>NC_138372.1:80321226-80382637 GCF_054177405.1 Leptonychotes weddellii | reverse complement strand
TAAATTTGTGAGTTTGATGTTTATCCTTGGGAACTTTTACAAAAAATAATTAAATAGAGGATTATTAAGCCTATAAAAAGATGTGATCATTAGGAACCTGCATAGATTTACTAAGAAAGCAAGTGCCAGACTAACATAATTTGGGGTTTTAGGGAAGTTGTCCAGGAAGTTCAAAGATTTCATAAATTTGGATATTTGAAAGAACTTACCAAAATGTAAAAGACGTATTCACATAAGGCTTTAATATAAAGGCGAAGTTACAGTCACAAGAAACAGTGCGGGCAAGCGTTGGAGATCCCAGAGACATCCCATGTGCAAGCTCCAAAAGGTCCTTATTAACACACCAAGGGGCTTCCTATCCAGATTGAACTTTCAAGATCTGTGTGATGAATCTTGGCCTCAGGAGATCTCAATTTATCAGGAGATAAATTTCCAGTATGGTCTTTTATGCCTCTATGGTCACATAGTCAAGCAAGGTTGGCTAACTGGTTGTGTCAAATGAAAACAATCAGTAAACAAACTGGTGCTGGGAGTTACCAGAGTAGTTTCAGACTTTAAATCCCACTGCCCATATCTCAACTAAGAATTAAAATTAGACATCCAGGCATCTCCAGAAATAAGGCTAGAGTTTTCCAGTCCAGCTGAAAATCAACTCTATCTTACACATAGATTAGAGGAGTTCATATATGTGAACTTTTCTAGTTTCAATGAGAAATTTGATGTTGTGTTAGCTGGAACTATTATAAGCAAGATGGAGAAAAATAGATGAGATGACATGATGATTAGGTTGATTTATAGTTGGAAGGGGAACTTACCACAAAATATCAATTATTGGAGTGAAATCACTCTGTAAAGAGATTTCAATAATTAGTGAATAAAAACTGGCAAAATAAAAATTAATCCCACAAATATTGTCTATATTTAGAACATTTTATTTATTATCCTAACTTGTCAATGATCAAGGCAATAGTTTATATAAGGAAATAAAAGCTTGAATCCCTTAGTTTCCATATATATTTCCCATATTATAAGTCACATAGATCATATTTTCCCATGTACAAGTCACATTTGTTTTTCTCACATGTGAATTCTTTATATATTTTGCAGGTCTGGGTGAACAATAAGAGGCAGGTGAGAAAAAGAATAAACTGATTCAGGTGGTGAGAAAATCACAAATGAAAGCAAAGTTAGAATGGTGCAAAAATCATAAATAAGTTTACATTTTTATAGCATTAAGTGGGAAAAAGAGTAGTGGTAGGAAGTGAGCCTGAAGAGGATGACAACCACCATATTATGGAAGGTGTTGGGTGCCTACTAAGTAACCACCGATCTGGTACAAATAGTGATCTACTAGTGAATTGAAAAATCAGTCCAGTGGACCATACATACCAGTGTTAGAGGTTTTCATTTGTTTATTTTTAATCAAATGAAAAGTAGAAGAGAAAAAAATGGGGGTGAGAATAGAGGGGGAGATAATGGAGGGGAGAACGGGAAAGGAGAAGAGGGGAGAGAAGGCAGAAAAGAGAATATGAAAATGCATTGCAAGGTATATGACTTTGATTCCAATAAGTATGTTTATACATAAATGAGTACATATTTGTGTGGGCTGGTGTTCTGGGAGATGATGGGAACATGTACAATGTATTTTTTGCTGAGAGCCATGGTTTAAAAGTTTGAAAATCACTGCCTTAGGCTAGGTGATACCATTGAAGGATTTTAAACATATGAATGGCAAGATCAGATTGAATTTTAGATTTATCTGTGAAAAGGCCTATAGGGCTGAGAGCTTCTTCAACAAATTGTTTTTAGGCAGATCTATAAGCCTCACGTGAATATATTTAAAGCAAAATCTTTTTATTTGACATGCAAATGAATGTGCATATTTTTTTAAATAGAAGAAAAACAAGTTTCAATGAGGATCTTTATGCAATATTTCATTCATTCAATTACTTAGCTATGCATCCAGTACCTACATTATTTCGGGCACATTTGTAAGTCCTGAAAACACAGCAGTGAATGAAACAAAGTTCCTGCCCTTATTAGGCTTATAGTTTAGTCAGAAGTACCACAGGATAGTAGGAGTGCCTGGGTGGCTCAGTCAGTTAAACGTCCAACTCTTGATTTCAGCTCAGGTCATGACCTCAGGGTCGTGAGATCAAGCCCAGCATCGGGATCCCTATTCAGCAGGGAGTCTGCTTGAGATTCTCTCTCTCCCCTCGTTATGCCCCTCGCCCCAATCTCTCTCTCTCTTTCTAAAAATAAATAAATAAATCTTTTTAAAAAAAAGTGCCACAGGTTAGTAAATTACGTGGCAATTTGCATTTTCCAAAGATGGCACCAACAATACCCCCATCTCTTATGCTCTTCCAACAATATCACTCTGTTACTCCTCCCATCAAGCAGTGGGATCTGTGTCCATTGCCCTTGAAAACGGCGTGCTTTTGTGATTATTTTGGTTAATTAAGTGTACTGGAAAAACTTCTTGAGGTTTTTCAGCGCACTGTAAAAATCAGACTGCCCTGAAGCATTCATGCTGTGAGGAATCCCAAATTAGGCCTTGCTGAGAGCTCGTGTAGAGATGCCATGAGATACACAGAAAGAAGAAAGAAAGAGAGATAGCTGGCCAATTCCAAGATGTTTCAGCCCCACTCTTCCAGCTGCATCCACTATGTTCCTGCAACTATATGAGAGACCCAGAGCCAGAATGACCCAGGAAAGCTTTTCTGAAATCCTGATGCATAGCCACCATGAGAGTTAATAAAATCATCATCCTTCTTTTGAGCCACTAGGTTTTGGTGTGATTTGTTAGGCAGCAACAGATAAAGAGAACACTGACAAACAAATAAATATACAGTTAGTCAAATAGTGATAAAGTATTAAGGAAAAAAATAAACAAAGGTAGAGCTAAGAGGGTTAGGAATTGTGGGGGAGAAAGGTACCATACTATGTATGCTGGTCAGAGGAGCTCTAAAGTGATGTTTGAGCAGAAGGAAGAGGGTGAACGAGCAGCCCTGCAGGGAAATGGAGAAGGACCTTTACAGAGAGAGGAAACAGCAGGTAGCAAGACTGGAGTAAGTCCAGATCGTTTGGTATGTTCAGCACATTAGAGCAGAGAGAAGGTGGTGGAGATGTGCTCTTAGAGAGGATGGGGAAGGGGAAAAGGAAGCCTAAATAGAGTATTGGAGTCTGCTCTAAGAAATTTTATGTTCACTCTGGGTGAGATAGGAAGGTTTAGAATGGTTTTGAAAAAGATTTTTCTTTCTGGCTTCTGCGTGACAAATACAAATTTAAAATAGGAGGCTTAATTCTCTCCCTTGAAACTAAGGGAAGAGAGTCCCTCATCCCTTTCCTTAGAGCACTTTTCTTAGAAAACTGGTAAGTTCTTTCATTGTCTTTTTGAAATTTATGTAAATCTTTTTAAAAGCTAAATAAACCTCCTGCCAACTTTACAAGCCAGGAATGTCTTTCTCAAGGGCCTGGGAACCCTTCTTTGAAATGTAATCATCAAGAATGATAGCACCCCCATCTCCCAGTCTCTGTGGAAGGGCAGGAGCCTAACTTCACAGGCTTCTTGCTCCGAGTTTTTAAACAACCTCTTGCAATAAAGATATGAGAAGGTTTTCTTAATCCTTTTTGGATAAAACCAATTAGCTAACACAGATGGTCACCCCAACTACCAAGTGAATTTAGGATGAACTACGTGACAAATGGTGATGCCAAGTCCTCTTACTTGAGAACTCGCTGTTGTTTATCTTGGAAACATATATATGTATATAATTTGCTGGACTATGTAAAAGGGGGAGCTTTCTTTCTGTCTCTGCAATATCTCAACAGATTGCCTGTGATGTGCATCAAACTCTAGTTTAATGCCTATTCAATAATAAGATTGTTTTCTTTCTCCACTAACTTTGTGAAGAGACTTCCTAGGTAGTAAAGATTTTTGTTTTTTTAATTAAATATCCCAAACAAGAGCAAGGATAGACTCAAAGAAAATAGTTAAGAAATAATTGTGGTATTCCGAGGTAGGTAACGGTGGTTTCCAGCATGTGTAGCAGTGAAGACTGAAATGTAAGTTTTATTATTGAGGTTTTTACATCCAACAATGAAAGAGTCATGTAGCCAAAATTAGTCATTCTTTTTTCTTTTGTTCATTCAACTAAATGTTCTCTACTATCTTCCAGATATGAACATAGACCCTAACAGAAATTAAAATGAATAATGTTGATGCTATTTACCAAATTTGAAAGTCTTTAAAAATCTTTCTGATGATTCAAATGACAAGCTTCATAATTCTCCTAGGTTCTCAGTTAGTATACAAGATGCAAAGCTGATTTATTCAATTTTAAATGATTTTTTGGAGTTTTTTATAGGTTATCAAATCAAAGATAAGCTTCACCATTATTAATAGCATATTCAATACTAAAATATATGAAACCATATATGTACATGAGAGTAAAATAATGACAATGATACTTAAATACTAGTACGAGCTCTGAAAAGTTTTATTAAAGTTTGTGTCCTCACTATTTATATAGAACCTTTGGTAACTTTTTTTTTTTTTTTTTGAGGTGAAGAAGAGATTAAAAAAAGAAGAAAAAATGAAATATCTTGGGTGATTTTTCCCAAGGTAGGAAACACAGGAATAATTGGTAATTTCCAGTCTAAGTCTCACACTTTCTCTCTAACCATTCTGATAGGAGTCAGAGGGAAGAGACCTGTACTGGAGTTTTATAAGGGGCAAGTGGAATCTGTGTCCATTATTTGGAATTCAGAAAAGTCCAGGCTTTTATTTTAAAAATAAAATCCCATAAAAATGAATACTAATAAGAGTATTAAGTGAGACTCATTGAAACCAATAGCTACCTCAGAGCTACTTGAGCATTTTGTTCAGCATAATCGTCACTCCAGACAGTTTCTATGAACATACTCTGTGATCTGTGACAATCCACTATAACTCTGAACCTCTTGAAACAAGGCAATTTAGTTTTCTTAGAACAGGGAAATGAAAATATGTAAGCTCTTTCACTGATTTCTGGGCCAGCACTGGGACTAGTTCTTGGCAATCTAATTATGCCAGACATGAGGGAGTGATTTTTATCTTCCAAACTGGTTTTTATTTTATTAGCATGGAACAAATTCTATTAAGAAACAGGAATTCTTTTTTTTTATTTTATTTTATTATGTTATGTTAATCACCATACATTACATCATTAGTTTTTGATATAGTGTTCCATGGTACTGGCACAAAAACAGACACACAGATCAATGGACCAGAATAGAGAGCCCAGAAATGGACCCTCAACTCTATGGTCCACTGATCTTTGACAAAGCAGGAAAGAATGTCCAATGGAAAAAAGACAACAAATGGTGTTGGGAAAATTGGACAGCCACATGCAGAAGAAACAGGAATTCTAATGACAAACAAAAATAAACATCTACATAGCTAAACCAAAACCTGAAATAATCATGCATGCCTGCTATTTTGCCCTATAAAAATTCCCCAGTGAGGAAATTAGAGTCCCTAATTCATTGAAAAGGGCTATCTACACTGGTTGAATCCATTCAAAGATTGTTCAATTTCCTGGTTTGTGTTGATGGAGCTAAGACAATCCTTTCAGTGAAGGACAATGCTTTGGAGTAGAAAGAGATCCGTATTTGAAATCAGAACACTAGGGTCCTTGATTTCTAGGCATATAAACTTAGGCAATGAGGTGACATTAAACTGAGTATCTCTTCCTCTGCAAAATAAAAGTAATGATAATAAGATTTTCCCCCAGTGTAACACAGGAGTTGAATGAGAGGATGCAATTAAAAAAATCTTGAAAACAGCAAGCTGTTTCTAAATATAAGACATTTTATTACTTCCATTATTGGAAACATTGATTGTAAAGTATCAAAATAGATTATAAATGTACAAAGAAAATTTTTTTATTTCTTTTTATGTAATCTCTAGGGATCTATAAAATTTATAAAATCATTTAAAATGTGACAATAATGGGCACCTGGGTGACTCAGTCAGTTAAGTATCTGCCTTTGGCTCAGGTAATGATCCTGGGGTCCTGGATCAAGCCCCACATCAGACTCCCTGATCAGTAGAAAGCCTATCCACCTTGCTCATGCTCTCTCTCTCTCTCTCTCACTCTCTCTCTCACTCTCTCTCTCAAATAAATAAATAAAATCTTTTAAAAAATGTGACAGTAATCCAGGAAACAAATAGTGCTCTTTTTTTGGTTTTTGGGTTTTTTGTTTTTCTTTTAAGATTTTACTTATTTGACAGAGAGAAGAGAGCACAAGCAGGGGGACCAGCAGAGGGAGAGGCAGAAACAGGCTCCCTGTGGAGCAGGGAGCCCCATGCAGAGCTCGATCCCAGGATATGGGGACCATGACCAGAGCCGAAGGCAGACGCCTAACCGAATGAGCCACTCATGCACCCCATTTTTTTGTTTGTTTTTTTGATAAAAGAAGTGGGTACATGAGGGTCAGTGTTGGTAGGAACAAAGTCTGAATTATTAGCAATGTATACCTAATGCCCTCCTCTTAGTAGATAACTTCATGTGGAAGAATTAATAAATGTCATATTATACACTTAGCACTTTAGTGATCATAAATGTACTATTATCCTGTCATGCTCTTGCTTAAAGGGATTGGCAAAGAAAAGTCTCTGCCGAAAGAGGAAAAGCCCTTTTGAAGAAGGTGAAAGTCATAGTCACACTTCTCTCCTCATTCATTAATTTGAAAAATTATTTATGGAGTTCCTTTTTATTGCTAGGCATGTGGTAACTCATAGAAGGCACATTTATATGTATTCATTCAACAAAAATTAATTGTACCCTGGACCAAAGGAGATACAGCAATAAATAAGATTAGTATTATATTTGCTATCTCAGAACTTATAAAGTGATCTTTAAGTACATGTTTAATTTTTTTTTTAAAATCTGACTGTTAAAAGCTGACTGTTATGATTGGGAAATGAAGAATAATATGGGAATATAAACCTAAATTAAGAGTCAGAGAAGTTGAAGAGAAGAACTGATATGTAAATTGACACCTGAAGAGTGATTAGTAAAAATGAGAGGTAAGAGTGTCCTAGGAAGAAAACATTTCAGGGCACCTGGGTGGCTCAGTCGTTCAGTGTCTGCCTTCGGCTCAGGTCATGATCCCAGGGTTCTGGGATCGAGCCCCACATCAGGCTCGCTGCTCGGTGGGAAGCTTGCTTCTCCCTCTCCCACTCCCCTTGCTTGTGTTCCCTCTCTCGCTGTGTCTCTGTCAAATAAATAAATAAAATCTTTAAAAAAAAAGAGAGAGAGAGAACATTTCTTGTGTAATTACATGCCGGCAAGATGGAACAATTCCACCTCCCCCTTCCACCTGGAATTGAGAAAGTTTCTTTTTTTTAAGATTTTTTTATTTATTTGGGGGGGCAGAGGTAGAGGGAGAGAATCTCAAGCAGACACGCCATTGAGCACAAAAACTGACACAGGGCTCAATCTCATGACAATGAGATCATGACCTAATCTGAACTCAAGAGTCAGACGCTTAACCAACTGAGCCACCCAGGGACCCCGAAGAAGTTTCTTTATTAAACACCACCACAGCCCTTTGTACTTCTATAACACTCCTCATACTTACAATTATTTATTTTAATGCCTATCTTATCAAACATTTTGTAGTCTCCATAAGGGCAGGAAAACTACCTCATTCATCACTGTATCCCACCTTTTAGTACAGAAATGGTTACTATAAAAAAAAGCTCAATAAATAAAGGCTGAATAAAAAATCAGATTGGTAATGTTGAGCATCTTTTCATGCCCCTGTTGACCTTCTGTCTTGTCTTTGGAAAAATGTCTATTTAGATCCTCTGCACATTTTTTAACATATTGTTGTTGTGGATTTTTTTTTATTTATTTGCTTTTGTTTTGTTTTGTTTGCTATTGAATTGAATGGGTTCTTTATATATTTTGGATATTAACCCTTTATCAGATATATATGATTGCAAATATTTTCTCCCATTAAGTATATTGTCTTTTCATATGGTCTCCTCTGCTAAGCAGAGATGTCCTTTTAAAATAAAAGTCACATCATGTGACTTATCTGCTCAAAATCTGACTGTAGTTTCCCTTTCTTCAGCATAAAAACCAGAGGCCTCTGAATGATCTATATATTGGATTGAATAGAGTCCTCAAAAAAAAAAGTATATCTATTTGGAGTTACAAAACATGACTTATTTAGAAAATGTCTTTGCAGATGAAATCAAGTTAAGTTAAGGTTATGGTGAATTAGAGTGGACCTTCATTTGATAATTGGTATCATAAGAAGAAGGAAATTTGAACACAGACATAGAGAACACCATGTGACTGTGGAGACAGAGGCTAGAATGATATAGTTACAAGCCAAAGAATGTCAAGGACAGCTACCAACCACCAGAAGCTAGGAAGAGGCAGGAGATTCTTCCCTACAGACTTGAGAAAAAGCTTGATTTTGCTGACACCTTGATTTTGCACTTCTAGCCTCTAGGACTCTGAGAGATTAAATTTTGTGTTGTTTTAAGCCACCCAATTTGTGGTAATTTGTTACAGCAGCCCTAGGAAACTAATCCAACTTAGAGGTCCTGTGTAATCTGCACTTCCTACCCACCAACCTTATTTCTTGCTGATTTTCCTCTTGATTACTCTGTTCTAGTTACCCAGCCTCTCTACTCTTTCTTACATGCCACAGACATGATGGCATATTAGGCCAATTGCACTGCCTGAAACATCTTCCTGGAATGCTTTCTGTTAGGTGTCTGCACAGCTAACTCCCTTGCCTTACCTGTTTCAAGTCATTGGCCAACTAGAAGACCATGAAGCTTACATGATCACCCTATTTTAAATTACAGTTATTCCCAAGTCACAGAAGGCTAATTATCAAATTTCATTGATGTCTTTGGCTTATCATATCAGTCAAAAAGTTAAACACCTTCCAAAAGAGTAACATATAAAAGATGACCACTATCTTTAAGGACTATGAAAACCTCTCTCTTGTGTACACCATAGAGTATACACACAAAAAAATATTCAGAGCTCAAGTTGTAATCAAATAAGGTATCAATTTTAAGAAATACAGAAGGCATGTATCAATAAGATTTAAAAGTGAGAGTTGGAGTAAGAGTCTTAAGAAAAAAAGAAACCATTTGGAAAACCCGGGATAGCAACAGAATCACCACTAAGAAGCAATTTAAAATAAAATCATGTAGTTTGCCTAACTCAGATCCACTTTATCCTTCAATTAATTTCATGCTCTTCAAAATGATAAAATAATGATCTCAGAGTGCCCAAATAATTGAGTGCTCTTGAGTTATGTGGAATAAGATTACATTCTTTGTTCTTTTACCCTTTTCTGAAATTGGTGTAATGCTTGTAAAAAGATATTCATTTGACAGTTCTAAACATGTAAGCCCTCCATTAACCCAGAAAGCAAGCATGGAATGCAAAGGAGATTCCAACAGCCTCATATCAGCTGTGTGCATGCTAAACACTGCTCCTATTGGACCACTTGTAAAGTGAGAAGCACACACAGTTCAGAGGCCATTCAGTTCTTTCTTCATTTTGGTATATTCAGGGATGAAGCTAATTAACCATAGATTTGTAAAATTATTTCAGCTCAGAGAGAATCTCCAGAGATACATTCTTTAGTATAATGGTGAATTATCTAAGGAATATTAACTTGCTTTATCCAAGTTAATAAAATTAATTGAGCACTCATAGGTCCAATATTATCTTAAATGACATATCTCTATTTCCATGATATATGACTTCATTACTCCTCTGGTCTATGCATTATCTAAATATATGGTATGGGAAAAAGAGGCACTCTAACCTGAAAGTTGCTGTTCAAGTAAATGGCACTTTAAAAAAAATACATTTTTAAAGGTTTTACACTCAACATCCACAGGCTACCATTGAGACCTGCAAAATGCAAGAAATATTTGACAATTATATCAAATAAAGGTAACATATGTCTTTGTAAACCTCATTTTTAAAATGATAGTTAATGTGAAAAAAATTACACAATTTTAAAAAGCTAAGCACAAAATCCATTATGCATTAGTATTTCCCAGGCATAAGCAATATTCCCAGATACAAAAACATGTTCTTGAAATATAGTCCACACTACTGTTAATAAGGCACAGACTGTGGCAATTTTGTAAAACATAAGGATGAAGTTCCACAGATAAGAAAAAGGCTCTATAGTATCAACCTCCATTTGTCACTTAATCCATGCCAATTTTCCAAAATATATTTGAGTTTCTAGCATATGTTAGGCTCTAAGCAACACTATGTGGAATAAGTTAATACATCTCTAACAAAGTACAGGATGTCTGATAATTTATGACCAATAAACTGTTAAATAAATTATCTTATATTCACTTCTACTAAAAGTATTTTTCATAATTTTTATTCAATGCTCTGGGTCAATTAGTAAAATGAAAATAATGTAGAAACAGTGTGTAACAATTCAAAAAAATTGTTAATCTGTGCCTTTACTGGGCTTACAGTCTGGTGTTAGAGATAAACAAATGAATAAGTAAATATCTAATAAATCAATACCAAATAGTACAAATGAATCTATGAAGAAACACAAATTAGGATAAAGGTTAGAGAGAATGTATGAATGCTATTTTACATGGGATAAAGGAAAAACAGTGGAGAGACATTTAAGTTAGAAGAAGGAGCCATAGATATATCTAGAGAAGAACATGACAGGCAGTCTTGAAATCAAGAGTAAATAAGCCTAATGTATACATATGTCTTAATTACAAAAATTCAGTTAATGTGCTGGTAGCCCCTTAGAGCCATATGTTAGTTAAGTAAAAACATTTTATAGTGAAAAAAAGAGTACAAATTTGCTCCTCACTGGTAAAGATCAACTATATATAGTATATACACAGTAAACAGTACCAAAACCTGAAACCTGTACACTGTTTTAGAGAATATAATATGCTTTTACATATAAAGTGATTTCATAATGGGCATTTGATACAATAAACAGCCTTTAGGAGTTTTGAGTCAGGCAAATGTGAACTCAAATCCAGGTTCCATTATGTGTCTTCTCAAAATTTAGAGCAAGTAACTTAACTTAATATGGTTTCAGTTTCTTGGCCTGTAGGGGAAGGAAAATGATCTTTATCTTTAATTGGCTATTTGTTTGTACATGCATTCATTCATTTATGCATTCATTTGTTCAATCATTCAACACATATCTATTAATTGCTTCCAACATGCCAAGCATTATTCTGGCCATGGGGATATAGGAGGAATGCTGGCATGGACTTTGGAAGAAGATCACCAGAAAATAATAATTAAATAGAGAAATTTGTAATGTGTCAGGTGGTGCTATGTGCTAAAAAGAAAAATAAAACAGGATAGGACAAAATATTTGGGGCATTCAACTATTCAAGATAATGTTGTCAGGGAAGCCTGTCTGACTGAATGAGAGAAACCTAAAGGTAACGAGAGATCCACCTTTAAGGAACCATCTAAGGAAAAGTGTTCTAAGCACAAAGAAGGATATAAATGTAAAGGTCCTATGATTAATCCAGCAAGGGGCAAGTGATAGGAGGCAAGAGCAGATAGTCAATCTGGAGACAGATGATTCATAGACATGGAAACCATGATAAGAATTTTGGATATAATTCTGAGTGAAACTGAAAACCACCAAAGGTCTTAATCAGAAAAGTGATGTGGTAAGTCTTCAGTTGTAACAGGAGCTCTCTAGTGGTGGGTGAGGAACAAGCTCTAACAGTGGCAAGCTTAGAAGCAGGGGGACTAGCTAGAAGTATTGTTCTAATCCAGATGATAGTGATTTCTACAAGTTTGGGATCAGAAAAGATGGTAAGAGATAGCCACGTTATGGATATATTTCAAAAGAGGAATGTGCAGGATTTGCTGATGAATTGGATATAGACTGTGAGAGAGAAGAGTCAGGAATGACTCCAAGACTTATGATCTGTTGCAGGCTGAATTAATGACCTCCCAAATATGTCCTAATCCCTGTGAATTAGGAACCTGTGAACTGTTACTTTATATGCCAAAAAGGACTTTGCAGATGAGATTAAATTAATGATTTTGAGATGGGGGAATTACCATAGATTAGTTGGGGAAGCACAATGTAATCAGAAAAGTTCTCTGAAGGGCGCCTGGGTGGCTCAGTTGGTTAAGCGACTGCCTTCGGCTCAGGTCATGATCCTGGAGTCCCGGAATCGAGTCCCGCATCGGGCTCCCTGCTCATCAGGGAGTCTGCTTCTCCCTCTGACCCTCCCCCCTCTCATGCTCTCTCTCTCTCTCATTCTCTCTCTCAAATAAAAAAAAAAAAAGAAAAAAAAGAAAAGTTCTCTGAAGAGAGACTCAGGAGGAGTCAAAGAGAGGATGCAGTATGTGTGATAACAGAAGCGGAGGAGAAAATGTTATATAATATATATTATAAAATATATATAATACATGATATAATCAAGGAATGAAGAGGACCTTTAGAAGGTGGAAAAGGCAAGAGAATAGCTTATCCCCTACAGCCTCCAGAAAAAAAAAAAATTCTGCCAAAGCTTTTCAGATTTTAAAAGTGTTAAGACTCATTTTCAGATCTAGAACTGTAAGAGAATAAAAGTGTGCTATTTTAAGCCAAAAAATATATAGTAATTTGATACAGTGGCAATAAGAAACTAACATGTGGTCTAAGGAAGCGACAGCATAGAAGGGGTAGAAGAAGACAAGAAGAATCAGGTTTAGACCATGTTTGGAAATCACTGAGTCTGAATTTGAACATGGTACATTTGCGATGACTTTTAGATATCAAAGTAGAGATGTCAAGTAAAATGTTAATTAATTATATATACAATACAGTAGAATTCTCCTTACTGGAGAAATAAATTTGGAAGTAATCAGTATATATATATATATATATTTGGTAATTAATCTATAGGTTTGAGGAAAATCTCCCAGGTAATGAGTATAATTGGAAGAAAAATATCAAAATATTGAATCCAGAGATTCTTCAGTTTAGAGAAAGAAAATTCAGGGTACTTCAGAAATGCAGTAACCAAAGAATAGGCAAAGAACAAAAGATTAGTGTTCTGAAGGCCAGATGGAGAAAATATTTCAAGGAAAAGTGAGTAATTAGCTGTGTTAAATGCTGCTGATGGACTAAAGAAGGACTGTAAATTGACCAATAAGTTTAGCAACATGGGGGTCACTGATACATTTGATAAGCTCTAAAACTGCGTAATTTTAAGACCTGTTTGGATGAAGGTAAGGAGCAAAGCCAAATTGATTTGGGCTCAGGAAAAAATAGGTGGAAGAGGTACTGGTCAGGATATAATATCCTGAGTATGCAAAATGGAATGGAATCCAGAGTACAAGTCAAAGAATGGACCTTAGGAAAGAATATGGGCACTTTATATGTTATTGTAAGGATTAATGAGCTAACAAAAGTAAAATGCCCATATGTTTGTACAGAAAAACTGCCCAATGACATATAGATATTATTATTAACATAAGAACCCTCCCCATAAGCAAATGAGTTGTGTTAATGTGGTGTCTATTTTACAAAAAAAAAAAGAAAAGAAAGAAAGAAAGAAAGAAACTGACTTCTATTTAAATTAAATGAATGTCCCAGGTGTATTATATTAAATAAGTTTCCAATGTACCTTATAGTGTGGGCAGAGTAGCGTAATGGAAAAATTATTGTTCATGAAAGACAGAGGACTTGGATTTGAGAAAAGTTTTTGTCAATTACTAATAATGAAGTGCTTAGGGGCGCCTGGGTGGCTCAGTCATTAAGCGTCTTCCTTTGGCTCAGGTCATGATCCCAGGGTCCTGGGATCCAGCCCCGCATCGAGCTCCCCGCTCCGCGGGAAGCCTGCTTCTCCCTCTCACATGCCCTTTGCTTGTGTTCCTTCTCTCTCTGCCAAATAAATAAATAAAATTTTAGAAAAAAAATAATGTAGTTTTTAAAACTCAATTATTACTTCACTTCTTCATATATAAAATGGGGCTAACGATATCTCCACTACACAACGTTGCTAAGGTGATTAAATAAGATCCTGAATGTGGAAATTTTTTATCTACTGCACAATAGTTCAAAAACAGTATCAAAAACCTGAGACAAATCTCTTCCTCAGTTGAAGAAACATTCTTAGAGGAATTAGTCTGGAGTTTGACTTTTATTAAAGACTGACTGTTGGCAGACAGATGAAGAAAGTGATTCAAATATAGGAGACATCAGGAAAGCAATTGTTTGACACACTAAAGAAAACTGTGTATGAGCATCAAAGGTGAAAGGGAAAAGTAACAAAAAAGCCATGGAAAGTCAGACTGAGGTCTTTACTTTGAATATTTGAGAAACACAGAGACAGAGGAAGAGACACAACAGTTACGATCCAGATATCATTCCTGGAAGATCAGCTAATAGTAGATTGAAGGAATAGAGGCCAGTGATGCATACATTAGATTAATAGAGGCAAAAGGAATGAAGGGCCATATGAGAGTGTAACAAATTTAAATATGATGGGTTACATTATAGAGATTTAGTCAGCTATCCATCAAGCTGACAATTCTTTAAATTCTCACTAGAAAATACTATTTCTTTTAGTTTCTTAATTAGCATTCTTCCTTTAGAGATTTCAATTCCTACAGAGTGTTCATTCAAGTGGAAAGAAGCATGTGGAGATTTGATGCGGCTTATCTGCACATTTGAGTCCTAGCAGACACTTTTTGTAAATAACAAAACAAAACAAAAAACAACAAAACCCACCTTAAATAAAATAAACTAAATAAAAATTAAAAGTGCCCACAATCACCAAAAAAGTCCCAGGTCCAGACATGTGAAGCCCAGAGCAATATAGATTAAATTCAGAGGATGGAAAAGAGGAAAGAGATTGTCTGAAGCTTTCCATTAGTTTAAGGCATAAATGGAATGAAGTAAGAACTCAGGAAACAAAATATGAAAGCTAGCAATTTCTGGAGTTGTCTTTATTATTAACTTCTAGTATTATGAAATTTAGATCAGACACATTCATATGCATTTCAAATAAAGGATATTTGAACTGCATGTCTCCTGCTAAAGTTTGCATCATTATTCAAATCAATCACCAAGTAATTACTGCTCATGTTCTAAGGTCTCTCTGCACTGTTTTTCTTAACAATGAAGAGTGTTCTAGGATTACTAATGTTAAGGGAAACAAAGACTAACATTTAAGGGCATTTTAAAATTAAATGTCAAGAATATT
Source organism: Leptonychotes weddellii (assembly GCF_054177405.1). Taxonomy (NCBI): domain Eukaryota; kingdom Metazoa; phylum Chordata; class Mammalia; order Carnivora; family Phocidae; genus Leptonychotes; species Leptonychotes weddellii. The sequence goes on along the minus strand of NC_138372.1, from coordinate 80,367,378 downwards.
TAGTTAGTAATTTAAATTATCTCCAATGTACCGAGAGAAAAAATGAGACCAATAAGCCTCTTCCCCTACCAAAAAAAAAAAAAAAAATTACCATTGTACAACAGGAAGGCAATGCTGCTATTCCAAAGGTCTAAATTAAACTTTCTGCTAAGGGCACCCACCCCTGGGTTATTCTGTGGATCAAACAGTAAGATCTATATAAAGGAGCTTAGTATAGTATTTGTTCTATAGTAAGCACCCAATAAAGTTGATCATGACTATTCTTATCAAGATATATTGTTTTCCTATAACAGATTTTTATTTCCGTCAAAAATAATGATAGTTTTGTGTCCAGACATGTTTAATTAATATGAGAAGGAAATTTGATGCCTGTATATTTCAATATTTTTTGGAGTTGATTGTTTTTTATTTCCCTCCTTACCACAAATGAAGCTTCATGTGTATCCATCTTTTGGTAACATGTTTTAAAGCTATAATGACTGCATTGTGCAATTGGATGGGATGTTCCATAATATTAAGAGTCCTATATGGGCTATATATGGTGAATATATTTCATTAGTAGATATTGTGTTAAATTATGGAAGACTTGGATGAAAAAATGAAGTCTTCTTTAAAAGAGCTAACTTGGGGCACCTGGGTGGCTCAGTCAGTTAGTGTCTGACTCTTGATTTTGGCTCAGGTCATGATCTCAGGGTCATGAGATTGAGGCCCTGGTCAGCATGGAGTTCAGTTTGGGATTATCTCTCTCCTCTCCCTCTGTCCCTCCCCCAGTTTCCCCTCTCTCTCCCACTCTCTCTCTAAAATAAATAAATAAAATCTTCAAAAAAAATTAAAAAAAGAGTTAACTGTTCTGATAGCTTATATTAAGTATTTCCCCAGGGACTTACATTAATTTGTTTATAGTAACTATAAGAGGTTTTTTTTCTTGATGTATTAACTATATCAAATGTGTTTCCCAGTGTATTATAAATAAAATCTTTTATTCTTGAAATCCCCTAGGAAGAGGTTGAGCAATTCCCTTCAGCAGGAAAAAAAAGTTTAAAACTAGTTAAATGATTAAAAAACAAATTTAGGGATGCTGGAAAATGACTAAAAACATATAGCAATTCAAGAAATATTTACTCAGAAGAAAAACCCCACTGCAGTAGATGAAAAATGAGTCTGTGACCATTTGAGCCTAGAAGTGTTCCCATCTCATCAGTTTGGTTGGTGAAATCCCACAGTAGTACTGGTTGCAGGTGGTGGATTCATACCAAAATGGCTAGAAGAGCAAGTAGGAATTCAGTGGGAATTTCTCTTGGAAGCAAGAGAGCCAGAGAAGAACTGAGATGTTAAACTCTTCAAATATCCTTGGCTGGCAGCTAAGCCAAGATTATGCAAGAGGCCCTAGAGAGCTCAGTGAAAATTGAAAGCCTGACGAGACTGTGAATTTACTCATGTAATCCTCAATTCACACAAAGCAGGGATTATAGAAGGGAAAACTTATGGCTGGAGGTGTCTGAGAATGACCTCTGTTAGAATCATTGACTAATCTCTAAACTATGCAGACACAAGAAGACCACAAGGGAATCAATCCAAAAAACAAGCAAACAAATAAAACAAAACCATACAAAAAACCTACAACTGAGCAGGGACATCAGTAGCTGTATAACACAATGAAAAATATTTTACAATGTGAGTATAGGTGAGATAATTGACTACAAAAACAAACAAACAAACAGCCTCCAGAGACCAAAAGAGAGCCCAGAATAGCCACAGTGTAATATCTACTATGCATAGTTATCAACCAAATTGTTCTTTATGAACTAGGCAAAGAAATAGGAAATTGTGAACAATAATCAGGTTTTATTTTTTATTTTTTATTTTTTTAAGATTTTATTTATTTATTTGACAGAGAGAGACACAGCGAGAGAGGGAACACAGGCAGGGGGAGTGGGAGAGGGAGAAGCAGGCTTCCTGCCGAGCAGGGAGCCCGATGCGGGGCTCGATCCCAGGACCCGGGATCATGACCTGAGCCGAAGGCAGACGCTTAACAACTGAGCCACCCAGGCGCCCCAATAATCAGGTTTTAAAAATAGCCAATACAGAAATTGACTTCAAGCAGATTTAGATGTTAGAGTTAGTGACTTTGAAGCAAATATTATATATATATATATATATATATATATATATATATATATATATACACACTATATATTGGACATACATATTCAAAGAATTAAAGGAATGCATATTCAAACAATCAAATAACTGTTAAATTATTTCTTTCAAATAATTAAAGGAAAATAAGAAAAATCAAAACAATCATACCAATAAGGAATCACAATAGAAACCTGGAAACTGAAAAACAAAATAAAAAAAAATAACTAATGGAAATTCTAGGACTGAATAGTATAATAGCTGAAATTAAAGTTTCTCTATTCAACAGCAGATTTGAGATGTCAGGAGAAAAAAAATGTGTAAGCCTGGAGATGAAACCATAGAAATGTTCAAATCTGAACAATAGAGTGGAAAGATTGAAATAATAACAGATATTTGGAAGTATATGGGACAATAGCAAGTATTCCAACACATGCATAATTGGATTTTCAGGAAGAAAGGAAAAATATAAAGGGCAGAAAAATATTTGAAATAATAGTGGCCCCAAACTCTCAAAATTTGTCAAGAAATATTAATTTACACATCCAACAATCTTAATGAATCCCCAATTAGTATAAATACAAAGAGAACCACACCTAGATACACAAGAGTCAAACATCTGAAAGCCAAAAACAGAGAAAAGTCTTGAAAGTATGTATCACATACGTCAAAATGATACCATTAATGGCTGACTTCTCATTAGAAACAATGGAGATGAAAAGACATTGAAATAACGTTCAAGGTGCTAAGGAGGGAAAACTACCAGTTAAGATTCAATATATACTGAAATTATGCGTTATAAATGGATGTAAAGTAAAGGTATTTCCAATTAACAAAAACTGAAAAAATTCAATGTTAACACAAGTGCACTGCAAGAAATATTAAAGGAAGTCCATCAGACTGCACGTGATGTAATGAGCACTGGATATTATATAAGACTGATGAATCACTGAAGTCTACCTCTGAAACTAATACTATACTATATGTTAATTAATTGAATTTAAGTTAAAAAATAGAAAAAAAAGTCCATCAGACTGAAAAAAAAATGTTATCAAATTGTAATTCAAATCCAAAGGAAGGAATGAAGAACACTAGAAATATAAGGTAAATATAAGATAAAGAAAAGATCTGTGTGTGTTTTCTCTTAATTTCTTTAATGACATTTATTGCTTAAGTCAAAAATTATAACAACCTACTGTTGAGTTTGCAACATATAGATGTAATGTGTATGACAAAAATAACACAAGAGAGTGGGATATAGTACAAAATTTCTGTATTTTACCAACAGCAAGTCAGTACAAACTTGAAGTGGTATTGATCAACACTAAAATAATATTGTAAAGAAATTGGTTGTGGTGGTAGTTACATGACTGCAGGCATTTGTCAAAGCTCAACTAACTGTACACTTTAACAAGCTAGATTTTATTGTATGTAAATTATCTCAATGAAGCTGACTTAAAAAAAAAGTAAAACAAGCTTTCCCAGAGTTTTCTACAAACCAGGAAGTCTTATTTGAATAAAAATAATCACAAGAACAACTAAAAACTTTCTACAGCCTGGAACAATTTAGAAAGCTGTGAGAGTTAAATAATTTCAGAAGAGAAAAAAAAATGTCTTCTTTCCATACTGAACTGCATACCAAGAAACAGCAAGTTGAAGAAAGCATTTTTGAAAAATAATGGAGAAACTTTGACAATCCAATCTGGGCAAATAAAATATAACTTTAATTTTAATCAAAATATCAGGATGTTCTGGGACTTCTATTTCTCACTGAACACACGATTTATGTGAAATCTGATGGCAAAAGATTGTCAAAACGCATTAAGAAGAGTGACAATATTAATGCTTTGACCTCTGCAATGGCACTAAAGATTTTAATTTGAAACTACAGCTTTCACCTGTAAATCTGAATTTAGCAACAGGACAAATTCAATAATTTAGTAAATGCAATGCTTTTTAAATCAGCATTTCCCCAAAGCAGCACCCATGGTTTTGTTACAAGGAACCACCAAATGGTAAAAATGTCAAGTGCTTTTTCCATGAGTGCATCTTTCTTCAACCCAGTAGGTATTCATAGCACAGATTTTTTTCCAGAGGTATTTTATTGTTTTTCTACTTTTCATCAGGCTTGGGTTGCCATGGCAATAAAGTAGGCTATCTTGATAGATTTCACCTTTGCTGTCTTGTTTCATATGGTTCTCTCTCCTCAAAGCAAACATGGTGGATGCTGCACACATACAGATGTCTGATTTTGTATTTCCTTCTTGAGTGTGCTTGGCAGCTACTCTCCTGAGACAGCTGAAGCAGCACTTCACAAACTGGCATTCATCTTTCTCTCTAATGGCCACCATCATATGTCTCACTTGCTTTGTGATCTCTCTTTTAAGAAGGACACAGCTCCTTTTGAAAGATTTCTCTTTCCCATTGAAAACATTGGACTTTTAACATTTCAGTCAACTTGGTTGTCAGATCAACTCTAAATGCATGCCCTGTTTAATGTTATCCATCATTAAGATGTAAAAGAAAAAAAAAATCGGAAGAGCATATCGATTTATAATTACAGGTAAACTGATTTACTTGGTGCATGAACACTTTAGCTTTCAGTCTCTTCTTACTCATATGTAGCGATTACCAATTCTTTCAACTGTCCAAATGTAAGACATTATTCCTGACAAAGGATAGATTAGTTTCTTAACTGAACTTGTCTCCTGCCAAAAACAAATGTCTTTTTTTCTTTTCATATTTCCTGCCTATTTGTGATTCCTCAAGTTCCATTCTACTATATTTATTTGCATCTGATAACCAGTGGTGTCCAACAGTATTTGTTCATCAGATTATTTTGGTTTAGAATCCTATTTAAAGGAAATTTGTTAATTCTATTACTTATAGTTCAAAAATTACTTTTATACATAATTTATAATAGAGATTTCTATGCATTTAAGCAAAATTTGCAAGGCAAAAGCTTGACAATATTTTTTAAGATCTCATAATACTATTTTCTGATTATATTTAATTATATGACTATAGTCAGCATTGTCTAGTTAGTAATTTCTACCCCATTATTGTTATGGGTCCCACACTTTAAATGTTTTTCTGTCTTTAAAAAAGGTAACCATTTTCAAAAAGAAAAAAAAGTAGTCATTTTCCCCCATCCAAGCACATATTTTGATATTTTTAGATAATCAATAGTGTATTGTGGGACCACAGGGTTTTTTTCTGCCTACATGATTTCCTATCTTGCTTTATCTGGTTCCTTTGCAGAATCCCTCTACTCACTTCTATTTGTGAAGCATCTCTCCAGTATGGTACCTATTCCCAACTCTAGGAAGAGTCTTATAACCCAGGTTGGCCAAAAATACTATCCCCTTGACCCCGGTGACTGTTTCAGGGATGAGCGTATTACCCCTTCAGTACTAGGAAATTCTTAGTGGAGAGATCTCTTTCTGCAAAGAGAATGTGTATATGAACGAGCTAGCAGCCATCTTTCTCACATGGAGGGCTTTTCTATAGGATAATGCCCGATAGAGATAAGCTGAGCCTAAAGAGAAAGACATAAAGACAGCTTTATGCATATCTGAAGCCAAAGTACACAAGTATTTTAGTTACCTGTCCTAATATAAGCCATTTTTCTAAAGTTAAGCTCAAATATCAGTTCTGCATAGAGGACCTACCTTCCCACAGTAACTAAAGTACCATTTTCTTTAACAACCTATCAGTTACTGTGTCACTGCACACTTTCATAATAAAAAAATAACAATCTGGATTCTCTCATTTATGAATTTAATTGTTTATAGTCTCTTTCTCCCACAAGAATATAAGCTCCATTATGGCAGAATCTTTGTGTGCTGTTCATTATAATAGCCCCAGAGCCTAGTACTATGACTGGCTTTCAATAAATAGTTGTAGAATGAATCAATAAGTGAATGAGTGAGTGAATGAATGAAGGTAGTTTGAAGAGAATTTCTGCCATTAGAAACTGAAAGAGTCTGACTAATGCATATTTTATTTTTCCAGGTTATGGAAATGACATAAAACTCTAGTATTAAGAGACACCTGGGTGGTGCAGTCGGTTAAGTGCTCAACTCTTAGTTTCGTCTCCGGTCATGATCTCAGGGTTGTGGGATTGAGCCCCGCATGGGGCTCTGCACTCAGTGCAGAGTCTGCTTAAGATTCTCTTGCCCTCCTAGTATCCAAAATCTTTAAAGAACTTATCAAACTCAACACCCAAAGAACATATAATCCAATCAAGAAATGGGCAGAAGACATGAACAGACATTTCTGCAAAGAAGACATCCAAATGGCCAACAGACACATGAAAAAGTGCTCAACATCACTCGGCATCAGAGAAATACAAATCAAAACCTCAATGAGATACCAACTCACACCAGTCAGAATGGCTAAAATTAAGAAGTCAGGAAACTGCAGATGTTGGTGAGGATGCGGAGAAAGCAGAAACCTCCTACACTGTTGGTGGGAATGCAAGCTATTGCAGTCACTCTGGAAAACAGTATGGAGGTTCCTCAGAAAGTTGAAAATAGGGCTACCCCATGACCCAGCAATTGCACTACTGGGTGTTTACCCCCAAAGATACAATACAAATGTAGTGATCCGAAGGGGCACCTGCACCCCAATGTTTATAGCAACAATGTCCACAATAGTCAAACTATGGAAAGAGCCTAGATGTCCATCAACAGATGAATGGATAAAGAATGGATAAAGAAGATGTGGAATATTACTTGGCTATCAAAAACTGAAATCTTGCCATTTGCAATGATGTAGATGGAACTAGAAGATATTATGCTAAGTGAAATAAGTCAATCAGAGAAAGACAAGTATCATATGATTTCACTGATATGAAGAATTTGAGAAACAAGACAGAGGATCATTGGGAAAGGGAGGGAAAAATGAAACAAGATGAAACCAGAAAGGGAGACAAACCATAAGAGACTCAATTTCATGAAACAAACTGAGGGTTGCTGGAGTGGAGGGGGGTTGGAGGGATGGGGTGGCTGGGTGATGGACATTGGGGAGTGTATGTATTATGGTGAGCGCTGTGAATTGTGTAAGACTGATGAATCACAGACCTGTACCCCTGAAGCAAATAATACATTATATGTTAATAAAAAAAGATTCTCTCACCCTCTCCCTCTGCCCCCCCAAATAAATAAATAAACTTTTTTAAAAAAATCTGAGTATTAATGAGTATTAGTGATTCTATTTTCTTAACTTTCTTTATAACCATCTTTTTCTTCCATTATCATGACTTCTGTCCTATTTTAGGTTCTCAGATGGGTTTTCAAAATACCCTACAAATAGAATTTTTTGTTCCTTAGCCTAACCCTTGGCTTCAATCTTTACACTGTCACCACAGTGATATTTAGGGGAAAAGAGGTTATGTTAAGTACATTCTCTGAGTGTCAACAGAGATCATCTAGTGTCAGGATGCTTCAGACAAGATGATCTCTCCCCAGCTTCTGCATATCCATGGGCGGAAATAAAGAGGAATCCAAGAGCTCCATGTACTCTAAATAAAACTTTCCCTCCTACAAATTCCATATAATCATTGGCAAGAGTGAACAAGAGACCATGGAACTCTATGATCTTTGCAAGATTCACTCCCTCCCATTCAATACTCACAGCTTCACCTCTACCTTATTTGAGGCCACCATTTCATTTTGTAATTTATTCACTTCAAGTCAAGCATCACAAGACTTCCAGAACTCTTAGTTTAGTTTTCACTCTCTGGATTTTAAACAACATATTTATGTGGGCAGAGGGGCAACTCTCCCAACACAACTCTAAGTCCAGCATTCTCTAAATCAATATCCTACTTTATTTTACCTAATGTCTATGTGTATTATATATTCTCTTTCCTTATGAAAATGAATATAAAGTACTTTTTAATCTCTTCTCAATTTCTGTAATCCTGCCACTACCCTTCTATAGCAGGTATGGACACCAGTTTGAGACTTGGCCAAACATGGCACCTCATCCTTTGTCTCATAAGAGATGGTTGTGTGTGGAATGTAGTACAATGGCCTCCAAAAAATGCCCATTTTCCTAATTCCTGGAACCTGTGAATGTGAATATGTTATAGTATGTGGCAAAGGGGATTTAGGTAACAGATGGAATTAATGTTGCTAGTACGTTGACCTAAATATAGAAATATTATCCTGGATTATCCAGGTAGGGCCAGGATAATCACAGGGGCCTTAAATATGAGAGCAGGAGATAGAGGAGTGACAGTGATGCAATATGAGAAATACTCAATTAGCCATTGCAAGCTTTGAAGATGAATAAAGGGGTCAAGAAATGCAGGTAGCCTCTGGAAGCTGGAAAAGTCAAGGGAATTGATTCTTCTCTAGAGCTTCCAGAAAGGACTGCAGCCAAGCTGACAACTTAATCCTTAGGCCAAAAGACCCATTTCAAACTTCTGACCTTCCGAATTGTAATACATTTATGTTCACTAAGTGACAATTTATTAAAGTAGCAATAGGAAACTAATATACCAGAGTTCCTTTAAAGTACCTTGAGAGAAATGAGAGAAAGAAAAAACTCCCTTATAAGCCTGGAGCCACCAGGAAACTTCTTTCCACCATAAGAAGAGAATGAAGGTAGCAGATGGAATTCAGAATTCCAAGAATCTAATGAATACCAGAAAGCATATCTGAGAGAGCAAACTCTGAGGACATTATTTGTATACCAGACTTTTCAGTTATGTGAGTCAGTGCATTCTTTTTTATCTTTAACTAGTTTGAGTTAGACTTTTGTCTCCTTTAGCAGAGAGAATCCTTCATGAATACCACCTTACATTTCTTTGTCTATGCCTTTACCTCTGGAAAAAATGTCTATACATATTTCAAAATTTAGCTCAACTCCCCTCATTTGTTAAGCTTTCCCTGATTCCCACAAGTAGAATTTTGCCACTTCTGTGCCTACTATAAAGTTACACTGCTAAACTTAGATATCTTGCTATTATTTTAGTGACATAGTGAGCTAAGATTTTCTTTATGCTTCCATTTCCTCACCCCTGAGTCAGGAGAGAAGACTAAAATGATTTTAATCACAAGAATGTTTTCTAACAGAGAGGATAAATGCTGTTTTAACAGTATAAGGCCAACATACTAGTTCATAAGAAATAAAGCCAAAGTCACATTGATCGGAAGAATATAATATTTTCAGGGAAACAAAAGGAGATATTTGGGAAACAATTCCATCCATCCTTGATCAGATATGTCTGATTTTTGATGGACCAGAGTAAAAGTAACTTTGATATTTAATCAAATAACTCATCTTGTCTTTCTTGTCCCCTCTACAGATCTCTCCATCCATGACACTGTAGTTTAGAGCATGCATACACATGTACACACACACACACACATGCACGCACATGCACATGCACACACACACACACACACCAGTTTCCTGGATAAGCCAGTAGACTGATTTGACATCTGGGAGAATGTGAAAAAACATTGAGGTATTTTTTTCTTCAAGAGTTTTTAGGGGTACCTGGCTCACTCAGTAGAGCATGCTACTGTTGATCTCAGAGTTATGAGTTCAAACCCTACATTGGGCAGGGAGTCTACTTAAAAAAACAGGAACAAAAACTTTCAGTATAGGAGAGAGGAGTAAGTATTACAAAAGGAATAGTGTTAAGAAGGTAGTGATAGAATAGGGAAGGTTCAGTTTCCTGAGTCGTCTCCATATCAAGCCCTCTATTATCACCAGGGGTAGGCAGTGATGTTTTGTGCCTTTTGCATTAAGATAAAATAGAGAACCGATCTCAGATATGTGACACCCAATTCCCTACCACCTCTCAAATATCCATTCTGTGTAGTTTTTAAACTATCATCCAAATCCCAAATTCCTTTAATGTATAACTACTTAAACCTTTAAAATTATCAGGAGCACATTAATTTCAGAAAAAGGAGTTTGAAGCAATGTTAAATCAATAGTGTTAAGTATATTCACATGGTTATGCAACAGAAATCCAGAACTTTTCATCTTGCAAAACTGAAACTCTATACCCACTGAATGACAATTCCCATTTCCCTCTCCCTCCAGCACCTGGAAAGCACTATTCTACTTTCTTTCTATCAGTTTGATTACTTTAGATAGCTTGCATTTTAAAATAAAAAACACATGATCTAATTTATATGTGGAATCTAAAATAGTCAAACTCATAGAAGCAGAGAGTAGAATGATGGTTGCCAGGTGCTGGGGAGAAGGGGAAATGGAGAAGTTGGTCAAGCGGTACAAAGGCTCAGTTATGTAAGATGAATAAGTTCTGAAGATCTAATGTACAATAGTATGACTATAATTAATGATACTTTATCATGTACTTGAAATTTGCTAAGAGGATAAATCTTAAACATTCTCACCACACACACACACAAATGAAAAAGGTAATTATGTGAGATAGTACATATGTTAATTACCTTGATTGTAATGATTATTTCACAACATATACATATATCAAATCATCCAGTTGTATACCTTACTTATATACAATTTTATTTTTAATTGTCAGTTAAGCCTCAATAAAGCTGGGGGAATAAAGGACAGTAGTGGAAGACACAGAGCTCTCTCTCTTTTCACAATGTGAGGACGCAGCTGTCTACAAGCTGGGAGAAGAACCATCACCAGGGAACTGAATACACTGGTGTACTGATCTTGGGCTTTTAGACTCTAGAACTCTGAGAAATACGTGTCCATTATAAATAAATAAATAAATAAATAAATAAATAAATAAATAAATAAATAAATAAATAAATTTAAAACCTGAGCAATGTTAGAAGGAATAGAAGCCCTTTACCCTTGTAAAATCTGTGAGTAGCAGCAACACCACCATCATTGTACAGTAGAGGGCTTCAGGAGTTTCTGTACTTAACTGATTGGCTATAGAGGGATGCAGTGTAGCTAAACTACTAATCAAGGAACAGCTGGAAAAACACTCAGTTCAATGGGTTTTTCAACTCTTTTCCTCTCTATCCACAAAGAATATTTATAGATAGATGGTAAGTTATGAAAAGGAAAAGTCCTAACACCCAGAGACATTGGATTACATCTCCAACTCCCCTAAAGACTATAAGCTCCTCAAGAGAAAGACAAAAAAAATAAAAAGACTGTGTTTATTTATCTGAGACCTATGCATTTAGTACAGAATCATGAAAAAATAAATGAATAAATAGTTCTTTGATCCTTTTTATTCCCTAAAATTTATCAAGCAACTTAACATATATTATTATCTCATTTCAATCTACCACAATCCTAAAAGATAGACAGGAATTATAAATAGTAACAAGAGAAAAAACTCCAAAGATGTTTAGCTGTACCCTTCTATTCCTCAGGTTAGTGGAGAGCATAGCCAGGACTAGGACTCTAAGCTATAGGTTCCTTGTCATAGCCACCTACTGTGGACTGCCTCTTTCCAAAGTTTCATTTGGCAAGTCAATGAAAGATCTTCCTAACTCTTTCATTTGCTTTGTATTGATACTTAAAATTTAAAGTATTCTTATTTCTTTTCACTTTCCTAGTGAGTTCATATTTAATGTACAAAAGATTTTATTCATGTATCTGAAGGTAAACCATATCTCCTATGTTCTTCCTGTGCAATATCTAAATCTCTATTCTTATAGTTTCTACTTAAAATAATCTTCATATTCTGCAAAATTAATTTAATAAAATTCTTAAATTTATATTTTACAAACATCATTGCAACATTTATTATCTAATTATATTTCACATTTTATTGCTGTTTATAAATAAAGTAATTTTAAATGAATTTATTCTTTTTTTATATATATATTTTTTATTCTTATGTTAATCCCCATACATTACATCATTAGTTTTAGATGAAGTGTTCCATGATTCATTGTTTGTGCATAACACCCAGTGCTCCATGCAGAATGTGCCCTCCTCAATACCCACCACCAGACTAACCCATCCTCCCACCCCCCTCCCCTCTAGAACCCTCAGCTTGTTTTTCAGAGTCCATCGTCTCTCATGGTTCGTCTACCCCTCCGATTTCCCCCGCTTCATTCTTCCCCTCCCACTACCTTCTTCTTCTTTTTTTTTCTTAACATATATTGCATTATTTGTTTCAGAGGTACAGATCTGAGATTCAACAGTCTAATTTATTCTTATTTTAAGAATATTGGTTTGTTTTACCCAACATACCCAAAATTCCTTGTGTACTTTTCTATGAAGACAAACTTTCATTAGGAGGAAGAGTAGTGATTATCTTACTAATCATGACAAAATGCTTGTGGATAGAAAATTCATCTTGACAAAAAATATATATATATTGATATCCTTTCTTTTAAAAATACATATATTTGAAAATAAACTTAGAAAAACAAATATGAATAGTTTCAGAATAAAAATTAACAGGATTTAGTTGAAAATTAGGGAGTTTCTATAATTAAATAGCTCATCATAAAACATAAATTAATAAGTACAAAAATCAAGAAAAATATAAATGTATTCCAAGATAACAGAGATAGAATTAAGATGATAGGCTTAGCAAATACTTCAACATCCCCACTCATCCAAGATTTTATGAAATAAGAGGAAATACTCTAATGAGTTCATATACATGTATGTATTTTCTATACCCATACACAAACACACGCATAATGAGAATAAATCCAAAGTGGACCAGAACAAAATTAAAAGTGCCATGATAGTCCAAATTTGTGAGGAATACCTGAAAGATAGAAAGTAAATAACATCAGATCCAAAAGAAAGCACAACAGGAGAAAAATTTACTCTAGAATAGATGCAAAAGCAGACTGTTGCAAAGGTAAAAACATCTGAGGTTCTAAGGGATGAAATAAAATTAATCAAGCAAACAGACAGAAGAGTTTAAACTAAGCATAATTAATACATTTAGAATATTTAAGAGGATAATTCATCTATTAAAAAAATTCCCTAGAAGTGTTGGCAATTAAAAGTTGATCATTTTAATTGAAAACAATAGTGTAAGTAGCAGGATGGATATGGTTAAAGAGTAAATTACTGGGTTAGAAATCTACTAAGGGATTCTCTCAGAATTCAGAGCTAAATACAAATGAGAGGGAAAATATGAGAGAGAAGTTAAAAGAAATTAAGGATAAATTCAGAGGCTCTAACATCTCTCAAAAATGAGTTCTAGAAAGAAAAAAGAAGCAAATGAAACAGAGTAAATAGTAATAAAAAGTTTAATAGAAGTAACAATTCCATTGCCAAAAGAAGAAATAAGTTTTCAGTTGAAAAACCTGTGAGACGTTCTGCATGGAGCACTGGGTGTTATGCACAAACAATGAATCATGGAACACTTCATCTAGAACTAATGATGTAATGTATGGGGATTAACATAAGAATAAAAAAAATAATAATAAAAAAAAAAAAAAGAAAGAAAAACCTGTGAGAGTTATGCTAAGCAAAGTAATTCAGAGCAAGACAAATACCATATGATTTTACTCATGGGGAATTTAAAAAACAAAACAGATGAAGATAGTGGGGAAGAAAAAGAGAGGCAAATCAAGAAACAGACTCAACTATATAGAACAAACTGTTAGTTAGCAGAAGGGAGGTGGATGGGGGATGGGTGAAATAGGTGATGGGGATTTAGGAGTGCACCTTTGATGAGCACTGGGTGTTGTATGTAAGTAATGAATACACTGTGTGCTAACTAACTGGAATTTAAATAAAAACTTGAAAAAAAAATAAATTACTACCAAAAGGGTAAAAAAAGAAAAACATGTAAAAACAATCATGAGGGGCGCCTGGGTGGCTCAGTCCGTTAAGCGTCTGCCTTCAGCTCAGGTCATGATTCCAGGGTCCTGGGATCGAGCCCCACATCGGGTTCCCTGCTCAGCGGGAAGCCTGCTTCTCCTTCTCCCACTCCCCCTGCTTGTGTTCCTTCTTTCACTGTGTCTCTCTCTGTCAAATAAATAAATAAAATCTTTAAAAAAAAAATCATGAAATTTGAGAACACCAAATGTTGTTGCCTGAATTGTGCCCCCCCCACTGAAAAAAAGTCTATCTTGAAAGCTTACTCCCCAGTACCTCAAAATGTGACTATATTTGGATATAGAGCTTTTAAAGCATTAAGTTATAAAGAGGTCGTTAGGGTGGGTCCTGATCCAATAGGACTAGTGTCCTTGTAGGAAGAGACATCAAGACTACAAGACTGTACAGAGGAAAGATCATGTGAGCACACAGTAAGAAGGTCACCATCTGCAAGACCTGTCTGTTTTCTGTTGTTGTTTTGTTTTATTTTTTAGCTTTCCAGGGCATTGTAATGATCCTAACAAGTTTGAAAAACACCACTCTAAAGAATGTTCCCTTGTCTCAGTTTAGAATCTATTTGCCCACATCTTCACCTGGCTTTTCTCTTTCTTTCCTTCAAGGAAGGCCAAACATCTGATCAAATGTCTTCTTGTCAGATGCCATCTCCTCAGAGAGCCTTTCTGACCATCATATATAAACCACCTCCACCTCACCCCTCCACACGCACCTTCACTCACTAAACATTTACTTTACCTTTGTTACCCTTTAACCATCTGATCTAATTTATTACCTTCTCTAATAGACTGTAAACACCAAAGAGAAACAGACTGCTTCTTGCCCATCATTGTATTTTCAGTAACTGGTACACAGTAAAAATTCTAAACCAGCAAAATAATATTAACATGGGACAGAGATAATTTTATAGACACATCAAAAGTACAAAACAAGTGAATGATGAAAACATTTAAATCAGAACAGAAAGAAGATGAGGAAGCAGCATGACTACCATAGTAAAAGCTCTTGACATAGCATCAGAAGACCTGGGTTCAAAAGAAGACTTGGGTTCATATAATGTCCTCAATGATAAATTGGAGATAATAATACCTTCTAAGTATTTTAATGCCCTCTCCTCCGTTGTTACATTACATTGGTGTAGGGAAAATTTCTGGCACTTCAAGAACCATGTAATGCTATTCTTAATGAATTTAAAATAAGAAATTTGTATTAGTCTATTTGGATTGCCATAACAAAATACCAGACTGGGTGGTTTAAACAACAAAAAGTTATCTTGGTTCTGGTGCCTGGAAGTGCAATATCAAGGTGATAGCAGGGTTGGTTTCTGGTAGACCTTACTTCCTGGGTTGCAGAAAGCTGCCTTCTCACTGTGTCTTCACATGGCCTTTCCTCTGTACATGCATATTCCAGGTGTCTCTTCCTCTTGTTAAAGGGACAGCAGTTCTATTGGATTAGCGGATCACCTTTATGACCTGACTCAATCTTAAGTACATCATTAAAGGCCCTATTTACAAATATATTCATATTAAAAGTTAAGGCTTCAACACATGGATGGGGGGACATGACACAATTCAGTCCATAGTTAACGTCTATTAAAAGATAAGTTGAAAGCTTAAAAACTACCTTTAACTATGAAGCTTAAAAAGTGGTCAATAATGTCAGCTTTAGATTGACATTCAACAGATGTCTTTATTTTTTATAACAGCTAATTTAATTATTTTATTTTATTTTTTCCACAAGAACACTTTTTACTTGAAGCATACTTCAGAATATATGGTTCTCAAAGATATATACAAAACATTCCATCCAAGAAAAATAGAATTCACATTTTCCTCAAGTACACACAGAAGAATCCCCTGGGAAAATCACATAAAAAGTGACATAACAAATATTATAAATTTAAGAAGACTGAAATCATACCACGTATATTTTCCAACCACAATGGTACAAAACTAAAGATCAACAATGAAACAAAGCTGGAAAACCTACAATGTAAATATTAAATATTTAATATGTATATATTAAACAGCACACTACTCCACAAGCAATGGGCCAAATAAGAAATCAAATGGTAAATCAAAATATGTTGTAAAACCAAAGAAAAAGAAAACACAGTATTCAAAACCTAGTGATGCAGCAAAAGCAGATGTTAGAATGAAATTTATGCTATAAATGTTTGTATTAAGAAAAAAAGTTCAAATAAGCAACATTACATCACAAGGAACTAGAAAAAGAAGAAACTAAGCTGAAATTTAGTAGAAGAAAGAAATAACAAAGAACAATCAGAAATAAATAAAATAGAGACCAAAATAAACAGTAACATAACATTTGAAGTAATTACTAGTTTTTCTAAAAAAAATAGAATTGGCAATTCTTTAACTACATTAAGAGAAAAAAAAAAAAGAGAGAGAGAGAGGACTTAAAACCCAAAATGAGAAGTGGAAGAGAAAACAATACAACAGATAACCATAGAAATATATAGCATGGTAACAGATTACTATAAACCATATATGCTAGCAAATCAGATAACTTAGAAAAAAAAAAAACAAGTAATTCCTAAAAACACACAAGTTACCAAGATTGAATCATGAATTTTGAATCTAAGAAATAGGAAATCTCCTTAGACCAATAACATGAATGACAGTTGAATTAGGAATCAAAAATCTCCCAGCACAGAAAAGCCTAAGACTACGTGGTTTCATTGGTGAATACTACCTAACATTTTAAAAAGTAATTAATGACAGTATTTATCAAAAGCTTACAGATAATAGGATAGAAGGATCACATTTAAAATGATTCTATGAGCCAGTATCACCTTCATACCAAAACAAGTTAAAAACAATATAAGAACCAAAAAGACTAGTTTGTCCAATGTAAGTATGGTTACTTTGGCTTTCTTTTCACATCCATTCGCATGATAAATGTTTCTCCACCCCCTCATTTTCAATCTGCATGTGTCTTTAGGTCTAAAATGAGACTCTTGTAGGCAGCATATAGATGGGTCTTTTTTTTTTTTTTTTTTTTTTTTGACTCCCTAGGTCTTTTAATTGGAGTGTTTAGTCCATTTACATTCAGAGTAATTATTGATAGATATGTGTTTATTGCCATTTTATTACTTGTTTTGTTATTGTTTCTAGAAATTATCTTTGATCCTTTCTTGTCTTTGTCACTTTTGGTCTCTCCTTTGCACTCAAAGAGTCAACTTTAATAGTTCTTGGAGGGCTGGTTTAGTTGTCACGAACTCCTTTAGTTTTTGTCTGGGAAACTCTTTCTCTCTCCTTCTATTCTGAATGATAGCTTTACTGGATAGAATATTCTTGGCTGCAGATTTTTCCCATTTAGCACTTTGAATATAACATGCCACTCCTTTCTGACTTGCCAAGTTTCTGTTGAGAAATCTCTAGCTAGCCTTATGGGTTTTCCCTTGTACATTAAAGACTTCTTTTGTCTTGCTTTTTAAAAAAAAATTTTATCACTATATTTTGCAAACTTAATTACAATATGTCTTGGTGTTAACCTATTTTTGTTGATTTTGATGGGAGCTCTCTGGGCCTCCTGGATCTAGATGTCTGTGTCCTTCCACAGATTAGGGAAGTTTTCAGCTGTTATTTCTTGAAATACATTTTTGGCCCCATTTTCTCTCTTTTCTTCTTCTGGGACCCCTCTAATATGAATGTTATTATGTTTTATGAAGTCACTGAGTTACCTAAGTCTATTTTGTTGCATAATTCTTTCTCTCTTTTGTTCACTTCCTCATTTTCCATTATTTCATCTTTTAGGTCACTAATTCATTCCTCTGCTTCTTCCACGCTGTTATTCATTGCATCTAGCCTATTTCCAATCTTGTTTATTGCATTCTTCATCTCTGATTAATTCTTTTTTTAACTCTTTTAATTCTGTGGTAAAGGTCTCACTGAGATGGCAGTGGCGTAGGAGGACCCTAGGCTCATCCCATTCCACAAACACAACTAGATAACCATCAAATCATTCTAAATACCCCAGAAGTTGACCTGAAGACTGACAGACCAAACAAAGTCCACAACTAAAGGGAGAGAAGAGGTCAAATTGAGAAGATGGGAAGTACGGAGATGTGGTATAGGGGAGAAATGGATCATGAGTGCTCTGGAGGGGAGGGAGACTTGGTGTGGAGTAGGGTGAGAGGGAGAGGAGCACACAGGAGAAAACACAAGAAGAATGTTTCCCAAAGCCATTGGCTTGTAAAATGAGAGGAGCTGAATTTTGTGAGTTCTTGAAACCAGCTGGGCTTAAACATGGAATTTTAAAAGTCAGCAAGCTTGGCTGAGATAGAGCCTGGAGGGCACTGCCCTGCTCCTGGAGAGAAGGCAGGCAAGCAACCTGGAGGCAGAATGCATGGAAACTGCCATCTGAACAATACCTGGGTCACACTGTGGAGATTATTCTTTATTCTAGGAACACATTCCTGACTGGCAGCATTCACGGAGACATCTTTCTGGGAACAAAGGAGCTGGCTGGCACCATTTCCCCCCCACCCCCACACCTCAGTATAAACACAGAGCCACTGGCAGGAAGCAGTACAGCACCAACCCCAGCTGCTTAACTTGCTTACACCAAGCACCACGCCCCTGCACTCCAGTGGAAATGCCCTCCTCAGTCACATGTGCCTCAGTCCCAGTGCAGTGGGCCCTTTTCCCAGAAGACCAGCACAAGCCTCTGCCCACACTACATCTCCTGATCAGAGACTTCAGGGGCTCAGTTCTGGTGGAGGTGGTATCAGGTCTCATTTCACAAACAGGCCTGAGTATACCTAGTTAAAGCTCACCACATTCAGGCCAGGGACCAAACACTGTTCATAGCAGGCAAGGAGAGCCTCTGTAGACAACTGGTCCAAAGGACAGAGCTGCCAAACACAATAGCAGAGCACACACAGCATACACTGAAGACATTCCCTGAAGCACCAGGCCCTGAACGCTACATGACTTCTTCATAAAGCCATTACTTTCAGGAGCAGGAGACATAACTGGCTTTTCTAACACAGAGAAGGCAGAGACTTAAACAAAATGCCAACTTGGAGGAATTTATCCCAATGAAAGAACAAGATAAGGCCATGACCAAAGATCTAAGTGAAACAGATATAAGTAACATGCCTGATGGAGAATTTAAAGCAACAATCATCAAAATACTCATTGGGTTCGAGAAAAAGAATAGAAAACAGATGTTTTTAAATGCCAAATATTTTCTTGTTCACTAATTTTGTCTGTGATGAGTAAAGCAATGTGCTAATCACTTTTGGTTGAAGCCTGGTTAGAAAATTTATGTATGAGACAGAATTTGAAAAACTGAAATGTTTCACAAGCAAAACCAGGTGATAGGAATTAGCAAATGTAAAGCAGGCACTAGTACCTTGATGTAGGAAAACACCCAGAAGAAAAGGGAAGATTTTGGAGTTTAGGAAAAGGCAAGTTTAATACCTTTTTTTGATGAAAAAGCAAGGACAACACTGCTGAGTTAGTTTCTTTTTAATACCAATTGAGAAATTATGATAGATTCTTATTCATACATATATCATAGTGAGTGACAATCAAAAAGGCCTTATAAAGAAAGAATCATAAATAATTGTGTTCTCAACTACAAAAATGACAAGCCAGGATCTTGTGTGTAGTCACTAAAAATTTTTTGTATATTACTTTCTACTAAATTGGAACTAAATTATACTGATTTATGTTAACCAATAGATGCATGTAATGTTATTAATGCAAGATTGTATTGATTACATAAGTTGCATATTGATATCTGCAGACTGAATTTTGCCCACTATAAACAAGAGTATTTGTTTTTATTTTATTTTATTTTATTTGTTTCATTGCTATATCTATAGCACCTAAATTACCAGCTGACATATTTAAGTGCTTAGTAAATATTTGTTCAATGTAATATGTATTTAATTCATGCATGAGTACAACCAGTACTAAGATTTTATCATGTTGTAAAACATCATCTCAAAGGAAATTAGTTGGACATCAAACAGTGGTGGAGTAGGTGATTTGGCCCATGTCAATTAAAAAAAAGAGAGAATGGGTGGACAGAAGAAAAGACAAATGATAAAATTGAGGGAAAATGCAAAAAAAATTAGGGGCATTGAACCATGAAATGGAAAATTCCTTGTAAAAATTAAAATGTGTGCAAGGTAAGGTGGATGTAGGGATTGGGAAAACAACACAATGCTGTGATAGATGTCTCCCCAGGAGGGTTCTTGGGGCTTGCTTTAGTTATTAGTTTCCATCTTAATGAAAATTTTGTAAGATTTTCCTCTGCTCTAAAACAAATAGAAAAATAACAGAATTCACATATAGCATTTTCTTGGAGTGTAATGTCCAGAGGGAAATTAGTAAGAAGTGTCACTGAAGAAGTGAAGGGAAAAGCTACGCTTCTTTTGATAAGACTCAACTAAATAAGCCAGTCAATGCAAACCACAGGCATAACTCAGTTATTGTGGGTTCAATTCCAGACCACCACAATACAGCAAATATTGCAATAAAGTGAGTTGAATGAATTCTTTGGTTTCCCAGTACATATAAAAGTTATACTTACATTATACTGTAGTTTATTAAGTGTGAAATAGCATTATGTCTAAAAGAACGTATATACCTTAATTAAAAAATACTTCATTGCTAAAAAATGCTAACCATCACCTGAACTTTCAGTGAGTTATAATCACTGATCACAGACTATCATAACAAATTTGGTAATAATGAAAACATTTGAAATATTACCAGAATTACCCAAATGTGACACAGAGACACAAAGTGAGCATTTCTAATGCTATTAAAAGAATGGCAGTGACAGACTTGCTTGACAGAGTTGCCCCAAACCTTCAGTTTATAAAATTAAATTTTAAGTTTAATGTTACAGGTACATGTTGCTATTTTATGTTTCATACCTAAGGCAGTAAGCATGTTTGTCTTATGTTAGTATAATAATTATTATCAATGATCAAAATATGCTACACTGAAGATAAATTGCAGACTTACTGAGTGTCTAGCTGATCCCAGATTTCTCCACGATTCATCTTGGACCATGCATTATGCTCCATAATAATGTCACCCTGCTCAGCTGCCTGTTGGATATGGAATATGGAATATTCCATAATGTGGTAATCATGTCTATTTTGTCCCCACTGAGAAACTTGGTCCTAGAAAAGTGATTGACACAAATTATATGCTTAATAACTATGCAAAAAGGAATTGACTGACCATTTGAGAATTCTGCTTAATGGGCATGCTATAGTGACTTTCAATGGCCAAACCAATAATATCTTTTTAGGGGGGTATTTGTAAGTCACAGATAATCAATTGTGTGGTTAAAAGCATAAAAAAAGAGAATATTAGAATTTGAAACATGGAATCCATGTCTTTACAGAAGGACAAAAGCATGAGTTGCTATCAGGTTATTAGAATTATTAATGCATCATGAGTGTGTCTGCTCTGGATTCACATGCTTATTCTGTCATTTATACATACTATTTACCTTGAGACTGCTTTACACTGTAATAAAATAGTTCTTGCACTCTTGTTGGCAAGCTAAGTATATGTGATACCATTGTAACTGATTATAGAGGAGTGTTCCTGATAAGACATGGTAAAATATTAGAATTGTTTTTTTTTTTAAAGATTTCATTTATTTATTTATTTGAGAGAGAGAGAATGAGAGACAGAGAGCACGAGAGGGAAGAGGGTCAGAGGGAGAAGCAGACCCCCCGCAGAGCAGGGAGCCCGATGCGGGACTCGATCCCGGGACTCCAGGATCACGACCTGAGCCGAAGGCAGTCGCTTAACCAACTGAGCCACCCAGGCGCCCTAGAATTGTTTTTATATAAATAACATGATGGGTTTCTGTTGGTGGACTTTAGATATTGAAATTTATTATAATGCCATTAAACATAAGGATTGTGCTTTGGGATTGACCAATGGAAGTGTCATTTTCATCTCAAGATACTCCAGTAACTCACCCACCCCATGGCTTGGAGCAGAGGCTTCCTAAATTTCACAATATAATAACCAATATAACAGAAAAGGTCTTGAGTAACTTCAGACTATGCTGTTCTTTCTGACTGACTTTTAATTGTCAGTGACTAACACTTATTAAGTTTATATATACCACATCATATCTTCTTAAATATAATAATAAATTTCAATATGAGAATAACAGCATGTGTTTTTATTAGTTACTGTGTATAATATTAATAATATGCTTATCTCATTTGATTTGCACAAATACTAGAAGGAATTGCTCTTGGCCCCATATTAGAGACATAGTATTTTTTTTATTATGTTATGTTAATCACCACACATTACATCATTAGTTTTTGATGTAGTGTTCCATGATTCATTGTTTGCATATAACAACCAGTCCTCCATAGTAATAAATTCTTGGAGAACAAAGTCATACCTTTAGTTAGTCATGAACTTGGAATTCAGATGCATCTGACTCCAAAGTCTGGTTCTTAATCATTCTTATATACTATCCATCTGAAAGTTTTTAAAAATAATCTAGGGTTTATAAAAAGAAGAGCTCTGTATTAAATCCCTTTAAAAAGTATTTCCATTTGGGATTTTTCTGTCTGGAGGTTTCATATAGCAGAGATTACTCCTGTAATTCAAACCATTTAGATGTGCTGTTTCTTAATGTAATAGATTCAGTTTTACATTTTGCAAAACACTAGGTTTTTAAGAATCTTCTCAAAAAAAGTCCTGAAATCTAGAAATTTGAAAAATATTTTGATAATATACTACTTCCTGAAGATTCACAGTGCATACTAATATATTTTTTTACAATCAAAGATCCTACAGTAAGAACACAATTAATTTTATCTCACAACTTCTAATTTTACCTGAGTGTTTTTTAAAAACATTTATTAAAACTCTTAGGTAATATTTTCTCAGATACACAATAGCAAATTATTTGAGGATAAAAAGGAAAAGGAAGAAAGGCCCAAAGTAATTTCCCACTTAAGATGTAATTGTATAAAACCACATAGTTTTCCCTCCAATTAGATACACTGGACAGAAAAAAAAAATAGATGTCCTTTAAAATGTTTTTTTATTGAAAACATCAAAACATTACAAATAATAAGAAATGAAACACACACACCAAAAAAAAAAAAAAAAACCCACTCAGATTCTACATAAGAGAAATTTCTACTTGCAGGGTCAACTTTAAGTTTCTTTAAAAGAGTACAGCTACCTGTTTTCAAATGACAACGTATGTAACTTTTCTATTAAAGCTTCATGGGATGAATGGTTTATAGATACGAAGTAGTCATTTCTTCCCTTTTAAAATCATATTTTCTCCTCCTTATCTAAAATGACATGGATGTGAGGTGGCCACATGAGTTAAATTACCAAAGGCACTCTATACTGTAAGTAGAATAGAGTGTTATTAAACAAATCCATAGGATATTTTCCTCTGCGGTCTTTTGCCAGCTCCATCATCTCTCTCTGTTGCTTCTCCCTTTTTTGCCCTTTCTCAAATCAAATCATTTCTGTGCAAATGCTTGCATCTCGCTAAGGAGGATATGTGATAAGAAACCAGACTTTTTCTATAGACAGGCTGCTTATTGAGTAATTCATCCATCATTTACTCAAACAGAAAATCTATGACTACCATCATTTATTCATTCACATGGATGTTTTCCCACCTGAAGCAAAGACTCCATTTTAATTTTGTTTTACAGCTGGTGGACATATCTCTACTCTATTACGATCAACAGCCCCACTTTGCACGTATGTTCAAGGGGCAATCTTCCTTCGGAGCCTTCTAAATATTCTTTTGTAACAGAGTGTCATTCATCTTCCATTTTCTCTCATTTACCCAATCCTAGCCATCTTTTTGAAGATGCTGCCTCCTTGGCTGTTGCAGCCCACCTTTATTCTGTTAATTTATATCATATAAGCTAGCCCTTAATGGTTCACCTTTTTCTTGTAATACCCCTGAAATAGAGGATAAACACCTTGAACACCAATACTACTTCTAATGTGTATTCTGTTTTCAACACCACAATATTCTAGCCCATAATGCATACCCACTAGAGATTTGCTGAATTGGAATTTGTGGAGTTATTAAGAGGGACAAATTGCTGTGGGAGGAGGGTTACTTTAGTGAGAGGAAAGAGCCAAAGTAAAATAGTAAAGGGCTGCTGCCGGACGCGCGTCCGTTAGTTCCTGTGCACCAGTCCCCGCCGTTTCTCCGCCAGCATGCCGATGTTCGTGGTGAACACCAACGTCCCCAGCGCCTCTGTGCCGGACGGGCTCCTCTCCGAGCTCACTCAGCAGCGGGCGCAGGCCACCGGCAAGCCGGCCCAGTACATCGCGGTGCACGTGGTCCCAGACCAGCTCATGGCCTTCGGCGGCTCAAGTGAGGCGTGCGCGCTCTGCAGTCTGCACAGCATCGGCAAGATCGGAGGCGCGCAGAACCGCTCCTACAGCAAGCTGCTGTGCGGCCTGCTGGCCGAGCGCCTGCACGTCAGCCCGGATAGGATCTACATCAACTACTACGACAGGAACGCGGCCAACGTGGGCTGGAACGGCTCCACCTTCGCGTGAGGGCCACGCCTGCACCAGGCCCTGCCACCCGCAATATTGTGCCCGCTTCACACCCCGCCCCACCCCCACCCCCACCGACCTCCACCTCCAAGTTGGGATAAATAAACTGTTTGGAGGCTGGAAAAAAAAAAAAAAAAAGTAAAATAGTAAAGACCTATTAAGTTTATGAAGTTCCATTATCACGTAATTGTACGTATTCAATGAGTGTGAGAATTTCTGGTTTCACATTCTATCATGAGCCTAGGAGGCTGCTAAAAAGAGAGGCTCAGATGAATTAGCAAGACATACTGCATTTCAATCACACAATTCTGTGTTTTACAAAAAATAACCTTGATTTAGTTTTGTTTTGTTTTTTGTATCTCAAATATCACTGTAGTGAATTCTGCTTTCCAGTCAATTACTTTTAAAAATGCTCACAACCTCATTCTTTCCAAAGTAGAGTATCAGTTTTATCAGGTGGTTAAATGGTGTATTTAAAAAATCTCTTCTTTGCTGTGTACCCTCAAGCTACATCTATAGAGATAAATGAATTACTTACCAACACAGTTAAGCAAGCATTATTATTTTTTCCTTCTACACATTTTGAGGTAGGCACTGAGCATGAAGTAACCACAGAGATATAGTCCCTTCCTTCTATAGATTATAATTCTGTGGAGAATGTGTATGATAGATAACCAATCAAAGAAAAAAGAGAAGAAAAGCAAAAAGGAATATGGAAAGTGAGGTGCTAAGAGAACCTGTTTTGAATTATGTTGTTTTTAGAGAATTATTTTAAGAAGTGACATTTATGCTGACTTAAAAGATGAGAAAGAACCACTATGTGAAGGAAAGAACATTCCAGATAGAAAGAAAAAATGTGAAAGAGGAAGTCAGGAAAGGATTTTTAGTATAAGAAGCAAAGGGGAATAACGAACAAGATGAGGGTGGAGAAATTGGCAGGGTCCAAATTTTAAGAGGATAATAGGTTCAGTGGGAGCCATTAAAGACTCTCAAGCATGGAAGGAACAATATTAGTCTAAGTTTTAAAAAGATAAGCTACTACATGGAAAATACTACAAGGGCAAAGTATGGAACATCATTCTCTGGAAGGATTTCTTCACATGATGGGGAAGGTGCCCATTGACAGTCATAAGCCTATGTACTTCAGATTCCGTATTAATAAATCAAATTTCAGAGAAGAGCCAATTAACGACTCCCAGTTCTTTTTTTAAAATTTTACTTATAAGAGAGAGCATAAGCAGGGAGAACTGCAGAGGGAGAGGGAGAAGCAGACTCCCCACTGAGAAAGCAGCCAGATGTGGGGCTCAATCCCAGGACCCTGGGATCATGACCTGAGCTGAAGGCAGATGCTTAACCATCTGAGCCACCTAGACGCTCCACTACTTCCAGTTCTACCTCTGCTGTAGCAGACAACTGATACCTCCACAATGCCATATGAACTGGAGCAACAGAGGAGTTGAACTGTTTATTTTTTTCCCTTAATTTTATTCATTCTTGATTTTCGTAATATCTCCCATTGATCGATTCTTTTCATAACTTCTCTATATTCCTATTCTTTATCCTCTGAGTGTCCTTTGCCGATACCTTAAATACTGATTTTCTTCCACGTCAACCCACACTGTCATGCTCATTTTTAATGTCTTTCTCTGAGTATGCAGATCTATTTTCACAACTTTAAGTTTTCTCATATTTAATCAATAAATATTCCCTGGATACTATTAAGTACCACGCACTATTCTAGGCACTATGGATCATCTAGGGGCACCTGGGTGGCTCAGTCGGTTAAGTGTCTGCCTTCGGCTCAGGTTATGATCCTGGGGTCCTGGGATCGAGTCCCGCATCGGGCTCCCTGCTCAGCAGGGAGCCTGCTTCTCCCTCTGCCTCTGCTTGCTGCTCTGCCAGCTTGTGCTTTCTCTCTCTCTCTCTGTTAAATAAATAAAGTCTTTTTAAAAAGTCTATCATCTCTTTCTTTCTATCATCTGTCTCATCTTTTTTCTACTGATGCTTCTCAAATCTAGATCTCTAGCCTAAAACTCTCTTAGAAGAGGTTCTGTTTGCTGGGCTTGAGACTCATGTATCCAGCTTCTTACTATCATGTCTGCCTAAACATCATAAAGTCACTTCTTAACTCAAAATATCCAAACAAAAATTTTCTTTTCCCTTAAACTTGTTCTTCCTCACCATTTTCCATCTCAGCAGTTAGTACAACCATCCATTCAGATACCAGGAGGACAGTTTTCTTTCCTCCCTCTTTTTCACTTTCCACCCTTCAATCAGTGACCAATATTTTAAATTCAAATTAATTTTTTAGTTAATTCAAGCACCCATTATCTATTGCTGGTCTGTTGCTATAAATTCCGGACTTGTCTCCCTGATTCCAATTTCCTTTTCTTCAAATCAAACTTCCACACCACTGCCAGAGGGCTCCACTTAAAAGGTAAATCTGATCAACCTACCTCCTCCCTTATAACCACTATGTCGTCATAATAATTCAAGCAGCTTAGCTTGGCATAGGTCATCTGACCACCATCTTCCCCTCCTCTCTACCTCTAGCCTTGTCTCTTGCCAATACCTCTCAAGCATTTTCTGTTCAGCATTTTCTCTTGACATTGCTTGGGTTTGGGATTTCTGAGTTTCCATTGCTCCTTCTTTATCTGAAGAACTACTTATTTTTCTTTAAGACAGATCCCTTCAAGAAGGCTTTTTTTGGAAATTTCGAGTTTGGATTAGAGGTTTCTCTTCTGTGCTTCATTCATTCATTCATTCACTTAAAACATCCTTTGCTTACTCTTCTATCTTCTTATACCTGCCATATACCCATGTATTATTTTTTTTGATAGGACTAGTGAATCATGATAGAAAAGAAACCTTATTTATTTTCCTCTCTCCAGAACTAATTTAGTGCCTTACACAACAGATGTTCATTAAGTAAGTGAATAATTTACTTCTCTTTCAAGCCTAAATATTTCAATATATACTACCATGCACACTCTTTATTAATGATAATATGTATTTGAATAGCACCTTTAAGTTTATGAAATGTTTTCACAATTATGCCATGTTTGATCCAAATCATTCTTTAAGAGAACATTAATAGGTTTTGATTTTTTTCATTTTTAATAACAGGGAAAGTTGAGGTTCAGAGAGATTTACTCAAGGTCAAACAGCTAGTGATGGAACATAATTCTATACATAATTTTTTCACCAGAGTGGTGGCTCAGCCTCCTTGACCCCTCTTTCTGAAACATGCCAGATACATTTCCTAACCTAAGAGAGCCTAACCTAAGGCAGCAGACACCCCTGCTCAAGTGGGCCTGATCTTTTCTCCCTGAGCTCCAGACATGTATTTCTAGCAACCTGCTTAATACATATCTCCTTGGATGTGCCACAGCACTACAAAGCACTACATGTCTAAAATAAAATGTAGGGCGCCTGGGTGGTTCAGTCGGTTAAGTGACTGCCTTCGGCTCAGGTCATGATCCTGGAGTCCCTGGATCGAATCCCGCATTGGGCTCCCTGCTCGGCAGGGAGTCTGCTTCTCCCTCTGATCCTCCCCCCTCTCATGCTCTATCTCATTCTCTCTCTCAAATAAATAAATAAATAAATAAATAAATCTTTAAAAAAATAAAAATAAAATGTATCTTTGCTCTTCTCCCATACCCTCTGCCTCTCACGCAAACTAGTTTGTCCTCCAAATTTTATGATTTCTAGCAATGCTATTTTGTCTCGGGGATTTGGAAATTAATGTTACAGATGTATCTAGCTATTCATCTCTTGAAAATAAACCTCTTTACTGATAAATTGTCATTATTTATTGAAAATCTGCCAGGCTATCATTCATCCCTTCAGGGCCTTACTGCACAAAGACCTTTTAGAGAATTAAATATGGCATACTGAAAATAGTACTCTCCTCTTTGCATAATTAGATTTAGGCATAAAAATATTTCAATAACAACCTAAATTGATAAAAGGTAAAAATCTCTAACAATGAACAGATTACTTTCATTACTTCAATAACTTTTTTCAGTGAAAAAAATGTTATTATCCTTCATCTTGTTTTATTTCAGTTATTTTTTTATAATGAGGAGGGTAATAATGCCGTATGTTTTATTTCTATTTATTCCTGTTTTTGTGCCATGCCAGTCAGTCATTTGACTGCATTAATGGAACCAGGGTGAAAGAGATGCCCTTTTGGATTCACCAAGTTTTGTAGTGTTGAGGTCAACTTTTCCTTCATTCTAACAACTTTCTTGTTATTTTAATATCTGTTTGAAACCATTCACTGGATTGTAATTGTTAAAATAATATTATTTTTAAAAGACCAGAAAGTTCAAAATAAGTTAAAAATATAAATTACTTAACCTACTTAGTAAACCACATGTATTATTATATAAGTAAGGCAGGAATTATATGAATTAAATTGTTGTTCTTAATTGGACTTAGATTTTAGAAATGATATCAGAAAATTACTTCAGTGGCTAAAATTGAAGGGAGAAAGCTGAAGATTCTAGGGCTGGGTTTCTCATAACCTGGGTGTGATGGAAACTGTGATGTATCACCCAGAACCCGATCATGGAAGAACTTGTTGCTCCCACTGCTGGGAGGGCTGTCATCAACAGGCTTTAGTCACCTTCAGAGATCTCAACTGCATGGTGGTCTACATCCACTGTTTCTTGGGCAACTCACATTCAATAACGGATCAATACAGGAAGACCCAACTCCTGACAAGCTCCTGGCTGTGATTGCTCCCATACGATTATGATTGTCTAAGGCTTTTTTGGCTCTTTATCACAGCTCAGCTTCTCCCCCTACCCAATCTTGCATCCTCACATTCCTTTCCACAGGTATTGCTACCTAACAAATATCTTGCATTCTGAACTGTCTTAGAGTTGGGTTCCTCCACCCTAATCCAATCTGAAACACAGGGCTTCAAGGAATCTGTGACTCCTCTAAGTTTACAGTCATGTGTTTATCTTATACGTGAATTTTCCTGATAGAGGTTTTTCCTAGGTGGGCTTTGTACAAAAAAATGCAAGTATCATTGTCTTAGTGTGTTGAAGATCATCCCATTACTAAGAAAAGATGAAGACAAAATGTGGATAATTTCAGCCTTTGAATTAAGTAGAACAAATTCTGCACAATGACTAATTCATACATATTAACCATTCAATATCTATCACATCATGAATGGACAAAAATGAAACTAAATCAATGAATGCTTACAAGGCAAAGAGCGCCCTGCTAAAGTAAAAAAAGAAATGATAAAACTTAAAAAAAAAAGTGACTATTCTTTGTAGTCAGGAGACTGTTTCAGGCCATTCTTTTCATTTTTGTAATTTTTTTAAAAAAGACACATGAAAATACACCAAGGTAATGATACCCCTGAAAATTTTTAAAAAGATTGTGATGCACTTTTGAAATTGTGTGTATGAGTTCTTGGCTAGAGCCCTGCTGAATCTTTTTTCAAATCCATAAAGAGAGTCCCTCAGGGTATTTCACAGTGTGAGGATACACAGCCTCCTTTCCTGACAGGTCATTATTGCATATCATGCTGGGATTGAGTACGGGACTGGAGAGTGGCTGCTCTCTGCTTCTTCTGTAAATGTATGTGAGACTCAGGCTTTGGAATCTTAAATGTCCACGAGAGCTCAAAGGGTACCTGATGATTGATTTGCACTACAGGACAGGACTGACACAAGAATTGCAGTTGAGTTCAGCAGGATTGCAATCAGAGTCTTTGACAAAAGTCACGTTGCATGAGGTTGACGATCATGTGGCTATGACCACCTGCTGCAGTTTTTTATCATTGCTAGATAAGAGGGGGTTTTTGTTGTTGTTCCCTTTTTTAAATGTTGTAATTAAAAGCAGTTTCTTCAAAAGGAAAAGTTTGACAGGAAAAGAACATGTCTACCAAGTTCTGACTGAAGAATGGAAACCGATATAGGGGAAGTGAAACCATAGGGAGGCGTATGCTGTGTGTCTAATTAGTCTATAGCCTTCGAAGTTGAGATACATCACAGGAGAGATTGAGCTTGGAGCAAAGCTCCTTCCTTTATCTAAAAATGATATACTTCACAATCATTAAAATATTAAAGTCCTAGAAATATTACACCACACGGTGTTACACCAATTTATAGTTTCACTTTATATAGTTAAGAAGTCTCTGGGGGGGGGAGGAAGCATATTTTAAAATTCACATTATGCTTTAATAACTTTTTCCTCTTGTTATGCTCATTGAAAGAAAAAATAAAAATACACAAAAATATAAAGAAATGAATGAAAATCAGTCAGAACTGCACTACATAAGAGAGCACAACCTAGACTCTATTAAAAATGTACTACCAAACCCCCAGGGAGCCTAAATCCACTAAAAATACTACAAAATGTCAAAGAAATTTTCAATTGTTGAAAACTAACAAAAATTTAAGTTGACTAATTGTTCAAATAAATTAACCATGTTTTTCAGTTACCTCAAATTATTTTTTGTTTGTTTAATTAATATGCAGCAACGTAAGCACATAATTGCTTTTGAGAATTGGTTTGAACAGAAGTCAAAAGCTGATCTTTTTTTCTTTGTTAACATAATGTATTATTTGTTTCAGGGGTACAGGTCTGTGATTCATCAGTCTTACACAATTCACAGCGCTCACCATCATAGCACATACCCTCCCCAGTGTCCATCACCCAGCCACCCCATCCCTCCCACCTCCCTCCACTCCAGCAACCCTCTGAAAATTCCTTAGAATAATTGGAGAATTTGCTAGAGCAAATAAATCTATTGACATTTAGTCATATTAGAAGTTTATTAAGATCTTCATGGAGCATCTTTACCTATTCCAGTAATATTTCTTGTCAAGTTTTGATTCCTAATATTGGTCTGGACAGGGAAGAATATGAGGACTCTGAGCACATGCCTAAAGCCCTTAAGTCTTGAAAAGAGATAGCCAAACATTCACTTTATTCCAGATGGCTATGTACTTTATTCCTAATATTAAAGGGGGGTTGTAAGGTTTTTGTTTGTTTTGCTTTTGCTTTTTACCCTCAGGATAGTTTTATTTATAGAAATGGATATTCAGAGGCTTACTTTAATGTTTAAAAAGTCAACTAGTTAAATTTACAATTGCAAAAACTTAATTCATTTTTAAGCTTTTAAGCTTAAAGTTCATTTTAAACCCAGTTCACCTATTCTTTTTAAAGCTCTAGCAAATTCTCCAATTATTCTAAGGAATTTTCAGTAATTTCTAGTCCCATTTACAAGTTTAGTTATAAACATTTAAACATTTTAAACCACACTTTACATTTTTAAAATTTATTTTCTTATATATATTTTCAGTTTTCTGACTATAATTTTCCAACTGCTAAACTTCCCATAAAGCTAATAAATTAAATTTATAAAATAAAACTAGAATTATCTTAAATATTAATTAAAAACCAGTGAGATTTCAACAACAAAAAGCATAAGCCTCAAATGACTTCCTAATTAAGTGTCTTAATTTGATATTACAGGGATTTAAAAATGGAATCACACAGTTGGTCCCTTGTGATTCCAGTTGTCCAATTCTCTTCAACATTAAAGGAACCAATAGGGGGCGCCTGCGTGGCGCAGTCGTTAAGCATCTGCCTTTGGCTGGGGTCGTGATCCCCCGGGTCCTGGGATGGAGCCCCGCATCGGGCTCTCTGCCTGGCAGGAATTCTGCTTCTCCCTCTCCCTCTCCCCCTGCTTGTGTTCCTTCTCTCGCTATCTCTCTCTGTCAAATAAATAAAATCTTTAAAAAATAAATAAATAAAGGAACCAATAGTAAATATGCACCTAAAGAATCTTAATGCTATGAGTTTGAATCTCTTAAATATTTCTATATTCAGTTTTAAATCTTTCTGGGATTGAAAAATTATTTGTCTTCCTCTCTCACTAAGGAAATATTATATTATTTCTCAAGTTTATAGGGTTAACTCTCCAAATCTACCATGTTTGCAAATTAACTATGTTTTATCCATGTCCCTGGATTTATCTACATCTACTCACAGAGGTCTACAGCTCCCACCAAGTTCGATTGGATTTTGCATTTCTTTTGCCTCTGAAAGGTGGTTTGCAGACCTTTGTGTGGTAAGGGGATGTCTAGGGAACCCAAATTGGGCAGCACAGAAGGGGCCTGCTCCTGGGTCCACGCCAAAATAGAGAAAGGAATTTGTGGGCCGTACCAGGGTCTTGCCAGGTGGGGGATGTGGCACGCAGCTCTGTATGTGGTAGGCCAGTTCTCAGTCCCATCCTGCCTCCTGCCCACAGTCAACAACTGCTGGGACAACTTCCTACTGGAGTCCCACACGGTGTGTGTGTGTGGGGGGGGAAGGGGACAAACAAACAAAAAAGCCTTACTTTGGAGATAAAAAGACATATTTGCTGCTCACGCTGAAAGATTTTTTTCTTTTTAAACGGAAACTGCATTATTTCATATATTTCCTAAGGCTGTGCAACACTTTGGGATATTAAAATTATATTAGACTCAATTTGAGATATTTCTTTGTACTCTATTAGGTCCAGTGTATAATGTATTTCCTCAGAAACCAACATTTCCCATTTCTCTGGTGTTAATGATGTAGGAAGAGGGATAACAAAAGATGACTACCAGGATAACCTTGTCTGGAACAGTCCATGCTGTTTCTCTCCTGCATGAACAGCATAAAATTCAACTCAGGTAACTTCTAGCAGAGAGGTGGACCCAAAGAGGGTAATAACATACCTTTTTAAGTTAGGATTTGAGATTCTCAAAATTTGGGGTGGCTAATTTCTGCAAACTTTTGATCCTGCATTGTGATAGGTTGTCCTGAGGATTAGATGCAGCAACAGCAGCAGAAAGCATAAAACTAGGGTTGTAGTTTTTGGAAATGGCTCCTTAATATCATTATCTTCTATTACAGCATCTCAGTTGCAAATTAAAAGAGAAATAGTCTTCATAAATACGCTTTCTCCCAATTTTCTTGAAACATGTGTCTTTTTGTATAGCTTTCATTTGTCTAATTTTTTTTTTAAGATTTTATCTTTAAGTAATTTTTACACCCAACGTGGGGCTCAAACTTCCAGCCTTGAGATCGAGTCAAATGATCCACTGACTGAGGCAGCCAGGCACCCCTGTCTATTTTTGATAGAGTACAGAGAACTATTTCTCTTCTACCAGAAAAAAAACAAATCGTTCATGCTTGATGATAAATGGCAACTGACAATCCACCTCCAGGTAAGGGAGACAATAGGATTTAGTAAGGTGTGGACTAACTTGGAAAGTAGACATCACTTTTAACAAAGGGCCCACCCCACAGCTCTAGACAGCTCTTATCCTATTGGAATACAGACTAGACATTGCCAGAAATTTGCATTTTTATATGAAATTGCCCTATTTGAAATTATTCGTTTAAATTTTTAAAGAACATTATTCAGACTAAACCAAACACATCAGTAAGATTTATTAGGTCCCACGCAGCTAGTTTCACATTGAGTGCCCTTTAATTCAATGTGCTACAGGCTGTCTAACATGCATTATCTCAATGCCACAAGGCCCACCTCCTTCAGTTTGCAAAATTCTGTAATAGTCATTTCTGTAAAAGTCAATTCTGTAAAAGTTGGGATTTCAGTTTTCTTGCTTTTTGTGCTAGAACTCAAACTCCTTTCCCTCAGCTAGTATAATAAATTATTTTAAGCTAATATAATCTTGTGCCTCATCATCAATAATTGAAATGCTCTTCCCTCATTCTCTAATTGACTAATTTTATTTTCCCAACCTTCAATGTCCAGATCAAATGTCACCTCCCCTGTGAAGGGTTTCTATCATCAATATTCAATATTTTTCTCTTTCTCTTCACACTCAACAGCACTTTATGTAGTACCTCAGCCATGGCATAGTGCCAGGAAATTAACATGCCCGGGTCAGTCTACTAGTCCAAGGAGAACGAAAAACATGTGGAGCAGACCTGGACCCAACCTCAACTTGGAGCCACACCAAGCTGGATTCAGGCAAAACGAGCTTATTCCAGTCAATCTGCAAAAAGGTGACTAAAGAAAAAATATTTTACATTTTGGGTTATTTGTTATGTAGCAGTATTATGGAAATAATTAACCAGTACAGCTTATCACAATGGTTAAAGGATCTTTCTAGGGCTCTGTGTTGCTGGATATTGGAACACTGAAAGAAAAATTTAAGTTTTCAGAGAAGAAAAAGAGAACTAAAAATAGTTGAAACTAGTTGTGAGAAGAAATATCTGTTAATTTTAGCGTATATATATAAAATATATGCTAATATTATATATATATATATGATCTTTGAAGTCCATGAGTTTAATCACTTATTCCTCTGAAATGAGTTTTTGTGATTAGAAAAAAATCTGACAATCATTACTCACTCTCTAGATTAAACAAACATTTTTAGAAGTATGTAATTCCATTTATTTAACACATATTTGTGAGCCCCTTACTAAATACTAAATATAAAATGAAGTAAAGATATCCAGAAATATATGCAGGATGAGGAGGAGATCAAGAGTTCAATTAAGAAATGTCTATGTGTAGATTTCGAGTAAACTTTGGTTATATGACTCTAGAGCACAGAATGTCAGTGGGTATCCAGTGATCAAGTAGCAGCTGAAGGTATGGGTTGGATATCATCTCCCATGAAGAATCTATAGAGGAGAAGAGGAGAAATCCGAGGATAGAACTCTGGATAACACTAACATTTAAATGTAGGGCAAAGACAAGCCATACAAATAGAAGGGAATTTTGGAATAATTCATCATAAAAGCCAAAGTGGGAGAGAATTTCATTTAGAGGTAGTCAACAGTTTCAAATGTTTAATAGAGCATGGCCATAACAAGGGCCAATTTTCATTAGATTTGGCAATTAGGAATTCACAGATGATTTCAGTTATTGAAATTTCAGGAAGAAAGGTAACAGGCCATATTACCATGGAATGAGGACTGAATGGACTATTTAGTCAAGAAAATTTTCAGTGGAGACAGCTTTTCTATAAGCTTGATTGTGAATCAAACTGGGGTTCAAACACATCTGTCTAACTCTTACTTCGCTCTCACTTTTTTCATGAATATTCTGAGTTTTCTTTCTAAAAGTGTCTTGATACATATTTAATACTTTTAATTTTCCTTTTATTCTTACACAATATTTTTAAAGGAGTATTCATCTATAAATGCAATAATAGTTCTTTGGATAATTCCTATAATTATCAGAATCACTCCACATTGGGTCATATCTAAAGAACCTTGTTCAAATTCCTGGGTCCACACTTAGTAAATGTATGCTCTTAGATAAGTTATATAAACTTTCTAAGCCTCCATTCCCTCAGATGGAAAATAGGGCTAATATTATTTATCTCATTGAGTGGATGTCAGAATCAGATAAAACATGAAATTCTCATAGGGACTAGCACAAAGTAGATACTCAATTATAATGACTGTCATTATCTTGTTATTATTAATATTGCTATAGTGCAAAGAAGATTATGCAACATTTGCTTATATTTCAAAGTCATAGAGTGAATGAGTTTGCTAAGGGTAGCAGGTGAAATTATAGTCACCTAGACCAAAAGTACAGCTTATTGTTTTTGAAGTCAAAAGAGTAGAAAAACATAATTTAATGAATTAAAATAATTCACCTTTATTTTCGATAAAAACAGAACAAGTAAACATTTAATTTTAATTATTGATTTATTCAATGGGTATACTAATTAACAGCATTTTTTCTTGTTTGTTAAAATTATTTTATTAATTGAAAATCTTTTTAAATTTTATTTTATCGTAGTAACAACACTTAGCAAGAAACGTAGCATCTTAACAAGTTTTCAAGTGACAATACAGTATTATTCATTTTGGGACAAAATTGTACAGCAAATATCTAGAACTGATTTGTCTTGAATAATTAAGACTTTAGTCTTTTGATTAGTGACTCTCTCAATTTCTTATCCTCCCAGCCTCTGGCAAACACCATTGTACTCCCTGATTCTCTATAAGTTTATGTATATTAGACACTGTGGAACCAGGCAATATTTACCTTTCTCAAACTGGTTTATTTTACTTGGCAAAGTGTCCTGAAGATTTATCCATGTTGTTGCATATTGCAGGATTTCCTTCATTTTAAAGCTGAATAATATTCCATTGCATGTATATACCTCATTTTCTTTATCTATTCATCCATCAGTGGATATTTAGGTTGTGAAACCATCATTGTGGTTTTGATTTGAATTCCCCTGATGATGAGCGACATTGAATATCTTTTTTTTTAAGATTTTATTTGTTTATTTGACAGAGAGAGCGAGCACAAGCAGGGGGAGCGGCAGGCAGAGGCAGAGGGAGGAGAAGCAGGCTCTCCGCCAAGCAGGGAGCCCAATGCGGGTATCGATCCCAGGACCCTGGGATCATGACCTGAGCCAAAGGCAGCCACCTAACCGACTGAGCCACCCAGGTGCCCCTGAATATCTTTTCATATACCTGTTGGCCATTTAGATGTCTCCTTTGGAGAAATCTCTATTCAAGTCATAACCCTTTCTTTAATTGGGTTATTTATGTTTTTGCTATAGCATTGTAAGAATTCCTTATATATTTTGGAAATTAATCCCTTATTAGATACATGGTTTGAGAATATTTTATCCCATTCTGTAGGTTGCCTTTCCACTTTGTTGATTGTTTCCTTTGCTGTGTAGGAGTGGGTTTTTGTTTTGTTTTGTTGGTTGGTTGGTTTCTATAATGTTTTTAATGGGAAAGGTGATGATATTTCTGTATACACCCTCCCCCCTGAAAAAAATATTCCTTAACGATCAAGTTGGAGAAAGAATAATAGACTGATCTAATTCCGCAAAGGAGGTCCCTTATATGGGACTGACAGCAGCTCTCTTCATCAAGATTCTGTGTAATATTACTATGCCCTTGTCTATAACAATTAAGAAACCTAGAATCAATGAAGTGCCTGTCATTCAGCTTACTGCCCGTTCAGTAAGGACTGTGCAGAGGTGTTTTAGTTTGATGTAGCCTCACTTTTCTATTTTTGCTTTTGTTGTCTGTGCTTTTGGTGTCATATTTATGAAATCACTGCCAAGACCAATGTCATGAAGTTTTTGCCTGTATTTTCTTCTAGGAACTTTACAGTTTCAAATCTTAAATTTAAGTCTTTAATCAATTTTGATTTAATTATTCTGTATCATTTAAGATACACAGAGTTTAGGGTCAAATTTCATTTTTGCATATGAATATCCAATTTTCCCAGTCTCATTTGTTGAAAATACTATCTTTTCTCCACTGTGTATTTTGGCACCCTTGCCAAAGATCAGTTGATCACATACTCATGGATTGATTTCTGGACTCTCTATTCAGTTCCACTGGTTTATGTAATCTGTATCTATGCTAGCATCATATTATTTTATTGTAGCTTTTTGATATAATATGAAACCAGAAAGTGTGATGCCTCCAGCTTTGTTCTTCCTCAAAACTTTTTAGCTATTCAGAGTCTTTTGTGGGTCCATATGAATTTTAGAACTGTTTTTTCTACTTCTGTAAAAAAAAAAATGCCATTGAGATTTTGGTAGGGATTGCAATCTGGATCATTTTGGGTAGTATGAACATGTTTAACAATAATAAGTCTTATAATCCATGAATACAGGTTGTCTTTCTATTTGTTTTTGTCTTTTTTAATTTCTTTCATCAGTGTTTTGTAGTTTTGACAGTACAAGTCTTTCACCTCCTTAGTTAAGTTTATTCTTAAGTATTTTATTTTTTTGGTGCTGTTATAAATGAGATAGTTTTCCTAATTTCCTTTTCAAATAGTTGATTTTTAGTATATAGAAATACAACTGATTTTTGTGTGTTGATTTTGTATCCTGCAACTTTACAGAGTTAGTTTACTGGTTCTTACAATTTTTTTTTTTTTATATATCTTTAGGTTTTCTATGCATGAGATCATGTCATCTGCAAACAGGGACAATTTTATTTCTTCTTTTCCAACTTGGATGCCTCTTATTTCTTTTTCTTGCCTAATTGCTGTAGCTAGGACTTTTGATACTACATTGAATGGAAGTGTCAAGAGTGGTCATCCTTGCCTTGTTCTTGATCTTAGAGAAAAATTTTTCAGTTTTTCACTCGAGTATAATATTAGCTGTGGGTTTTTCATACATGGCCTTTATTTATTTTTTTAAAGATTTTATTTATTTATTTGCCAGAGAGAGAGAGCACAAGCAGGGGGAGCAGCAAGCAGAAGGAGAGGGAGAAACAGACTCCCCGCTGAACAGGGAGCCTGACACGGGACTTGATCCCAGGACCCTGGGATCATGACCTGAGCCAAAGGCAGATGCTTAACCAACTGAGCAACCCAGGCTTCCCTCATACATGGCCTTTATTGACTGAGCATTTTTAAAGCACATTTAGGTAATACTTAGAACAAAGAAAATATCTTGAGATTCTCCCAAATTACCTTCTATGCATTTTTAACCTAAAAATGGAATTAGTCATTTTACTGATTTTTTCCCCAAAGCTAAAGCAAGATTTTAATAAGCAGAGGAGAGGCTTTAGCCCTAATTTAACTAGAGACGGAAATGAAAGATGTACTCCCAGAAAGGACTTAGATTTTAAAGTTAATTATAGGTGACAAATATGAGAACAAGCAGACAGTTTTCTGACATCATTCATTTCAATTCAATACCGTATATTCAATAAATATCTTTCTAAAGTCTTTAAGTCACATTTTCTTGTTTTTTTTTTTTTTAAAGATTTTATTTATTTATTTGACAGAGACAGAGATAGCGAGAGCAGGAACACAAGCAGCGGGAGTGGGAGAGGGAGAGCAGGCTTCCCGCCGAGCCGGGAGCCCGATGTGGGACTCGATCCCAGGACCCTGGGATCATGACCTGAGCCGAAGGCAGACGCTTAACGACTGAGCCACCCAGGCGCCCACATTTTCTTGTTTTAAGCATGAATGCCTGTACTAGATTTCCACTGCTGTATAACAAATTACCACAGACTTAACAGCTTAAAAGAACACACATTTAAAAAAATAACACACAGGGCGCCTGGGTGGCTCAGTTGGTTAAGCGACTGCCTTCAGCTCAGGTCATAATCCTGGAGTCCTGGGATCGAGTCCCACATCAGGCTCCCTGCTCAGCGGGGGGTCTGCTTCTCCCTCTGACCCTCTTCCCTCTCATGTTCTCTGTCTCTCATTCTCTCTCTCAAATAAATAAATAAAATCTTTAAAAAAAAATAAAAAAATAACACACATTTATTATCTTACAGTTCTCATGGGCAGGAATTTGGGCACAGCTCTAATAGGTCCTCTGCTCAGGCCCCTAGTATCAGTAGAGGCTGCAGTCTCTTCAGAGACTCAACTGTAAGTCTAAGTTTTACAACATATCTACCAATATTAAATCATATTACTTTTGATTGGTTAAGGTTTTCAAGGATTTATAAATTTTTTTCATAAATTAAAAACATTAAAATTATTATTTTTTTAAAGATTTTATTTATTTATTTGAGAGAGAGAGACTGAGAGAGAGAGAGCATGAGAGGGGGGAGGGTCGGGAGGGTCAGAGGGAGAAGCAGGCTCCCCGCCGAGCAGGGAGCCCGATGCGGGACTCGATCCCGAGACTCCAGGATCACGACCTGAGCCGAAGGCAGTCGCTTAACCGACTGAGCCACCCAGGCGCCCCTAAAATTATTATTTTTATTAATGAAAGAAAACATTAACAAAACTATCATGTTCAAAGTCACCTAACTCTGATTTGTCTTTCTTTTATCATCTTGTTCTTTGGTCATTAAAGTTTTGCCACTTTATAATTCCTACTCTGAGATTTTACAAGGTACAGTTTCCACTACTTCTCCAGAAGCTATTTGGCACTGTAACAGATCTCTCCTTATTCCGTCTTGTTTTCCCTTTGTTCTGTCTCATCTCATTACTTTTCCTTTTCATCCTGCAATATCACATTGAAGGCTTTCATCTAATTTTCAGGGCACTGTCACCTGCTCATCTTTGTTAGTTCTGTTGCTTATCAAGCAGTTCTTTCTTATAGAATCACTTTGCTTTGGAAACTATGTGCCAGGTGTATGATACTAACTTGCAATGCTTCCCGATGAATCTTGTTTAATTTTCTTTTTAACCTTGCTTTAAATTCATAGAATAAAATGCATTGAACATCAGGAGTAAAACACCTTCTTTTGCAGAGAAAAAATGGAGAAGCCTGGCCTATTGTATTGATATATAAACACAGTGCTGCTCTTCTGGTGGTTGCATGTACAGGTGATTACGAACAGGAAGGCACTAGAAGATAATGGAAATTAGTACACTCAGCACAGCAGGAAACACTTAGCCTTTCAGATATGCTTTAGAAAGAATTTCTCAGTGGATGGGCTTGCAGTGTGTGATTCTGAACACCAAAGCAAAAGCTAGCATTATTGGCATAAGTCAATATCCTACTTTGGGCATCCAAATGCTAAAATCTAACAGACATAACTCTTAAAGCCACAAAATTCCTTTTATAAATTTCTAAACATAGGGAAGAGTATTTTCTGGAAGATTGAGAAAGTTTTCTTTGTTTTCATCTAAAACTTATTTGATCCAGTATTTGGCTTACAAAATGCCTTATACATATACATTCTGAACATCTTTTTTAAATTTAACTTAATAAATAGCTATCTGATATAACTCATTTTTTTTGTTTAAAACCTAAATATTTTTAAAGTTGACAATAATAACAAAAACTAGTCATATCTTATTTGTTATAAACATAAGAGTTTAAATATAAGGCCTGGTGCTAAAAATCAGGTAAAATGTCAAAAAGATATGTATATATAGTGTGTGTTTGTTCCAGTGCAAGGTACTAATTTTATATTCAAGAACATTAAAATCAATTTAATTAAGGATATGTTATAATAAATGAAATCTAATACATTTCTATCCAAGAAAACAAATGTTCTCTGTCATGACTTTGGCAAATTTATCCAAATCTACTTAAATACTTCCAGTGATACAGATTCCTTTATTTCACACTGTCTCCTACAGTGTGGAGTTGTTCTATTTTTATATCTAATAAACCTTTCACTTTCATAGAACATAAACCTGTTTCTTTAGACCATCCATTCATTGACCCTAGTTTCATCTTAGAACCATCCATTATAAATCTGCTCTTTACACATTAACTTATTGCAAATGTTTAAAAAATTTTTTAGCTTAAGACATTCTCAGGTATGTCTAGAGTTTTTTTCAGTAATTTCCAGTATGGTTTTTCTGCACACAATCTAGTTGGCCATTACCCAGATTATATGAGTGAACTTAAAATTTTTCACAATTGCATAGGCTGAGATTACAATAGACTTTTTCTTCAATGTTTTATTTGTTCTGTCAACTAATAGCCTATTTTATTTTCTAATATAAAGTTCTCAAGATAGGTCTTTTGAGTTCTGAGATTTATACTTCATTTTTTTATAACCTTTGTGCTGAATTTGTTTAGTTTTTTGACACATAACTACGAGCGCCAATCATTACCCCAGGTGCTGGAGATGATTGCTGAGCACAGTTTGATTACAATGGCTATATAGTCTCTAGAAAGAATCAGACAAATAATCACAACAATAAATATATAATTATAAACTGAGATAAATGCTCAAAAAAGGACAGTCCAGTTTATTACATACATTATTGTTATTTTAATTTTCTCTTGTTAGATTTGTCCTATGCATCTACATTGGGGATGTTTTTGAATCTGCATTATTTTATCCAACATGTTATTTCTTTTTGTTTGTACCATCTGAAATATTAATAAGCATAAGCACTCCTACAAGTTCTTAAATAAATCACTTACCCTTTGAAAATCATTTTCCATCTCTAGTTAAAGATGTTTACATTGTCCCAGCTTTTAACATAAGGCTATGATGAGGCTCAAATGAGAGATTTTACCTGAAAGCCCTTTGTGAACTATCAAATGCTATACAATGCCAGACATTATTATTCTTCTGAGTTAATACATCATAAACCAGAGTCTTTTTTGTATAGTTAAAGCTCTCATTTATCCATTAATCAACAATCATTAGGTATATTTGTTCAACCAATTAAAATGTACTCATTGTGTGTTCGTATTTCACCCACGTTTCTCTATTTTATTCATAAAGGTATTGTGGCAGAGAGACAAAGCCTTGCTGAAATCAAGGTCTAAAGTGTATATATTTTCCTGAATTTTCCTTGTCATTCCTTTATCATTTATTCAATTGTTTGGTAATCACAACAAATAAACATCATTTGGTCCTCTTCTTTCTCACTCTGCCCAACAATATCACAACTCATCAAAGAATTGAAGGGAAATCGCCAGCCAGCTTTGAACTTATGTAATATTTTTAAATTTGTTATGCAAATGGATATGAACAGTACATGTTTCTCCTTTCTACTCTTTGAATTTTATTTCTAATTTCAAAGATAACTCTTCTTTTTTTCTTTCATTTATTACTGACTGACATGGATTCTTCTTAACAAGTAAGAGGTGTAGTATCACACTGAGAAGATAAGAGGACTGAACACAGCTTTTAAATAAACTTTTATCCATCTAGGTTTTTTTCCTTTTGGAAAAGGTGAGTTTAAAAAAGTGATTTTTATCGATTTTAATAACAATTTATGATTTCTGATATATCCTGGAGCACATATCA
This sequence comes from Leptonychotes weddellii, assembly GCF_054177405.1. Classification (NCBI taxonomy): domain Eukaryota; kingdom Metazoa; phylum Chordata; class Mammalia; order Carnivora; family Phocidae; genus Leptonychotes; species Leptonychotes weddellii. The sequence continues at coordinate 80,324,200 of NC_138372.1, read as the reverse complement.
CAATAATTAATTCTCAAAAATTTACATTCTTTGTTAATTACCATCCCTTGAACAGCAACAGACATATATAAAAAAAAGTCATGTGTTTTGATAAGTGTAGAAGTTCTACTTTTCATGGTCTCACTCAAAACTAAACCAAAGCCATAGTATTAATTAGAAATTAGAGTGCACGTGCCCTTTTAGCTGGAGAATATCAAACTGGTCTAGATGGGTAGACAAATCAATCAAGACTTTGTAAACTAACAACCAACTCCTAATTATGTATTTTATCTAAATTGATGTTTATTGAATTTTTACTGTATTGTGGCTAATTTACACACATTCTCATATTTAATGTTTTCAAGTGTAGTTTTACCACCAGCTTAAAAATTCATTCATTCACGGGGCACCTGGGTGGCTCAGTTGGTTAAGTGTCTAAAGCTTGGTTTCCACTCAAGTCATGATCTCAGGGTCACAGGATTGAGCCCCAAGTTGGGCTTTGTGCTCAGTATGAAGTCTAGTTGAGATTTTTTCCCTCTCCCTTCCCCACCCTACTCCTCCCCCTGCTCATGCTCTCTCTCTCTAATTAATTAATTCACTATCAAAAAATATTTATTGATTGCCTATGATGCTTCAGGTACTATTTTAGGAACTTGAGATTCAGCATTAAACAAACTAGCAAACAAATAAATAAATCTTCCTGCCCTGGTAGAGCTTACATTTCAGCAGAGAGAGACTGATAATAATGAATTGAAATAAATTAGAAAAAATATATTAAAAAATGATAAATTCTATGAAGAAAATTAGAGCAGGTTGAGTTGATGGAGTTTTTGAGGTAGGAAGGGGTATGTTGTAACTTTAGTTGTGACAGGATAAGGAAGGTCACACCAGACCTTTCATTAAGAAAGTCCAACCTGAAAGAGGTGAGGGAGTTAGCCTTGTGGATGCCAGGAAGAGGAAGCAGCTAGAGCAGAGGTCCTAAGGTGGGTGCATCCATGGAGGAGGACTAGTATGACTGGAGCCAAGTATGGGGAGGAGCAGTGGATGTGGGGTCAGAGACTTGTGTGGAGCAAGGTCATTGAAGGGCTTCTAGGACATTGCAAGAATTTTGACTTTTACTCTGAGGGACATAGGGAGTCAGGGTAGAGTTATAAGCTAAGGTTGGATTCATTTTTATTTCTATTGCAAAGGATTACTTTGCCTGCAAACTAAGTGTACACTGGTAGATACAGGAGCACAATATTATAGGCTATTGTAATAATCCCAGTGAGAAACAATGATGACTTATATTAGGGAAAAAGCAGTAGAGGGGGCCAGAAATAATCACACTCTGAGTGTTTTAAAACAATCTTTATTATAATTATAAAATAGTACAGAGTAAAAATCATAGTATTATGAATCCCATACCCATTACTCATAAAGGAGAATTATCAGGATTTTGTTATATTTTCTTTCTCCCTCTTTATTATGTTCTTTCTTACAAAATATCTTAAGGCAATCCCTAAATATCTCATAATTTCCCCCCAATTGCTTTATTATGAGTTCCCAAAGCTACAGAGTTATCATGCTCAATAAAAGTGATGATATTCCATAGTATCTTCTAATATCATAATCAAATTTCCACAATAAAATTTCTTTCAGTTCCTTTAAAATGTACTCATACAGTTGCTTTCTTGGAATGGAATCTAAACAAATTTCTTACGTGGATTTTTGTTTTATTGTATCTCTTAAATCTCTTCATTGTAAAACAGATGCCACTTAAGTTCTTTCAAGTGAATCTCTAGTAGACAACATATAAATAGATCATATTTTTAAGTTATCTATTTTGCCAATTTCTGCCTTTTAATTAGAAAATACATTTACATTTACATGTAAAGTAATTAGTGATAAGGAAGAATTTCTCCCATTTTGCTCTTTGTTTTGTGTACATCTTTGTTGTTCCTTATTTCCTATTATTGCCTATTTGTAATTATTTGATTCTTCACAGTGTACAATTTTTATTCTGTTCTCATTTCCTTTCCTGTTTTTTTTTTTTTCTAGTGGTTTCCCTGGGGATTACAGTTAACCTCTTAAACTTGTAGCAATCTATTTTGTACTAATACTGCCTTAACTTCAATAGTATACAACTTCTCTGCTCCTATACAGCTCCTTTATATTGATGTCACAAATTACATGTTTACACTGTTGCCCATTAACATAGATTTTTAATTAATGTTTTATGGGTTTGTCTTTTAAATCATATAGGGAAAGAGAAGAGGAGTTACAGACCCAAAATACAAGAATACCAGCTTTGTATTTACCCATGTAGCTACTTATAGAGTGTTCTTTATTCTTCATATGGCTTAATGTGCTTGTCCAGTATCCTTTAATTTCAGCCTGAAGTACTCACATTAATATTTCCTATAGGCAAGTCTACCTGGGACAACACCCTCTGCTTTTGTTTTTCTGGGAATGTCTTAATTTCTCTTTCATTTTTGAAGAATAGTTTGCCAGATATATAATACTTGGTTGACTTTCTTTTTTCTTTCAGCACTTTAAATATGTTATTCCACTGCTTTCTGACCTCCATGGTGTCTGCTAATTGTTTTTTACTCTTATCAAGGATTTCTTACGTATAATCAATTTCTTCTCTCTAGCTGTTTTCAAGATTTCTCTTTGCATTTGTCTTTCAACAGTTTGATTGTTTTATTTTATTTTTAAATTTTATTTTATTATGTTATGTTAGTCACCATACAATACATCACCAGTTTTCGATGCAGTGATCCACGAGTCATTGCTTTCATACAACACCCAGTGCTCCATGCAGTATGTGCCCTCCCTAATACCCATCGCTGGGCTAACCCCTCTCCCCACACCCTCCTCTCTAAAATCCTCAGTTTGTTTCTCAGAGTCCATAGTCTCTCATGGTTCATCTCTCCTTCCGATATCCCCCCCTTCATTTTTCCCTTCCTCCTCCTAATGTCTTCCATGCTATTCCTTATGTTCCACAAATAAG
>NC_138372.1:80293906-80320726 GCF_054177405.1 Leptonychotes weddellii | reverse complement strand
TTTCTCTGATTCTATTTTCATGGATTCTGCGTTGTTTTTCCCTGGCCTCCTCTTTTCCATTTTGTCTATTAATTGGTCTTCTAGGTCACTAATTCATTCTTCTTTCTTGCTTACCCTGGCCTTTAGATTACCTAGATTAGGTTGGATATCATTAATAGCATTTTTAAATTCTGCCAATTCAGCTTTCATTTTTGCCCTTAGAGATTCTATGTTGCCATTAACTGATTTCTCCATTCTAGCTATTGTCTTCACAATTACTACCCTGAATTCCATCTCCGACATCTTGATTATATCTGTATCCATTTGTAAATCTGTGGCATAAATCATAGTCTCTGAGTCTTTCCTATTTTGGGGGTTCCTCCTCTTAGTCATTCTGTTGAGGGGTGGTTGAGGGAATATATAGAGTCCAAATTATTGACCATGATCCAAGCAAGATGCACCTGTTTTAAAGGGACCTTAGGGTTCCTGGCCTCTTGTTCTCCCAGCCTGTCTTCTGGGGGAGGGGCCTGCCATGCTGTTACTCAGGCAACCCTGTTTGAGCAGAGTTGCCCTGCTCCCTGTGGCAGGGGATGGGTTCAGTGGAAACTGGTTTGGGGGGGCTTTTGTTCCCTGGTGGCTTTCCCTGGTGGTTTTCTGTGTCTCTTCCGAGAGAGCAAAAGAGATCATTTCCAATCATCTGCCTCAGAGCAGAGAGATCAAGTCTGTTCTTCAGTGAGCTCTCCAGGCCACACCATCTCTGTTTCTGTCTGTGCTGCTATAAACTGCAGTCCTGGGATTGTGCACCCCTCAGCAGCGCTCCCAGTCCTCACCTCCAGGTCGGGGCACATCTCTGCCCTTTGTGCTTCTAAAACCACCAGCTGTCCCCAGGTTGCACATGCGGCCACACCCCCACTCCAGTTTCTGTCCAGGAGGCTTCCCTAAAGTCCTTTCCCCACCACTACCAGTCTGCAAGTCTGTGCCCCATCCCCAGCATGGGGAGGCTATAGCTCACCGGTGGTATAGGATCCCGATGGCCAGGTTTCCTCCCCCTTCCATTTATCCTCTGACATCTGCCCATGGAATCACAGCTCCCTGCTTCATACCTTGAAACCAACCACCTGCAATATTCTGTTTGTAGAGATCCAGATCTATTATCTTACATCTCAGGCTGATTTCGTGGGTGTTCATAGTGTTCTGGTAGATATCCAGCTCAATTCCAGGACCAGTTGGAATAGGGTCCCCTACTCCTCTGCCATCTTTACCGCCAACCAGTTTGATTTTTTTAGTATGGATCTCTTTGTGTTTATCCTTCTTGGAATTTGTTGAGCTCTTGGGTGTTTAGATTCATGTCTTCTATCAAAAATGGGAAGTTTTAGGCCATTATTATTTTTTTTTTCAAATATTCTTTCTTACCCTTTTTCTCTCTTTTCTCCCTTTCTCGGATTCCCATTGGGTGGTATACTTGGTCGTGTTGCACAGATCACTTAAGCTCTGCTAATTTTTCTTCATTCTTTTTTTCTTTCTTCTCCTTAGAATGGATAAGTTCAGTGTTTAGGTTTGCTTACTCTATTCTGCCTGCTCAAATATGCCATTGGAAAACACCCCCAAGTGATTTTTTTATTTTAGTTATTGTACTTGTTAGCTCCAGAATTTCTGTTTTTTTTTCTTTCTATAATTTCTATCTCTGTATTGATATTTTATATTCATTAAGGCATATTTCTCATGGTTTCTTTCAGTTCTTGGCCCATGGTTCCTTTAGTTCTTTGACTTTATCTAGTAAGTTTAGTGTCTCTGCTCTCTCAGGGACGGTTTCTATTAAATTCTTCTGTGATTGGGCCATACTTTCTTGTTCTTTGCATATTTCATGATTTTTTTTGTTGAAAACTGAACATTTTGAAATATTATAATATAATAACCCTGGAAACCATATTCTCTTCCTTCTTGTGACTTGTTTCTCTTGATTGTGTGGGTTATAGCTCTTTGTGCAGTGACTTTTCTAAACTATTTTTGTAAAGGTTATATTCTTTATTATGTGTGGTCTCTGAGATCTCTGATCCTTTAGTTTTGGTTTAGCTATGGTTTTAACAGATTTTTCTTAAATACCTGGAGAGAAAAAAAAAAAACTCTTCTGGTCTTTGCAAACTGGTTCTATGCTGGGGTCTTCTTTAATGTTTAACTAGGTTGTTTACAACTATGCTTTAGCCTTCACTTGTTTTTGCAGAGGCTAAAGATCAGGCATAGATGAAAGCTTAAGTTCTTCTCAAGGTCTTTTTTGAGCATGATTCCTGCTATGGGCATGTGCATGGCTTTCTAAATCACCCCATATACACAGAAAATCTCAATGCCCTAATTCTCAAAAAAAAACCTCTTTCCAGTTTTTCTCTTTTGCCTCAGAGGGAAGCAGGTTGTTTATTTCCTTTTCAGTGTTTTTAAGAAATGTCATCTGTGTAACCACTTTTCTGTCATGAGGAAGTTCTAGTTAGGAAAAACAAAGACCAGTATTTTGCATCAGTTTTTCAGGTAACTCTCAGATCAGACAGAGAAATGCAGTCCTTTGAGAACAAGGTCTGCCATGCTCTTTCTGGAATCAGGAAGCAGGATTCTATATTGGGAACATGAACTGTCATCTTTAAAATCACAGTGGAGCCAAGGAGAGAGGTGGTGCATAGAGAAGTAAACATGACACAAAGTTCTTCTGCTCTTTTTTCATTGTCTCTTTCTTGATTCAGTATTTGCTTAGTTGCTATAGACCTTTGCTTATTTTTCTAGAATTCTGTTAATATTGATTCTGACAGCTTTCACTCATATTTCTTTTGTGTGGAAAGCTATGCCTCTGGAGATACCTACCTACTCCACCATGTTCACTGACATCACTTCATTTGTTTAAATTTTAACGTTTCTTATTATGAATAAAATTGAACATCTCTTTCTATGTCTGAGAGCCATTTTTATATTCTATAAACTGTTCATAATTTTTGGCCATTTCTCTCTCAGGATGAATATATTTTGAAGGAGAGAGTGGCAAAACATATCAATTATCACCAGCCAGTGTCCAATCTTCCCTTCTCTGTCATAGTACAAGACTCCCCAATTTTTTATTTACTTTTTCTGTTTTTAATTTTATTCTATGAATGTGCACATATAGTCAAAACATACTTTTTATTTTATTTGAGAGAGACAGACAGAGCGTGGGGGGAGGTCCATAGGGAGAGATTCTTCAAGCAGACTCCCTACTAAGTATGGAGCCAGAGGTGGGGCTCAATCTCATGACCCATGAGATCATGACCTGAGCTGAATCCAAAAGTCAGATACTTAACCAACTGATCCACCCAGGCACCCCTAGTCAAAACATATTTTTAATATTTTACTAAAATTTGTTATTTTTCAATTAGCCATGCCTTTTTTTAGAAAGCAAATATATTAACATAAGCAAAAAGAAGAAAATAAAAATCATCTACAACCTCACAATCTAGAGATAACAACTATAAGCATGTCGGTATATAATACTCTGTCCTTTCGAAAAAATACGAAAAAAAATGACCATACTTGTACAGAATTTTTTAAAAACATGACCATATATAGAAAAATATAGCCATTCATATATTTTAATAGAGAATTATTTTTAAAAGATTGTTATGTTTAATTGAACCAAAAAACTAAAATAAAATCTGTATATAAAAACAATATAGGCATTTTAGCAAATGATGCTGGATCAGTTAATTATCCATAAACCCAAAAAAGTGCCCCATATATGTCATCACATGAAAAAATTAACTCAAAATGTATCACAGACTTAAATGTAAAACCGAAAACTGTACAATTCCTAGAAGAAAAAACAAAATAAAATCTTTGTGACTTGGTCTTAGGCAAAGATTTTTTTTCTTCAATTTTTGTATTGTGGCAAAACACACTTAACTTTTACTATCTTCACCATTTTAAAGTATACAATAACTAGAGCAATGGCTGACTAAAATAAAGTCTTTATCTCTGAGCCTTTCTTGTAGCTAAGTGTAGAGTGATGATCACATCCTGGCCAATGTTATGTTTGCAAAGGTAATGTAAGCAACGCTAAATTTTACCATGTAAGGGAGAGGGTATGCGTTTCTTATTCCATTCTTTCTTCCACTCCATTGCCTGGAATGCGAGTGTGATGATGATACATTTGGGACCATATAAAATAAAGGCAATTTTCTATCACAAAGCAACAAGGTAGTAAATGCTAAGTCCCTAGAAAATGTCATGGAACATATCTGCCAAAGCAGCCTTTAGCCTCTATTTGCATTTCATTACCTGAGAGGGAAAGCTAGTTCTCATTTAAGCCACTGTTATTTTTTTTTTCATAAAGTAGTCTATATCCCAACAAATACAAATATTCACTAAGGATGCATCTAGCTGGCAGCAGCCATTAACACTAGAAGATCAAATAGACCTGACAGCTAAAGTATCCAATAAGGACAACACACAAAATGAATATATAATCATTCATACTTTAAACAAACACTGTTATTATCTATTAGAAATGGAGGGAAAAATATTTTTAAAGAAGAAAATTCTTATGATAAGGGCATTCTGCTTTTTATTTAAAATACATAGATTTTAAGAGATATGAATTATTTTTATTGCTGAGGTGGCATAGTGGATATTAGGATATAACAGTAAAGAAACAAAGTTAGAGCTAAATTGTTTGTTATTGAAAAAAAGAAGAGAGATATCAGTAGCAAAGTAGGTTGAAGACAGTAAGGTTTGGAGACAGAGTAGGGAAAAGGTCAAGAAAGAAATGGTTAATCAAGAAGTTACTCTGGGAAGAGATGGTTACTGAAGATTTTTGGAGAAAAACTGATACATACTATATGATGTAACCTCTACCTTCTCACTTAATCTCAGTAAAATCTAAATGGTTCACTAGCATTATGGAAATCATAATTTCCATTTAGTAACTAAAAAATATGTTGAATTCTGTTTCAATGTTGGTATAGATTCAGTGAAAACCATCTCTCTCGAGAGACTCAATCAGATCTGAATTATATATTATGTCACGTGCAGTTATAAGTACTAGGTATACAAATATAAATAAGATAAAAGTCCCCATCCTCCAAGATTTCACAATCTAAAAAGTTATAAAGCAAATGGAGTAAAAAGTGACAAACACAATGTAATAAATTTTGGATACTAGGAATATGTAGCATGCTAAGACAGTGCAAAGAGAGAAAGACTAAATCTAGTGATAGGGTAAGGAAGGAGGAAATGCCTTTTGTGGATGTAGATTGGAATTTTTCATGAAGTGAAGGGAAAAGAAACTTAGGTAAAGGGAATAACTACATAAAATGTAAAGAGCTATGAATAAGTCAGTATGCTACTTCAAACGCCTACAAGTGGTTTGGAATTGTGAGAGTTCAGGATACGTAAGGGGGACTGAAAGTAGATGCATTGGGAGACTTATACAATTTTTCAAGCCATATTTTTTTTTTTAAGATTTTATTTATTTATTTGACAGAGAGACAGCGAGAGAGGGAACACAAGCAGGGGGAGTGGGAGAGGGAGAAGCAGGCCTCCAGCTGAGCAGAGAACCTGATGTGGGGCTCGATCCCAGGACAGTGGGATCATGACCTGAGCTGAAGGCGGACACTTAACGACTGAGCCATCCAGGCACCCCCTTTCAAACCATCTTAAGGACTTTTGAATTCACCCTTCATGTAGTAGAATTAAAACAACATATTCACTTATCCACTAAATAGCATTTTTTAAAACATTTATTTGTGCCAGATACTGTTTTAGATACTAATATATGGAAGGAGCAACCTATATCCTAATGGGAGGAGAAAGTGTTTTTAAAAAAATATAAAGAATAATATGATATAATATGAAAAATATATTGAAAAATATATATAAGAAATCAGATGCTTTGCTTCTGGGGGGGAAATGAATTAGTGTTATAGAGAACATAGTGTGGGCAAGGAAGAGAGAGAGAGATTTGTTCTAGCTTGAGTGCTCATGGAATCCTCTGAGGAAGTGACATTTATTGAGACTTGAATTAAGAGATGGAAAGACATGTAAACATCTGCTGGAAAAATTTCAAAGCAGAATAAACAGCCATGGCACAGAAACAGGAATCAGTTTGAAGGTTGGAGGGGTATAAAAAAAGCTAATGCTATAGACTGAATGATTGTGTCCCTCCCCCAAAATCCATGTGTTTAACTCTAATCCCCAGTGTGATGGTCTTTGAAGGTGGAGCATTTGAGAGGTGATAAGGGCATGAAGATAGAGCCTTCGTGAATGGGATTAGTGCTCTCATAAACGAGATCTGAGGGAGCTCCCTTGCCCTGTCTGCCATGTGAGGACACAAAGAGAAGACAGCCATCTATGAACAAGAAAGTGGGGCCACCAAACCTGCCAGCACCTTCATCTTGGGTTTCTCAACCTCCAGAAACATGAGAAATAAATTTCTGTTGTCAAGACAGACGGGGTAGACAAGTCACCCAGTCTACTGTATTCTGTAATAGCATCCCAAACAAACTAAGACAGCCAATATGAAATGAACATAGTAAATAAAAAGTAAGAATGAGTTTGGAGAGCCAGGTTGGGGCCAAATTATACAGAAATACATAAACTAGGTAAATGAATATAAGTTTGATTTCAATGGAAATCCATTGGAAGCTTCTATGCGTGAAATGGCATGATCTGATTTACATTTTAGAAACATACTTCTGGTTTCTATGTGGAGGATAAACTAAGCAAAAATGAAGTAAAGAATTCTAGTTAGGAGGCTATTCACAATCTTAGACAAGAGTATTATGGAAATGCAGTGAGAAATGGAAAAAGAAATGGTGACAAATGTTTGGATTTGGAATATATTTTGGCAGAAGAGATACAACAGGCTATCCAGAGGAATAGGTGTGAAGTATGAGGAAATATGACTCATATTTTGCACTGAGCAATAGAGTAGATAACTATGCCAATACCTGGCTGGGATGGAGAAAATTGGGGAAGAGTGAATTCAAGTAAGAACAGATTGAGAAAAGATGAGAATTATTAGTTCTGTTTTGGCCTTGTTAGCTTATATACGTCTACTAAACAGAGTGGAAATGTTGTATAACCAATGGAACATAATAGTCTAGAACCAAGAGAGGTCTGGTCTAGAAATATAAACTTTAGTGTCATTAGCATATGCCAATACTTAAGTCGTGCAACTGAAAAGATCATCTTGGAAGAAAACCTAGAAAGAGAAAAGACAGGAGGCTAATGGCCAAAAATGGGAGTCCTTTAGCACTAAGAAATCTGTCAAAGGAGTAAAAGTGACAAAGGAGATTTCAAAGGAGCCACCAGGGAAGCAGAGAGAAGGAAAAAAAATTAACAACAAAAACAGTCAAATGTTATGTCGCAGTGGACTTAGAAGAAATATTTTAAGAATGGAGCCAACGGTCAATTGTGTCAAATGCTATTGAGAAGTCAAATAAGATAATTACAATGAACCATTGGCTCTGGCAAAATGCAGATCATCATTGAATTTGACAAGAGTCAATTCAGTAGAGTAGTAGATACTAAAAATTCACTGCGGTGGTTTGAGAGAAGAATGGAGGGTGAGGTAAAAGTGCTTTTAACTATTTTAAGGGATATTACCATGAAAGAGAGCAAAGAAAGGGTTGGTAAATGGAAAAGTTAAGGGTCAAGGAAGGATCTTAATTTAAGGTTTTATTTTAATCCAAGTTATGCATCCACATAATTTAAAGAGTTAAATAATTCTGAAAAGCTTTTACACAATGTAATTGTTCTCTGCTTATATCACACACATGCTCCCCCTTTGCTCAATCCTCAAAAATCCTAGAACTTAGAAATCCTTCAACTATTTTAGCTGTTGCTTTTGGTTTCCTCTTGCTTTTGTATCTGCATTTGCTTCCTTTGTGTATGTTAGACTTTCCCTCTCCACTATTTTTCTTTTGTTTTCCTCACTCCCTTTTTCTTTCCTTTTATTTCTGTTTCCAACTTCCTTTAATCCTATTCCTATTACTTTCCTTTTTCTAACTTAACTCTACTTTATTTTCTTCTTTTCCTTTTCCTTTTCCTTCTCTTCATCCTCTTCCTTCTTTCCCTGACTTAGCTCTGTTCTCTCTCTCTCAAACACGACTAGCCTGTGCACTAAAATGTCACATACATTGGCACTTCTTAAATAAAGATTTTTAGTCCATATTCTTAAATTTGAGTCAAGTTGGCCAAACAATTGTAGTTCCTTCTCTAAGGAGGAAAAACAGGTTTTTTGAATGTCACATTATTTTTTTTCAGTATCAGTATTATTCAGTAGAAATAATAAATAAATGATATGCATAGAATATATTTCTAATAAGTTCAAAGATTTCTGAGAATAGAAAGCCTCTTTCACTCAGTTGGTATTTTCTTAAGGTCAACTACTTTGTCTTATTCCTCTAACCCTAGCTCACACCTAATACTGTGCCTGGTAGGTTATAGCTGTTTGAAACTTTTATGTTAACTGTATTAGCAATCCCCCTAGTAAGCAGAATACAGTGTTAGCATATTGATAAAATCTGGTTGTGTCAACATAAACACAATTACAGCATAGCTTTTGTTTGTACTATCTTTCATGTCAAACCTTGATCTTCAAAGTTAAGTTATATTTAATGAAAAACCCATACTACCATTAAACTATATGACAGATTTTGTTCATACACTCTATTGCTTACTTGATATGGCTTTTGCATTTACTCAATAACATATGCCAGATCCTTATGCTACCCTCTAGGGCTAGAAGGAGTGGTTACAAAATAATGTGATAAATCGTATAAAACAGAGGTTAGAAACAAAGGAGAAAGCCACTGATTTTCCTTGCAAGTCTGGTAGGCTCTGGAGAGGTAATAACTTTTGATCTGAGGCTGAAAGTGTGAATGCTGAGAGCCATGTCAATGCAATCTTTATAACAAACAGTTGCAAGATGCAGTCATAGTTTAGTGAAAAAAATAACATTATGTTCTTAAATGCTTCCTACTTTCTTTGAGTAGAGCACATAAAGAAATATGGACAGCAGGAACATGCCATCTAGAGACAAGAGCAGTTTAAATGGAGCCCATTCAGTGCAGAAGCATTTAATTCAGAATCTTCACATAATTTCATTTGATTTAAAGCATTATTAAGAAATATCCTTCAGCTTATCACATGTGAATTTTAAGCTTCGGTGCTATTAGGTTTGACACAGAGCACTTCTGGGATTATATTAATTTAGGCAGTAGTACCTGTTAGTAAGCATTTGATTGCCCACAATACAGAAGGATTTAATCATGTTATTGATTTGTTGGCAAATATTGGGTGAAATCCCCTGATATTGCTGGTAGTCATGCATTCCAAATTTTATTGGATTTGTGAGTCATTTTCCTTTGTGTTTAAACTTGTGATATCTTCCTATAAATAGAAAAACCCAGGTGTTATGCAGTTGTACCCTAGGCTTGTGCCTCTGATGCTCAATTACAACAAGTGCTTTGACTCCTTTTCAATTTTAGTTTTGTCATTTCTAAATCATTCAATAGAAGAGAAAGTACAAAATGATTATAAGTTATCTAAGCAAAGACAATCCCTTCAAGGAGGTGTTCTAAAGACCAAAAGGGCTAAATGGCATGCTTAGATATTTTTGGCTAAATTATAAAATTTCCTTTCTAAACACATTGCCTTAGATTTGTCTTTGAAAACAAGGAAACTGGGGCACCTGGGTGGCTCAGTTGGTTAAGCGACTGCCTTCGGCTCAGGTCATGATCCTGGAGTCCCGGGATCGAGTCCCGCATCGGGCTCCCTGTTCGGCAGGGAGTCTGCTTCTCCCTCTGACCCTCCTCCCTCTCATGCTCTCTGTCTCTCATTCTCTCTGTCTCAGATAAATAAATAAAATCTTTTAAAAAAAAATGAAAACAAGGAAACTGAATTAAAACTTATTGTATATTTAATTTCAAGTAAAAGCGTGTGTGTGTGTGTGTGTGTGTGTGTGTGTATCTTTCACATGCCAGAGTATACTTAGGCCAATTCTACTTCTAGAACAAACCAAGTCCTCATAAAACCTGTTTTGGCAAATCTTATGCCATAGATTTTCATAGCCCATTGCTAAGGTGTAACATCTGATACTTCACAGTGGTTATAGAACCTCTGTTCAAAAGTAAAAGGGCCCCAAATTGTCAAAACCTAAGGTTGCTAGCATTTACAATTTGGTGATCATGGTATCAGAGATAGAATTTACTTAACCTTTGCAGTGTCCTTGAACATGTAGATTAAGTCCACAGAATTGTCAATTGGCTGGACCTCATGAGAGAACACAGTCTAGGGTGAAACAGTAACTGCGAAAAGGAAAGAAAAGAAACTATAACCACAACACAATAACAAAGAGTTGCTTCTTAGTCTTTCTAAGAGGAAAATGTATATTTTTACATTAGGCTTTACATTAGGTTACACAGTATTGGAGTAGGTTGGATTTAAACCTAGGCAATCTGATTCAATAATTCATAGGTTTTACGTTAAGTTTCTAATGACATGTCTTAATAGCTAATGGTTGTGGTGGTAATTTTTCCCAGCCCAGATTTCTTTTCCTGTTTCACTCCTTTTTCCCTTTAGGCATTAGAAGAAACCTGGGAAACTTGGGAATGAGAGGAGTATCTATCAAAGGAAGTGACTTCAGAGATCACTGGAAAGTAGAAACTTGAGTATTTGAGATCATGAACTCAGAAAAATAAGCACACAAGAATGAAAGACAAGAAATGAGGTTTAACCATAACTTTACACCTGTGTGTATTTTTCAAGTGTATTTTTAGACACACGTAGCAAAAGTTTTCATATTTCAAATGGTATCTATGCAATTAATTTTTCCCTGATTCTGTTTAAAGTAAAAGAAAGCACTGGATTAAATTCTTATCCCAGTTCTACCAACAATAAGTGGTGTAAATTTTGACAAATGATTAAACTTCTCTGACCCCTAGGTTATTTAGGCTCAATTTGAGTTGGTGAATATGTATTGTTCTCATATTAGGTGCTAGTCCTTGTGCACAATTCTGGGAGCCCAAAAATGAGAATTGCTTCTACTTAAGTTGCTGTAATTCCCAATTCCAATCTCACCCCACACAATGATTTCTAAATTGTCCACATTGCTCCAAAGTGATCTCTTTATAATGGAAATATTCTCAAAGGTTTTTTTTTTTTTTTAAAGATTTTATTTATTTATTTGACAGAGAGAGACACAGCGAGAGAGGGAATACAAGCAGGGGGAGTGGAAGAGGGAGAAGCAGGCTTCCCGCCGAGCAGGGAGCCCGATGCGGGGCTCGATCCCAGGACCCTGGGATCATGACCTGAGCCGAAGGCAGACGCTTAACGACTGAGCCACCCAGGTGCCCCGTCTCAAAGGTTTTTAAATGCTGTGGCCCCCATTAAAACATACATACATACATACACACACACACACACACCTTTAATTCCCTAGAAATGTATATGTGACTCTTTGTGGTCGGTCTCTCTTTGCCTCTCTTTAACTATTTCTCACCCCTCTTCACTAAGCCTCATAATAATAGCTATGCTGTTTGAGCAATGCTTTCATTTTTTCTTTTGCTTCTTTGGAGTATGTGTACTTCTTTCCACCTAAAATAGCCTCCTTTATCACCCCACTTATCCCTAACTTGTGCTAATCCTTTGTACCTCAGTGCCTAAGTTTCTCTTCAGACCTAAGTCTCTTCTGATCCTGCCAACTGATGTGTTGTAGAATTTATCAGTAGTACCATAAATCTGTTTATGAATCTGTTTGCAAACTATATTAGAAATCTCAGAATATTAAGAGTAAGAATTATTGAATCAGATCGCCTATGTTCTAATTTAACCTACTTCAATATTATGCAACTTTGGGCAAGTTATTTAACCTCTTCTATCTGCTGTTGCTTTATGTGTAAAATGGGAAGTGATAATTAGTATCTAGACCTTAGGAATGTTATAAAGATTAGAAAACAAACAAATATAAAACCAAACAAGCAAAAAAATGAAAATCAAATCAATGCACATAAAATGCTGTACCCAGAGCCTGACATGTAAGTGCTTAATAAATGTAATTTATCATTTTATTGTTGCTAAGGATGTCTCATCTCTATATCTCTAGTACCTTACATATTTCCTGACCTGTCACTTTACTAATTCATTAGTTATGAGGATATTTGTTGTGCATCTCTGTGCCAAATATGTAATTGCAGAACATACAAATATAAAGAGTAGGTATGAAAAATGAATGTAGGAATGAATGAAAGAATGAACAAAGACAAGTTCCGTCTCTATCCGTGGAGAGTATTTGATGTCTAGTAGGGGAAAAGACATGCAAGTGAAGACTACAACAAGGAGTATGTATCAGTTCTGGTTTAAATCTTTTGTAAGGAGGCAAAATCTTTTTCAAAGTATGTCAAGCAGAAAGGAATTCTAATTCAGGGAATGTAGCTTAGAATATTGTTGACCAGGCTAGGAACGGAAGTCAGTATCAGCCACTAGATTCCTAAATTTAATGGCCCATCACTAAGGTTGTAATCCAGGAAACAGGCTGCTCCTGTTGCCAAAACTGCCTCTCATCCACATAATGCTGATAGCTAAAGGCTGGGAAGCTGAGTGTGGCTTTCCTCAAATGACTTTATACTCTCCAAAGTCCATGATTTTGCTTGCCATGACACCTAGGTTTCACTGTCCAAATCATGTGAGAATGTATCTAGCTAGACCCTCTTGAGCAAGTCTGTGAAATGCAGTGTTTTACTTTCCAACTTCTCCAAAAACAAAGTAGCCATGTAATTTGTAGGAAAATTATTTTGCTTTTAAAAGTCTCTACTTTAAAATCTATTTTGAGTATTTTCATAGAAAAATCCTACCATTCCAAACTCAGAAGCAGTCACTTCACAGGCTCATATAGAAAAGTATTCTTTTAGATCTACCTAGTAGCCCAGTGATAGATACATTCTCAGCATTTTATGAAGCAAGGGCAGGCGCATGTAAACCAGATGAGGGTGGAAGGTGTAGGTTCAGGAGGACTTTATGAAATAAGAGATCTGTGGGGAAGAAAGCAAGGAAGCAGTTAAAATAGTATTAATGATGTCTTCCATTCAAGAGTTCCCTTACAAGGAGTCATCTCCCTGCTGAGGATGTTTTCTTATTTGAAAATGTATTTGTGAAATACTATTAACAAAGTATCAATTTAAGAAGCCAGGTGAAGAATATAGAATAATTTAGTCTAGTCTTACCCACAAATGCTTAGTAGATTCTGATTAGATTTCTTTTATTTATTTATTTATTTATTTATTTATTTATTTATTTATTTGACAGAGAGAGAGCAGAAGAGCACACGCAGAGGGAGCGGCAGAGGGAGAGGGAGAAGCAGGCTCCCCGCGGAGCAGGGAGCCCAATGTGGGGCTCGATTCCAGGACCCTGGGATCATAACCTGAGCCAAAGGCAGTCGCTTAACTGACTGAGCCACCCAGGTGCCCCTCTATTAGATTTCTATGCATTAAGGTCATATTGCCTAACACCGCTAAACATTTGCAAACAGATGATTGTGTCTGCCACATTCACCAACTACTATCTTAAGGAATAATTTGGAATTTTATTAATGCAGGCTTTCCTAAATTATGCTCTCTGTTTAACCATGCTCAAACAAAACCAAAACTAGAAATGAGAACTTGACAGTATTGTTGTTTTCTTTCATTTCTTATTACAAATTCAAAGCAAATTTTCATCATGGGAAAATCATTTTGTTTTTTAGAAGAGGTAACTGGGGAGATAAACCTGATTAAATTCATTTGGTTTTTGTAACATATATGGCTGTTGGTTTTATTGGGAAATGAGACAACCACTTAAAAATGTTTCCTTAATTCACATTCCACATAATAATATTATTAATTGGCATTCCATGGGTCCCCCAAGAGCTGAGAAATCAGTTTTAATTTACCATAACTGTAGATCTTTGTAGTAGAGCTGTGGCTTAGCTATAGAAAACAGGTAGGTAATTCATTAAAAGCCACTTTACCATAGAGAGCAGCAAATGAATTTTCAAACAAATGCTTAGCATTATATCCTATATGATAAATCTCCTGACTAATCTTGACCTTCTCAACTCCTGAATTTTATTATCTGCTCAACCACAGTGAAAGATATGTAAGTTATTAGAAATTACCTCTTAGTGGGGCACCTGGGTGGCACAGTCAGTTAAGTGTCTGACTCTTGGTTTCAGCTCGGGTCATGATCTCAGGTTGTGATCTGGGTTGTTATCTGGGTCGTAATCTCAGGATCCTGAGATGGAGCTCCCTTTGGGCTCTGCACTCAGTGCAGAGTCTGCTAAGCTTTCTCTCCCCCCTCCTTCTTTCTCCCTCCCCAGCATGCGCTCACATGTGATCTCTCTCATTCAAATAAATAAATAAATATTTTTTTAAAAAGAAATTACCTCTTAGATATTAAAAGATCTAATTGATAGTATTTCTTAACTACATTGAGAGTGTTTTTTTTAATTAGCGTTGAAAAATTTGATATTTATATCACTTTTAAATTCTCTTTGAATCACGTTTGTTTGTTTTAGTTTTTGGTTTTGGGTTTTTGTTTTGTTTTGGTTTGGTTTTTTGCTCCTCTATGAACTTTTAGATTTACATAAGGTGAGAAGAAACTTGTTACCTTACATCTCTTTATTTTTTAGTATTAAAAAATATCCCTTCCTTATGCTTTTTTTTCTTTTTTCTTTTTTTTTTAAGATTTTATTTATTTATTTGACAGAGAGAGACACAGCAAGAGAGGGAACACAAGCAGGGGGAGCAGGAGAGGGAGAAGCAGGCTTCCCGCGGAAAGCGGGGAAGCCCGATGCAGGGAGCCCGATGCAGGACTCGATCCCAGGACTCTGGGATCATGACCTGAGCCGATGGCAGATGCTTAATGACTGAGCCACCCAGGCACCCCCCTTCCTTATGCTTTTATAAGTAATAGTATACTAGTGCCTTTCCCAATTTTTTAAAGCAAATATAAACTATGAAAGTAATACTATTTTACACAAAGCAGATTATAAAATATCTTCACTTTCATGATAAACTGTCATAAATATCTTTTCTTACCACATTGTACTCACTTTATCATAATCTAAGAAATTTTAGAACTATTCTCTGGATTTAAATAAAATTTTAGCAGACCATTGGATGAAAGTCAAACATACGGAAAATTATCTTCAAGATTTGCAATATTTCTTAAACTTTAGTTTAAAAAGTAATTCATCTTATCGTATAATAATAGCAGTAGTAAGCAATACTATCACAGACATGTTGGTTGAATAGCACTAATGTGGTTTATGAAACTGACTTGAGTTTAAGGGGTGAGCCTGATGGGTTGAACTGCAAAAGCATTAGCCTTGTCAGTAATTGGCTGAAGATTCATTATGTTGTCAAACTTTGGCTTTGAAACACAAAAAGAGGACTGTTGGAATCCTTGTTCTTCGTTGAGAGAATTTCTACCATCCTTGAAAAAAAGCCCTTTCTGCTATTGGCAATCATTCTACAATCATGAGGGGTGGTGTGAATTGTAGATGACAGAAGAATAGGAAAGAACATGGTTCCTCAGTAACATAATGGAGCCAGTGAGTCAATCAGCCCAGGAGCCTAGTTTCTTTCTAGCTTTCCTGTTAAATGAGCTAATAAACTTCTTTATTGTTTAAGCGAATTTTTTTTCAGTTTTCTATCACTTATACCTGAAAATCCTGGTTGATAAAAAGCAGAAAGTGAAAGTCTCTCCTTCTACCTCCCTAACATACAACCCTAAGGTAATCATTGTTATCATTGTATATGAAATCTTTCATATCTTGTCTCTATTCATACAAAAATAGATTTGCCTCTCTCACTATATATATACATACACACACACACACACATAGAGTGAGAGAGCTCTTTTGATGTAGTTATTATTATTATTATTTTAATAAATGGGATGATAGTGTACACAATGATATGCATCAAGCTTTTTTTTCACTTAACAATGTAAGATGGGCAATTTTCATATCACTATACATAATAGGAAACCCATTTTTTGTAATGACTGCACAGTATATCATTATGTGAGGGATCTTTTAATCCCTTTAGCAATTGCCCTAAGAATAGAAATTCAAATTGTTTTGAATTTTTTGCTATTTTGAACAGCATAATAAGTACTTCTATACATATGTCTTTAAGAAAATGTGAAAATATTTCTTAGGATAGATTCATCACAATAAAAATGATGACACTCCATTTTGATTGTTTTGTTTATTCAGTTCAATAGTGGTGACTATACTGAGACACAGGGAGTTAAATAATTTGCTATCACAGAGCTGGTAAATGTCAGTATTTTGCTCAGGCCATTTGGTTTTAAAGCCATCACTCCCTCTTTTTTTTAAAGATATATTTATTTATTTTAGAGTAAGGGAAAGAGAGAGAAAGTGCACACAAGCAGGGGCAAGAGCAGAGGGAGAGGAAGAGACAGAATCTCAAGCAGACTCCCCACTGTGTAGGGGCCTGATGTGGGGCTCAATCTCATGACCCTGAGATCATGACCTGAGTCAAAATCAAGAGTTGGACGCTTAACTGACTGAGCCACCCAGGCATCCCCAGCGCTAGCACTTTTATGCATTATATTATCCCACCTCCTATTTAGGATTTTGTTTGGACTTACTTCTCTTTTTTAGATTTTATTTATTTATTTGACAGAGAGCACAAGCAGGGGGAGCAGAGAGGGAGAGGGAGAAGCAGGCTCCTTGCTGAGCAGGGAGCCCAAAGTGGGACTTGATCCCAGGACCCTGGGATCATGACCTGAGGCGAAGGCAGATGCTTAACCAACTGAGCCACCCAAGAACACCTGGAATTACTTTAGATTTATGAATAAATTTGGGAAGATTTATCTCTCTATTTCATATCTTCATTTTGGTTTTCCAGAAAAAAATATTGGGTTTCTTATCCATGTAGGCAAGACATTTCTCATTAAAAATAATCCTGGGTATTTTGTCCTTCATATTAGACCATTGTAATTATATTAAATTAGATGTTTTTAACAGGGCCCCTAAGGAAAAAAAAAAAAGGATAAAAAAGGCTATCTTCCTAAAACATCAATCTAACTTATGGAGAGAAATCTAAAGCATCATTTTATATTAAAATGGGATATATTATATAAAAACAGAGTTCACACAATTTGTTTCCATAAAATATAAGGCAAAGGTATTTTGTGTCCATACGTTAGTTAGCTATTGGTACAAAACAAATTAAATCTTGGAACTTATAGTGACAAGCACTTACTACTTCACACAGTTTCTGAGGTCAAGATTCTGATGAAGCTTAACAGGACGGTTCAATCTTGGGTCTTTCATAGGCTGCAGTCAAGCTGTTGACCAGGGCTGCAGTCATTTAGAGATAAAGGATCTGCTTCCCTGTCCGCTCACTCCCATAGCTGTTGACAAGAGGCTTCAGTCTCTGCTGCATAACCCTGTAGGATGATAAAGCTACTCAGCTACAAGCAAAAGCAATTTTTTTTTTTTTTTTTACTGAAAAAGAGGGTAGAAGAGCCCAGCAAGCTGAGCCAAGGGTAATGGGGAACCACTCATAAAGAGAAGAACTGAGTTTAATCAAGAAACATTCCCTGTAGGGAAACTGGTTACATGAGCCTGACTGGATTTCAAAATTTCTATGTGTCTTTTTTCCTCTCCTCCTTTCTGAGTGACACTATCTAGTGTGATTATCTTCTATGTTACCATTGTATGGACCGTGTGTAAAGGGCTGGTAATTTACTTTTCTAGTTTATAGGCCTCTACACCCAACAACTGAGCCCAAGTAACTGCATGTGAGGGATCACACTGAGCATTATTCAGATGTGGGCTCTTAAACTTCAAGCTTAGGCCTGATGACATAAAGAGATGAGACTTTTGGAGCCTTGAAAATGACATGAATTTATTTTGAATGTGGAAGGGGTGGATCATCATGGACCAGAAGAGATCATGGTAAAATGTTAAATGAGTCTAACTCCCAGTACCAGCCCTTGTGCAATCCCCTCCCATACTGAACCTAGGCTTGGTCCTATGACTTGATTTGGCCAATGCAACATTTGGAAATTGATGCAAGCAGAGGATTGATAAGCATTTGCATTTTGGAGCTTGTCCTTTTGGAATATTCCTACTAAGAGCTTAGTCATCTAGCTGTAAGGTAGTATAGACCAGGCTACTGAATCTTTAGTGGTCACATTGGGATAAACCCTAAAGCACTAGAAACCATCTTGGACCTTCTAGCCCAAAGAAAGTCCAGCTGAAGGCAGCCACATGAGTAATTTTAACTATATCATATGGAGAGTAAAACTACCCAGATGAGCCCATATAGCACACAAAATGATCAGAAATAATTAATTAGTACTTAGTCTAGAAATTTTAGAGTGGGTTGTCACACAGCAATAGATAACTGAAACTTATTTTGAAAAACTCCTTACATGGAAGTTTTCTTAGTTTCCTAAACTACTTGAATAAGTGAAAATAGGCAAATTCTTTTTGTTTTTCCTACTAAGGTGTAACAGAGTGCAAGTGCAATTCCTAATGATCTAAGCAGAATTTTCCAAAGTTCTCTACATAAAGAAATTCATTGATAAATGGAGGATCTGGCTTTAAAAAAATCTGCTAGATATGCAATGAATTGTGACCTATTTACCTAATTAAGAGAGGTGATCACCCCAATACTGGCAGTTGTGAAGCAATTAACTAACAAAACCTGTTAAGCATCCTGCCAAAATAAAGTGCCTGACTAATAATTTTGATCATTTTCAGTTGCATCATCACCTTATGAAATCTCATTAGAAATTTATCATTAAGTGTGTAGATTGCTTTGAGTAGTATAGACACTTTTAAACAATATTTGTTCTTCTAATCCACGATCATGAAATGTTTTTCCACTTCTTTAATGCAATCCCTATCAAAATACCACCAGCAAACAATCCTGAAATTTGTAGAGGAGCCACGAAAAACCCCAAATAGCCAAAACAATCTTGAAAAAGAAAAGAAAAGTTGGAGGCATCACAATTCCGGACTTCAAGTTATATTACAAAGTTGTAGTGATCAAGACAGTATGGTATACTGGCACAAAAATAGACACATAGATCAATGGAACAGAATAGAAAATCCAGAAGAGAATCCACACCTATATGGTCAACTAATCTTCAACAAAGCAGGAAAGAATACCAATGGGAAAAAAGTCTCTTCAATAAAAGGTACTGGGACACCTGGACAGTGACATGCAGAAGAATGAAACGCCCACTTTCTTATACCATACACAAAAATAAATTCAAAATGGATGAAAGACCTAATGTAAGACAGGAAACCATCAAAATCCTAGAGGAGAACACAGGCAGTAACCTTTTTGACATCAGCCAAAGCAACTTCTTACTAGACATGTCTCCTGAGGCAAGAGAAACAAAAACAAAAACTATTGGGACTTCATCAAAATAAAAAGCTTCACAGAGAGGGAAACAATCAACAAAACTAAAAGACAACCTTCAGAATGGGAGAAGATATTTGCAAATGACATATCTGATAAAAGGTTAGTATGTAAAATATATTAAAAAAACATAAAATTCAACACCCACAAAAATGAATAATCCAGTTAAAAAATGGGCAGAAGACAGGAATAGACATTTTTCCAAAGAAGACATCCAGATGGCTAACAGACACATGAAAAGATGCTCAACATCACTCATCATCAGGGAAATACTACAATGAGATACGACCTCACACCAGTCAGAATGGCTAAAATCAACAACACAAGAAACAACAGGTGTTGGTGAGGATGCAGAGAAAGGGGAACCCTCTTACACCGTTGGTGGGAATGCAAGTTGGTACAGCCACTCTGGAAAACAGTATGGAGATTTTTCAGAAAGTTAGTATAGAACTACCCTATGATCCAGCAATTACTCTATGAGATATTTACACAAAGGTTAAAAAATATTGAATTGAAGGGATATATGCACCCCAATGTTTATAGCAGCATTGTGAACAATAGACAAATGATAGAAAGAGCCCAAATGTCCATCGACTGATGAATGGATAAAGAAGAAGTGGTATATACATATACAGTGGAATATAACTCAGCTACCAAAAAGACTGAAATCTTGTAATTTGCAACGTGGATGGAGCATATTATGGAGAGTATTAAGCTAAGCGAAATAAGTCAGTCAAAGAAAGTCAAATACCATATGATTTCACTCACATGTGGAATTTAAGAAACAAAACAGATGAACACAGTGGGGGGAAAAAGAGAGGCAAACCATAAAACAGACTCTTTACTATAGAGAACAGAGGGCTACTAAAAGGGAGGTGGGCAAGGGGATGGGTTAAATGGGTGATGGATACTAAGGAGGGCACTTGTGATGAGCACTGGGTGTTGTATGTAAGTGATGAATCACTAAAGTCTAAACCTAAAACTAATAGTACACTGTATGTTAACCAACCAGAATTTAAATAAAAAAAGACATTTATCAAACATCTTATTTTTTTTTATATTTTATTTATTTATTTTAACAGAGAGAGAGACGGGGAGAGAGGGAACACAAGCTGGGGGAGTGGGAGAGGGAGAAGCAGTCTCCCACGGAGCAGGGAGCCCGGGACCCTGGGACCATGACCCGAGCCGAAGGCAGACGCCCAACTGATTGAGCCACCCAGTCGCCCCTCAAACATTTCTTAATTTTAATTGTTTGCATTTCTTCAATATTGGTTGTGATCTCTCCTCTTTCATTTACGATTTTATTTATTTGGGTCCTTTCTCTTTTCTTCTTAATAAGTCTGGCTGGGATTTATCAATCTTAATTCTCTCAAAGAACCACTCCTGCTTTCATTGATCTGTTCTACTGTTTTGTTTTGTTTTTTTATTTCTATGTCATTGATTTCTGCTCTAATCTTTATTATTTCTCTTCTCCTGATGAATTTAGGCTTTATTTTTTGTTCTTTTTCCAACTCCTTTAGGTGTAATGTTAGGTTGTGTATTTGAGACTTTTCTTATTTGAGGAAGGCCTGTATTGCTATATACTTCCGTCTTAGGACCACGTTTGCTGCATCCCAAAGGTTTTGCACTGCTGTGTTTTCATTTTCATTTGCTTCCATGTATTTTTTTAATGCTTCTTTAATTTCCTGGTTAACCGATTCATTCTTCAGTAGGATGTTATTTAACCTCCATGTATTTGTGGTCCTTCCAAATTTTTTCTTGTAGTTGACCTCAAGTTTTATAGCATTTTGGTCTGAAAATGTGTATGGTATGATCTTAATCTTTTTGTACCAATTGAGACCTGATTTGTGACCCAGTATGTGATCTGTTCTGGAGAATGTTCCATGTGCACTCAAGATGAATGTGTATGAAATGCTCTGAATATATCTGTTAAGTCCATCTGGTCCAGGGTGTCATTCAAGCCCTGTTTCCTTGTTGATCTTCAGCTCAGATGATCTGTCTGTTGCCGTGAATGAGGAGTTAAAGTCCCCTACTATTATTGTATTATTATCAATGAGTTTCTTTAATTTTGTTATTAATTGGTTGATATATTTAGCTGCCAAGAAATTTTTTGTTGGAAAATTTTAAGTGTAACATAAGTCAATGTTGAAAATAATAGTAAAAAGTCAGAGAAATTGCATGTTTTAGTATTCATATTAATTTTATTCTAAGGTTATAAAAAACTGATACTTGACTATGATCTTATAAAGTTGACATTTGTTTTCATAAATTCAGTTTTAACAGAAAAGTTATTTGAGCTGTTATACTTTATTTGTTGGTCTAATTGAGTAATGCTTCCTAGAAGAGAAGAAAAGCCAGGAAATATATATCAGCTCAGCAAAAAATCCTTACAGAGTTTCATTCCATAAATGTATAAAATAATATGATCATTCACAACAGGAGATTCAGAGAATATTTGGTACACATTGCAAAATGTAAATCTCTAAGATTTCTCATAAATACTTGCTTAAATAAAAATATATTCAATATTTAATATTTTGGGTTAGCCTATATAAAAACATAATTGTTTTACTTATTAATTGAGAAACAATTGTGCCAGCTATTATGATAAATCTTTCAGTTATCTACTGCTACTTTCAAAAACTTCAATTAAGTTTAATTTTCCTTATAATTACAAATAATCTATTTTTCAAATAATATGTAAATAAAAATCATGAGAGAGTTAAACAAGAACAGAATGATACCTTGAAAAATCTGCGTCTAAATCTGAATCTGAACAAAAGTATCAAAGGATATGCTTGGTATATACCTAAGTGCTTTTAAATTTGTAATTTATTTAGATATCTGCATTCTCATCTCTAAGTTACCTTGTCTGTAATTACTTATGCTAGCTAATGTGATAAGAGAAATGAAAGAGCTTTATAGACCACGAAAATTCTTTGTTCTTCAAATACATAATATCATTACCATTATATATGATGAAACTTTTAGTAACTATTTCAAAAATGTTACTTGTTTGAATATTTCATAAACCTCTTATCTTTCTTTGAGTACCCCAAAGTAGTAAACAAATCATTTTCTCTCAGGTGGCAGTTTTTTATAGAAAAGAGGGAATCAGTGTTCAATTGAGAAAGAAGAATCAGACTCTATGAAGTCAGAGAGCTCTGACACATTAATCCTGGGCCGTTGCCTACACTATGAAGCTTCATTGCACATACAGAAGAAAGAAATGTAAAGATAATGTGTATATGGGGCGCCTGGGTGGCTCAGTCGTTAAGCGTCTGCCTTCGGCTCAGGTCATGATCCCAGGGTCCTGGGATCGGGCCCCGCATCGGGCTCCCTGCTCGGCGGGAAGCCTGCTTCTCCCTCTCCCACTCCCCCTGCTTGTGTTCCCTCTCTCGCTGTATCTATCTCTGTCAAATGAATAAATAAAATCTTTAAAAAAAAAAAAGATAATGTGTGTAAAGCACATAACCAGCATCTGCTACAGAGTAGGTACACGACAATTGCTAACACTCATTTGTTCTTCCACATGAAATTTTAAGGTTGGGTTTCCTGGTTATCTTTAATCATATTTTGAGGTTGAAATGTGTCTAGGTCATCCGGGTGGAGATGTTACCCTCAAGAAAGTAACACTGTAGGTTCTAGGCTATCTTTAAATATATTTGCAAGTCTTCAATTCAACTCTTAGTACTTCTTCAGGACTCTTAGCCTTCCTTAATGCTCAAGGCTGGGTTTAGTATCCCTTCTTTCTATTCTTATATGATTTTGTGTTTATTCCTAGGAAAGCCTGTTGTATTGTAATTATTTGTTTTCTTTCCCTGCTTCTCTGTAACTGTAAACTCTATGTCCTATGCATCACCGTTCTCCACATGCCCAGCACAGTATCTAGCACAGAGAAATGCATAATTGTTAAATGTATGGACTGGTTAAATATTTTATCAGGGTTGTTTGTATCTCTGCATAAAGTCCGACTCTCTCCTTCCATTTACAAGATACTGTCTCTGTGCAAGGTAAATGGATCTAATTTCATCCCTTGCTTCATCCTGTCTGAGGTGGCCAGGGCTTCTTTCCACTCATTTTTAGATTACTTGTTTGAATTTCAAATCTAACATTTACTAGCTGTGCAAATTTGAGACAGTTACTCAACTTCTTTGTGCATTACTTTCCTCATATGTAAAATGACTGTAATTTTAATAATAGCTAATAATAGGATTTTGTGAAAATTAAATGATTTACATGCATAAGTGAACCAGTATATTTAGGACACTGCCTGGTATGAAATAGGTGGCTATAGTTTCTCCCGCATGCTCTTCCAACACCACTGATCTTAGTCTAAATTAAATGTAAGTGGGATCCTTCTATAATTAATGACTCAGTTTTATTTATAAATAATTTAATCCTAAAGTCATGAGAAGGGATGTATCTTGGCAAAAGGGTTCAACAGATACAGCTTTTCTTATGCATGTATGTATGTGTCTGTGTATGTACTTTCCGATCAAGGGTGTGAGAAGAGGGTATATATGCTAAAAACTGGTATTTCATAGTTGTAAAACTCTAGTCATAGGAACCATCCAATAAAATAATTTTTAAAAATGTTGACTTGGACAAACTAATATAATACATAAGTATTAATAAAATACATATATTTAAAAGAGAGTTTAACTAAACAATTCCATTCATTTTACTCCCTTATAGATATTTCTACTAATTTTATTCTTATAGTGTTATGAGGGTGAATATATTTAGTGGAATTTTTATTGTATTATGATTATGACTTTATTATGCTTTCTACTTTTTCTATTTTTAAATAACACTGTGTCTACACATGCAAAGTACAGTGGATAACTGAAACAAGTGTCTATATATTCTAGATTTAAAAAATCCTTTGGTTTCAATTATCTAGATCTGTGCTCTCCAATGCAGTAGTCATAGACCACATGTGGCAATTGAATACTTGAAATGTGGCTGGTATGAATTCAGATGTTCTGTAAGTGTACAAAAAGAGATTTTGTAGACTTAATCAAAAACTGTAAAATAGCTCATTAATAGTTTTTATATTGATTAGATATTGAAATTACATTTCAACCTATTAGGTTAAATAAAATATATTATTAAAATTAATTTTACTTTTTTCTTTTTCCTTTTTTTGATGTGACTACTAAAACATTTGAAATTACATATGCAGCTCACATTATATTTCTATTGGACATCACTGATCTGACTAGTTTATTTTTTTTAAAGATTTTATTTTTATTTGACAGAGAGAGAGAGAGCACTCACGCGCACACGCACAAGCAGGGGAGCTGCAGGCAGAGGGAGAGGGAGAAGCAGACCCCCAGCTGAGCAGGGAGCCCGTTGTGGGGCTCAATCCCAGGACCCTGAGATCATGACCTGAGCCGAAGGCAGACGCTCAACCGACTCAGCCACCCAGGAGCCCTGATCTGGCTAGTTGAAAAGAAAAATGTATCTTTTTTTATTTTGTTGGTTGAGAGGGAAAACTCTTTAATTATCCATTATCTTGTGAGTAGTTTAAACACAATCTAAAATACTGTATTTCTTTCTAAAACTAATGTTTGACAGAGTAAAATAATTATATATGTTTACGTCTAAAAGGGCAAGAAGTCCAACCCAGATATTTTTATAATTATAATGTCCTGTCAAGTACACAAGTTCCCAGATTCTCACCCCTAATTTTTTCCTCTAATTTGCAATCTATGCCGATATCAATGCATGGATAGATTGCATACATACATATATAAATGAAGGGAAAGGGAAAGCTCTTCCTTACATTAGATTGACAACTAATAAATGTAGAAGAATTAGAAAAATCTCCATTTGTGATCATTATAATGATAATTTATTCAGACAAGAATGAATCATCCATGACTACTAAAATGATTGAGTAAAAATTTGCTGAGGACAAAGATATTTAAATAGGTAAACAAGTAGCAAAATTATTTATTACAAATGGAAAAATGTAACTTTGTAACAGAGAATCCTAGCAAAAACTGCCCCAGCCAAGTGATCAAAGGTAACAAACATCACCAGTAATGGAATCAACATGATGCTGATATGTTGTAAAGAAAACAAAGAATCATTTCTGTGATATTCCTGTTCAAATGCAGAAGTTGAATTAATGATGAGGGAATATTAGATAACCCCAAATGAAGAACACTCTACAACAGAATTGGCCTGTACTCTTCAAAATATTAGAAGTCATGAGGGGGTGCCTGGGTGGCTCAGTCAGTTGAGCCCTGGACTCTGGGGTGATCTCAGAGTCCTGGGATCCATTGGGCCTGGTTGGTCTCAGCACTCAGCAGGGAGGCTGCCTGAGAATTCTCTCCCTCTCCGTCTGCCCCTCCCCTCCCCCCCTTTCTTGGGTGTGATCTCTCTCTCTAGAATAGATAAATAAATCTTTAAAAAAAAATCTTAGATGTCATGAAAGATAAGGGAAGGCTAAGGAACTATTGAAAGAACCCAAGAGACATTTGGCCTATTGCAATATATAATCCTGGACTAGATCCTGGATAAAAAGAAAAACTTTTTTTTGCTATATGAAGTGTGTTGAGATAATTGGTAAAATGTGAATGGAGCCTGTGAGTTTGTTGGTAGTATTGCATCAGTGTTTATTTTCAGATTTGAATGATTATGCTGTGGCTACATACAAGATGTCCTAGCCTTTTGGGAAATATTGAAGCATGCAAGAATAATGGGAAAAATGGCAACTTACTCTCTACTGAACTACTGAACTTTGGTTCAGACAAAAACATGACATACACACATATATAGACATGCACACATGCAGAGAGACAGAGAGACAGAATGATAAGGCTAATGTGGTAAAATATTAACATTTGGCATTTTACCTAGGTGAATTCTTTGCTCTATTTTTGTGCCTTGTCTATAAATCTAAAATTATTTCACAATAAAAAGTTTTTAAAACACTTAAGTGGCATCCAAGGTAAACCTTGGGAAAGTGCAGGTAACTTCTTCTCTGAGATAGGAGGAAAGCTATTTTAGAATGGACAGGAAGCACCTAATGATATGCAAATATTCTGAAAAATATTAGAGCCAGTAATTTACTTTGCTTAAGCTCCTGCAATGCCCTTTTCTGATCATATGCAAAGGTGGGGAAAGCTCTCTGAAAATGCTCTTTCTTTGAGCTTAGAAAAGAGAGAAAAGTTTTACTGCATTTTCCTTTTTGATTAATCTCAGTCAGCTCAAATAAGAGGAGCTCAAATCTTGCCATTTGCAATGATGTGGATGGAACTGGAGGGTATTATGTTGAGTGAAATAAGTCAAACAGAGAAAGACATGTATCATATGATCTCACTGATATGAGGAATTCTTAATTGCAGGAAACAAACTGAGGGTTGCT
>NC_138372.1:80272161-80293406 GCF_054177405.1 Leptonychotes weddellii | reverse complement strand
CTCTGAAAAACAAACTGAGGGTTCTAGAGGGGAGGGGGGTGGGAGGATGGGTTAGCCTGGTGGTGGGTATTGAGGAGGGCACATTCTGCATGGAGCACTGGGTGTTATGCACAAACAATGAATCATGGAACACTTCATCTAAAACTAATGATGTAATGTATGGGGATTAACATAAGAATAAAAAAAAAGAAAAAAAAAAAAGAAAATGCAATGGTCTAATCCTAATTTACATTTTTAAGCCTCCAAATACTTTAAATGCTAAATTTCCAATAGATTTTATAAGGCCTTTTCCTGAGTTTTGCTATTTAAGAAATTACTCATTATCAAACTACTTTATTTTAGTGACACAAATAGAATTTTATAATATGCATTTCATATAAAATTTAATAGAAAAATGCAGATGACTTACAGTTCAGTTCTGGAGGTATAGTATTCCCAGTGACCTATTTACTAAATAAAATTCAGCTACTGTTATGCTCTATACCGCACAGAAGACTATAAACAAACAAACAAACAAACAGAAAATCCATTTTTAGTTCATTTGAATCACATTTTACTCATCTTTATTCAGCAGGGAAAAACAAAATCCAAACCTCTTTAGTAATAATGTTATTTCTTAGGAGATGCAAAAATAGTTTTGACATTTTTACCCTATCAAGGACAAGAATAAATGAATATTACTGAATGAAAAAAGATTGCCCATACTATGTGGCTTATCCTGAAAGTAAAACAACAAACCAATCAGGTTTCATTTTCCAAGGACAGGATTTCCTCTCTTTCTCAGGTTTTTTCTTTTTTTTATTAAACTTTTTATAGAAATAATACACAGAGTTCCTGTGTACTCTTTTCAGTGTTCACCTAATGGAACCTCTTGCAAAACTACAATGCAATATCACAACAAGAATATTAACATTCATACAGTCAAGATACAGAATATTTCTATCACTACTATGATCTCTCATGTTGTCCTTTTATAACCATATTTATTTCCCTCCTTAACCTTTGTCAACTACTAATCTGTTCTTCATTCTATAATTTTGTCATTTCAAAAATGTCTCATAAATAATGTTCTCACTCAGCATAATTCTCTGTAGGTTTATTATCAATAGTCTATTCTTTTTTATTGCTAAGTAATATTTCATGGCATGGGGGTATCACAATTCACTTCACTACCACCCATTGAAGAACAATCTCCATTGTTTCTGGTTTGGGGCTATTAGGAATAAAAATGATATAAACGTTTTTGTACAGATTTTGTATGAACGCAAATCTTCATTTCCCTAGGATAAATGCCTACGCATGTGTAATTGCTTGATCATATGGTAGTTGCATGTTTAATGTTATAAGAAACTACTAACTGTTTTCAAGAATGGCTGTACTATTTTTTATTTTCATCAGCAATACACAAACAAACTAGTTGTTCTGCATCATCACCAGCATTGATGTTGTCACTATTTTTTATTTTTGACATTTTTGTAGGCATCGAGTGATCTCTAACTGTGGTTTTAATGTGCATTTCTCTAATAGATGATGGTTTTGAACTCTTTCTGTGCTTACTTGCCCTCTGTGTATCCTTTTTTTTTAAGAATTTTTATTTATTTATTTGACAGAGAGAGAGCACAAGCAGGCAGAGTAGCAGGTAAAGAGAGAGAGAGGGAGAAGCAGGCTCCCCACTGAGTAAGGACCTAGGACCCTGAGATCATGACCTGAGCCGAAGGTAGTCGCTTAACCAACTGAGCCACCCAGGCGCCCCTCTGCATATCCTTTTTAAAGAAATTTCTTTCCATGTCTTTTGCCCATTTTCTTTTCTTTCTTTCTTTCTTTTTTTTTTTTTGCCCATTTCCTAATTGGAGTTTGTTTTAACTTTCGAGTTGTTTTTTTGTTTATTTATTTGTTTGAGTTTTAAGTGTTATTTATATATTCTACATTGTAATTCTTTATTGGAAATTTGTTTGTAAATATTTTCTCCACTCTGTAGCTCATCGCTTCATTCCCTTAACAGTCTTTCCAGAGTGAAATTTTTTTTAATTTAAATGAAGACAACTTACCGGGGAGCCTGGGTGGCTCAGTCCTTAAGCATCTGCCTTCGGCTCAGGTGATGGTCCCAGGATCCTGGGATCAAGCCCCGCATTGGGCACCCTGCTCAGCCGGGAGCCTGCTTCTCCCTCTCCCACTCCGCCGCCTGTGTTCCCTCTCTAGCTGTCTCTCTCTCTCTCTGTCAAATAAATAAATAAAAATCTTTAAAA
This sequence comes from Leptonychotes weddellii, assembly GCF_054177405.1. NCBI lineage: Eukaryota > Metazoa > Chordata > Mammalia > Carnivora > Phocidae > Leptonychotes > Leptonychotes weddellii. The sequence continues at coordinate 80,291,160 of NC_138372.1, read as the reverse complement.
AATAAATAAATAAATAAAAATAAATGAAGACAACTTACCAAATCTGTATTCATGGATTGTCTTTTTGATATTATATCTAAAGACTCTATGTCTAGCTTTAGAGCCTTAGGATTTGTTCTTAATGTCTTTCTAAAAGTTTTGTGGTTTTGCATTTTTACGCTTAGGTCATTGTTCCATCCTGAGATAATTCTCTTTTTTTCTTTTCTTTTTCTTTCTTTGATTTACTTGTTTATTTGTTTTTGCCTATGGATGTCCAATTGTTCCAGCACCATGTGTTGAAAAGACTTTCTTCCATCCAGTTGCCTTTTCACCTTCATCATAAATTAGTTGAGCATATTTGTGTAAGATATTTCTGGATTCTCTGTTCTGTTGAATAGACATTAAATGTGTCTGTCCTTCTGCCAGTACCATAGAGTCTTGATTAATGTAGTATATAAAAAATCTTAAAGTCAGATAATTAGTCCCACTTTATTCTTCCTTATCAAGACAGTTTTCAGCTATTCTTTGTCTTTGTATATAAGTTTTAGAATAATGTAATCTATATTAATGAAATGTATTGCTGGAATTTTGATAGGAATTGCATTAAACCTGTTTATCAATTTGGAGAGATTGATATATTTACTACTTTTAGTCTTGCAACTCCTGAATACAGTATGACTCTCCATTTTTTAAAGATTTTTTTTCTATTTATTTTATTAGCACTGTGTAGTTTTCAGCATGCATGTTCTGGACATGTTTTGTTATATTTCACAAATTTTTTTTAAACAACAATAAATGGTATTGCTCACTTGCTCATTGCTAGTATATAAAAATACAACTGATTTTTGTGTTTATCTTGTTTTCTATGGCCTTGCTGAACTCATTTATGAGTTCTAGAAATTTTCTGGTGGATCCCTTGGAATTTTCTATGTAGATAATCATGTCATCTGCAAATAAGGGCAATTTTATTTCTTCCTTTTTGATCTGTATGCTTTTTCTTTTCTTGCCTGTTTGCACTGGCTAGAATGTTTAGCGCCATGTTGGAGAAGAGTAGTGAGAGTAGGCATCCTTGGCGTGTATCTGATTTTTTTTTCCTTCGCTTTTATTTATTTATTTTAGAGAGAGAGAGACCACAAGTGGGGAGGAAGCAGAGGGAGAGGGACCGAGAATCTGAAGCAGACTCCATGCTGAGTACAGACCAGGGTTCCATCTCACAACCATAAGATCATGACCTGAGCCAAAACCAAGAGTCAGACGCTTAACTGACTGAGCCACCCAGGTGCCCCACCTTGTATCTGATTTTAAAGGGGAAGACATTCCATCTTTCACCATTGAGTAGGTTAGCTATAGATTTTTGTAGTTGCTTTTTATTAAATTGAAATTCCGCTCTACTCATATTTTCTCAGACTTTTTTTTATCATGAATGGGTGTTGAATTTTGTCAAATGACTTTTCTGCGTTGATTTATATATGTCTGTGTGAGTTTTCTTCTTTAGCCTGCTTAATATGGGGTAGTACAGTGATTGATTTTCAAATATAGAACCAGCCTCACAACCTTGGAATAAATCCCAGGTAGTCATAATGTACAATTATTTTTAAGTATTGCTGAATTCTATTTGCTAAAACACTATTACGGGCTTTGGCATCTATATGTATATAAGGGATTTAGGTCTGTAGCTTTCTTTTTTCTTTTTTTGTATACTTCTTCTCTGGCTTTGGAATCAGGTTAATATTATTCTTTTTAAAAATTGAATTGGGAAGTATGCCCTCCTCTTTTATTTTCTGGAAAAGATTGTGTAGAATCAATGTTAGTTCTTTAAATATTTGTTAGCATTCTCCAGTGAAATGACCTGGCCCTGAAGATTTCTTTCTGACTATAAATTCAATTATCTTAATAGTTGGAGAGCCATTCAAATTATCTATTTCATATTTGGTGAGTTGCAAACTATGTTTTTCAAAAACCTAGTCTGTAATTGTCGAAGATGTCAAACTTACAGGGGCAGCATTTTTCATGGTATTCTTTTATCACTTGGATGCCTGCAGGATCTGTTTCATTCTCTATTTCATTCCTGATATTAGTAATTTATCTTTTCTCTTTTTTGTCAATCTTGCTATAGTTGTCAATTTTATTGATCTTTTCACAGAATTAGCTCTTTAGTTCATTAATTTTCTCTATTGATATTGATTGCTGCTTTTATATTTACTATTTCCTTCCTTTTGCTGACTTTCAGTTTATTTACCTCTTCTTTTTTCTAGGTTCTTGAGGTAGGGCTTAGATTATTGAATTGAGAATTTTACCTGTCAGCACTAAGTTAGCTTTCCCAATGAATTTTGATGCTGTTGTATTTTCATTTTCATTCAGTTCAATGTATTTTTTCTTTTGCATTTCCCTTGAGACTTTCATTTTTAGACCTGTAGATTATTTAGATGTGTTTTGTTTCCAAATTATTATAGATTTTCCTGTTACTTTTCTATTATTAATTTCTAATTTGATACCACTGTGTTCAGAGAACACACTCTGTGTGATTTCAATTATTTTTAACATGATTTATTTATTTTTATTTGAAAGAGAGAGAGAGCATGAATGGAGGGCAGGGCAGAGGCAGAGGGAGAAGCAGGCTCCCCGCTGAGTAGGGAGCCCGATACAGGGCTTGATCCCAAGACCCTGGGATCATGACCTGAGCTGAAGACAGATGCTTAACTGACTGTACCACCCAGGCACCCTTCTTTTATCTATTTTATTTTTATTGTAAGACAGCCTGTAATTTTGTATTTGGCCGAGTAATATGCCATTTTATATATACCACTTCTTCATTATCCATTCATTAGTCGATGGACACAGATGTTTCCACGATTTGGCTATTGTTGATAATGCTGCTATAAACATTGTCAGGGTGCATGTATCCCCTCGAATTAGTATTTTTTGTATCCTTTGTGTAAATATCTCATAGAGTAATTTTTAGATCATAGGGTAGTTCTATACTAACTTTCTGAAAAATCTCCATACTGTTTTCCAGAGTGGCTGCACCAGCTTGCATTCCCACCAACGGTGTAAGAGGGTTCCCTTTTCTCTGAATCCTGTTTCTTGTGTTGTTTTGATTTTAGCCATTCTGACTGGTGTGAGGTGGTATCTCATTGTAGTTTTGATTTGTATTTCCCTGATGATGAGTGATGTTGAATATCTTTTCATGTGTCTGTTGGCCATTTGGATGTCTTCTTTGGAAAAATGTCTATTCCTGTCTCCTGCCCATTTTTTAACTTGATTATTCATTTTTGTGGGTGTTGAATATTATGTTTCTTATATAACCTTTTATCAGATATGTCATTTGCAAATATCTTCTCCCATTCTGAAGGTTGTCTTTTAGTTTTGTTGATTGTTTCCTTCACTGTGAAGAAGCTTTTTATTTTGACGAATTGCCAATAGTTTATTTTTGTTTTTGTTTCCCTTGCCTCAGGAGACATATCAAGAAAGAAGTTGCTATAGATGATGTCAAAGAAGTTAGATATTTCACTTCTTTGGTTAGGTTTATTCCTAGGAATCTTATGGTTTTGGGTGCAATTGTAAATGGGATTGATTCCTTAATTTCTTTCTGCTGCTTCATTGTTGGTGTATATGCAACAGATTTCTATACATTGATTTTATATCTCGTAACTTTACTGAATTCATTTATCAGTTCTAGCAGTTTTTTGGTGGAGTCTTCTGGGTTTTTGAAATATATTATCACGTCATCTGCAAATAGTGAAAGTTTGACTTCTTCCTTGCTGACTGGGATGCGTTTTATTCCTTTTTGTTGTCTGTTTTGCTGTGGCTAGGACTTCCAGTATTATGTTGAATAAAAGTGGTGAGAGTGGACATCCCTGTGTGATCCTGACCTCAGGGGAAAGGCTCTCAGATTTTCCCCATGCAGTATGATGTTATCTGTGGGTTTTTCATATATGGCCTTTATAATGTCGAGGTATGTTCCCTCTAAAGCTGTTTTGTTGAGGGTTTTTATCAGGAATGGATGTTGTACTTCGTCAAATGCCTTTTCTGCATCTATTGAAATGATCACTTTCTTTTATTAATGTGATGTATCATGTTGGCTGATTTGCAAATATTGAACCACCCTTACAACCCAGGGATAAATCCCACTTGATCGTAGTGAGTGATTTTTTTAATGTATTGTTGGATTCGGTTTGCTAGTATTTTACAGAGGATTTTTGAATCTATGTTCATCAGGGATATTGGCCAATAGTTCTCTCTTTTTTTTTTAGTGGTATCTTTATCTGGTTTTGGTATCGGGGTAATGCTGGCCTCATAGAATGAATTTGGAAGTTTTCCTTCCTTTTCTATTTTTTGAATAGTTTGAGAAAAATAAGTATTAACTCTTCTTTAAATGTTTGGTAGAATTCACCTGTGAAGCCATTCTGGTCCTGGACTTTTGTTTGTTGAGAGTTTTTGATTACTGATTCACTTTCTTTGCTGGTTATCAGTCTGTTTGAGTTTTCAATTTCTTCCTGTTTCAGTTTTGGTAATTTATATGTTTCTAGGAATTTATCCATGTCAGGTTGTCCAATCTGTTGGCGTACAGTTTTTCACAATATTCTCTTACAATTGCTTGTATTTCTCTGATGTTGTTTATTTCTCCTTTCATTGTGATTTTATTTATTTGAGTCCTCTTTGCTTTTTGATAAGTGTGACTAGAGGCTTATCAATTTTTTTTCAAAGAACCAGCTTCTGGTTTCGTTTTATTGTGTTTTTAGTTTCTATATCATTTATTTATGTTCTAATCTTTTGTATTTCCTTCCTTCTGCTGGCGTTAGGCTTCATTTGTTGTTCTTTCTCTAGTTCCTTTAGCTGTAAGGTTAGGTTGTTCATATGAGATTTTTCTTGCTTCTTCAGGTAGGCATGTATTGCTATTACTTCCCCTTAGGACCACTTTTGCAGCATTCCAAAGGTTTTGGGCCCTTGTGTTTTCATTTTCATTTGTTTCTATGTATTTTTTAAATTTCTTCTTTGATTTCCTGATTGATCCATTCATTGTTTAATAGTATGTTGTTTAACCTCCATGTATTTGTGGTCTTTTCAGATTTTTTTCTTGTGGTTGACTTCTAATATCATAGTGTTGTGGTCAGAAATGGTGCATGGTATGATTGCAATCTTTTTGTATCTGTAGAAGCCTGTTTTGTGACTTGATATGTAATCTATTCTGGAGAATGTTTATGTGCCCTTGAAAGGAATGTGTATTCTGTGTTTTAGGGTGAAATCCTCTTAAGTCTATCTGGCCCAGTGTGTTATTCAAAGCCATTGTTTGCTCATTTATTTTCTGTTTAGATGATCTGTTTTATGATGTAAGTGGAGTGTTAAAGTCCCCTACTAGTATTGTATTATTATCAAATAGTTCCTTTATGTTCATTACTAATTGTTTTATATATTTGGGTCCTCCCATACTGGATGCATAAATATTTATAATTGTTATATCTTCTTGTTGGATTGTCCCCTTTGTTATAATATAGTGCCCTTTTTGTCTTTTGTTACAGTCTTTGTTTTAAAGTCTAGTTCGTCCAATATAAGTATTGCTACTCTGGCTTCCTTTTGACATCCATTTGCATGATAAATGTTTTTCCATACCCTCACTTTCAATCTGCATGTGTCTTAAGGTTTAAAATGAAACTCTTGTAGGCAGCATATAGATGGGTCTTATTTTTTTTTTAATCCATTCTGATACCCTATGTCTTTTGATTAGAGCACTTAGTCCACTTACATTCAGAGTGATTATTGATAGATATGAATTATCTGTGCCTTCTTGGGTGGAACCCAGTGTGCTGGGACTGAAGCAAATGTGACTGAGGAAGGCATTTCCACTGGAGTGCAGGGGGGTGGGGCTTCATGTATGCAAATTAGGCAGCCAGTGTCTCTGATGCGCTGCTTCCTGTAGGTGGCTCTGTGTTTATGCTGGGGTGGGTGAGGAAAATGACACCAGCCAGCAACTTTGTTCCCAGAGAGGTGTCTTTGTGAATGCTACCTCTGAGTGATGTGCTCTGAAAAGAGCGAGTAATTTCCCCACTGTGTGTCCCAGACATTCTTCAGATCACTGTTTCCATGCTTTCTGCCGCCACATTGTTTGCCTGCCTTTGTTCCAGGTTCAACAGGATGCCGTCTGGGTTCTATCCCAGCCAAGCCTGCTGACCTTTAAATTCTAGGCTTTCAACCCTACTTGTTGCAAGAAGTCATGAAATTCAGCCTCTCTTATTTTACAAGCCAGTGGTTTTGGGGAAACATTCTTGTGCCTTCCCATCAGTGCTCCTCCCTCTCTCACCCTTTTCCCTGACCACAGCTCCCTCCCCTCCACAGTATCCATGATCCATTTCTCCCCTAAACCCAGTTTTCACCCTTCCTACCTTCTTCAATATGGCCTCTTCTCTTGCTTTCATTGTGGAGTTTGTTCTGTCAGGTTTCACATATTTCTGTGATATTTAGGATGATTTAATAGTTATCTAGGTGTGTTCCTGGGACAAGGCGTGCCTAGGTTCCTCCTACTCTGTCGTCATCTTCCTCTACCCATATTTTTGTATTTGAAATGAGTTGTTTGTAGGCAACAGAGTTGGGTCATGTTTTTAAATCCATTCTGCAAATCTCTTTTAATTGATGTATTCAGACTACTTATACTAAGTAAGTATTAATACATTAGAGTTTAAGTCAGCCATTTTATTTTTGTTTTCTGTTCATTCTGTTTCTCATTGTTCTAGTTGCCTCAATTCAGAGACTCAAGAAATTGCCTCATTTTGTTCTGCCTCCTTGTGGGTCACATGACCCTTTTCTAGAATTTCATTTTTATCTATGTTTTTAAATCTATTTCTTTACGTAGTTTTTGTAATTTTTGCTGTAGGCATTAAATTTTACTAGTACAGTATTGAAATATTACTTCTTTTATTGTTCTTTTACCCTCCTCCTCCATTTATAGCATATCATTTTAAATATTTTCTCTGTACATGTTTAAAACCACATCAGATATAATTTTTGCTAAAAGCATCAACTATACTTTTTAAAATTCAAAAGGAGAAGAAAAGCCCAGGGTTTTTATCCTTAATTTTGGCTTACTGTGTTTTTTCTTCTTTCCTGATTTTCTAAGTTACATTAGTTTATCATTTCCTTTCTGTTAGAGAACTTCCTTTAGCTATTCTTTTAAGGTACATCTGCTGGTGAGATAACTTAGTTATCTGTTTAACCAAGGTGTCAATAAGAGATTCTAAAGGCAAATACAGAAGGGTACATACTTGTTAGCAAAACTTAGCTCTTTAATATTGAGGAGACTTAACCTTATTAAGTAGTCAGACGGTTGATAAAGACAAAATATGGAAACTTTGTTTTCTGGGCAGATAAAGACAAACTGTGTTTACAATTTTTTACCAAGAGCAGACCAACAATTCAAGAAAAATAGAGAAAAAAAGCCAAATCACAATCTTACACCAGTGCACTTTTATTTTTTTATTTTAAGTTTTTATTTTAATTCCAATTAGTTAACATACAGTGTTATATTAGTCTCAGGTATACAATGTAGTAATTCAACACTTCCATACATCACCCTGTGCTCAGTACTACAAGAGCACTCCTTAAACCCTATCACCTAGTTAACCCAGCCCCCACCCACCTCTTCTCTGGTAACCATCAGTTTGTTCTCTATATTTGAGTCTGGTTTCTTGATTTCTCTCTCTCCCACTCTGTCTTATTTTTTCCCTTCGCTTGTTTGTTTTGTTTTAAATTCTACATATGAGTGAAATCATATCGTATTTGTCTTTCTTTGACTGACATATTTTACTTAGCATTATGTGAAATCCATGTCATTGCATCCATGTCATTGCAAATGATGAGATTTCATACTTTTATGTGGCTGAATAATATTCCATTTTGTGTGTGTGTGTGTGTATATATATATATATATATATATATACCATCTTCTTTATCTATTCATCACTTGATGAACACTTGGGCTGCCTCATAACTTGGCTACTGTAAATAATGCTGCTATAAATATAGTATCCCTTTGAATTAGTGTTTTTGTATTTTGGGGGTGATACCCAGCAGTGCAATTACTGAATTGTAAGGCCGTTCTATTTTTAACTGTTTGAGGAATCTCTATACTGTTTTCCACAGGGGCCACAGCAGTTTGCATTCCCACCAATAGTGCACAAGGGTTCCCTTTTCTCCACATCCCAGAAGTTTTTCATTTTAATGAAGTCCAGTTTATCAATTATTTATTTCATTGGGATCCTTCCTTGGTGTTGTATCTAAAAAGGCAATGCCATACCCAAGGTCATCTAGGTTTTCTCCTATGTTATTTTCTAAGAGTTTTATATTTTTTTATTTTGCACTTAGGTCTATGATTCTTTTTAAGTTAATTTTTGTGAAGGGTGTAAGATCTGTATCTACCTTCCTTTTTTTTTTTTGCATGTGGATGTCTAGCTGTACCAGCACCATTTGTTAAGGAGACAATCTTTGTTGTATTATATTATTGCCTTTGCTGTATTATATTATTGCCTTTGATTGTTGGATTTAATTTGCTAATATTTTGTTTAGGATTTTTGCATCTATATACATGAGAAATATAGGTCTGTAGTTTTCTATTCTTTAAATTTTTTAGATATGTCTTGTAACCCAGATAATGGTCTATCTTGGTGAATGTTCCACATTAGCTTGAGAAAAAAATGTGTGTTCTGCTCTTGTTGGAGGAAGTAGTCTATAGATGTCAATTATACCCAGTTGATTGATGGTGTTGTTGAATTTAACTATGTCCTTACTGATTTTTCTGTCTGCTGAATCTATTTCTGATAGAGAGATATTGAAGATTCCAACTATGATAGTGTATTCACCTATTTTTCCTTGCAATTTTATCAGTTTTTGCCTCATATAGTTTGAACATTCTCCTTTTTTATTCATCTTATGTGTGTTTTTAGTTGCTTGTTTAAACATTTTTATCATGGCTGCTTTAAAATTTTGTCAAATAGGGGCACCTGTGTGGCTCAGTCAGTTATGCATCTGATTCTTGGTTTCAACTCAGGTCAGGATCCCATGGGTCATAAGATCAAGCCCTGCACTGAGCTCTGCACTCAGCTGGGAGTCTGCTTGAGATTCTCTTCCTCTGCCCCTTTGCCCCCCACTCTCTCTCTCTCAAATGAATAAATCTTCTTAAAAAAGCTTAAAATTTTGTCAAATAATTCTATCATCTCTATCATCTCATTGTTGACATCTATTGACATCTTTTTTCTAAAATTTAGATCTTTTTGGTACAATGAATGATTTTCTATTGAAATCTGGACATCTTTGTATCATATTATGAGACTCTGGATTTTATTTGAACCTTCTTTTGTTATTGGCTTTCCCTGATAACATTTTGACAGGGAAAATGGGATGTTTGCATTGTCTAGCAGATTAAAAGAGTTTTGGGTTGATTATCACTGAAGCTGGGTGATGGTATATAAGAGTTCATTATATCAATTTCTCTACTTTTGTGCTAGTTTGAAGTTTCCATACTAAAATTTAAAGAAATAAGGAGAAATATTATGTACATTGAAGATGTTTTTTGTTTATCAGAGCCTAACATATTCACTGGACACTCAACAAATAATAACTGAATAAAATAACATAAAATAAAATGTCTATACAAAAAAAATCATATTGGGGTTTCAATGTGAAAACATAATAAATTTTTAGGCTATGTTATGAGCATTAAGCTTATAAAGAAGCTTTAGATAAGTTTAAAAATGACCAAAGCTGAGACTTCAAAATATGAAATACTAGAGATGAGAAATAGGCTCTTATTTTTTACATAAAAAAATATCTCATTCTTTATTTTACTTTGCCATAATTTCAATGTTGGGGAATGTCAGTATGACAGCACAGTTCATATGTATTTAGTGCCAAATGAAATTGTCTCATTTTGGGTTCTTCTCTTATTAGAGTTTCATATTAATTGCTTGTCACCTTAGAATATATGCTTTAAAATGTCACATTGTAGTCTTGAACTTCAGATAAACTCATATTATACAACATTTTGTTATTTATTTATAGTTTCTCCTGTCCTTCCAAAGTAACAAACTTCCTACAGATATTTTTAGGGACTTTGGAAGAGGTATATATTCAGAACTAGATGGTACCTCAGCAATCATGTAATTCAAAGATTTCATTTTACAGATAAAATCATTTAGTCCCCACAAAGAATGTGTATGTGATTGTTTGCACAACATCCTTTCTCCCAGCTTTCCTGAGACCTACATTTCACCTATTCCATCAACATGATTTCTTTTTTTTTTTAAGATTTTATTTATTTATTTGAGAGAGAGAGAGTGAGAGAGAGAGCGCAAGAGGGGGTAGGGTTAGAGGGAGAAGCAGACTCCCTGCTGAGCAGGGAGCCTGATGTGGAACTCGATCCCAGGACTCCGGGATCATGACCTGAGCCGAAGGCAGTCGCTTAACCAACTGAGCCACCCGGGCACCCCATCAACATGATTTCTATTTCTGTATTTTTAAATTTTTTCATTTTACCCCTGACCACAGTTGATTGTTCCAGAAGCTGGTATCTTTATGAAGAGTGTTAGATTTTTATAAACTCTAAGTTATAAAACTGTTAACATCAGTGTTTTCTATCATTTAAGAGAAAACTTCTCGACAACAAAAGAAGCCATTAAAGAGAAACAGAGATGAAAGCTCCATCAGGACTCAAGTCTCTGACCCCTGAGTCCATGAACCTCTTGCCCAGTGCTTGTTTATTCCATTAAATACCCCAACATCCTTCAAATAAATTTCCTCTTTTGCTTTGGCTGACCTAAGTTTAGTATAGGTCATTGCCACACAAAGAACCCTAATTAACACAGTACCATGAAGGTTAAGTAACTTAGGCTTCAAAACCAGTTCAAAATTTATTTTGGAAGCCACACTGTCTCCCAGACCAGTAAAAGGCACTAATAAATTTCTGCGGAATCAAGTAGATTGTTATATATTATATTTCATATGTTATTATAGGACATTATAAAATATAAAATATTTTGGAAATATTTTGATGCATTTCATATACATTTATGACTTATGTGGCACTGTCTTTTTTTTATTGTATCTATTTATTTGAGAGAGAGAGTATGCACGCATGAGAAAGGGTGAGCGGCAGAGAGAAAGGGAGAAGCAGACTCCCCACTCAGCAGGAAACCCAATGCGGGGCTCCATCCCAGGGCTCTGGGATCATGACTTGGCCAAAGGCAGATGCTTAAACAACTGAGTCACCCAGACGCCCCTGTTGCACTGTCTTCAGTAGAAGTTTGTCTCAAGTAATAAACTAATATACTATATTTGTAACTTTTAACACAATTGGGTGGTTTTCAGAATGGGAATAACAGTATATCTGGAATTTGCTTTAAAATACTTTAGAGATGGGCGCCTGGGTGGCTCAGTTGGTTAAGCGATTGCCTTCGGCTCAGGTCATGATCCTGGAGTCCCGGGATCGAGTCCCGCATCAGGCTCCCTGCTCAGCAGGGAGTCTGCTTCTCCCTCTGACCCTCCCCCCCTCTTATGCTCTCTCTCTATCTCATTCTCTCTCTCAAATAAATAAATAAAATCTTTAAAAAAAAATACTTTAGAGCACAAAAAAATGAGGAGGCAGCAATACCTAAAACAAGATTAGTAAAATAATAATAATTGTTAGAGCTGGGATATGGGTAAATGGAGTTCATTACACTCTTCACCCTTCTTCTGTGTGTGCTGGACATTTTTTATTATAAAACTATTTTAAAATTATATCATATTATCTGACATATTATTGATTCTTACTAAATACTGTTTATCTCTAGCCCCATAGCCCAATTTTGGGGAAAAAAATAAGAAGAAATAAGAGTAGCTAACAGAAATAAAGGCCTTACTTGCTAACCCTGGGTACATTTGCTTTCTGAACTGTAAGTAATAGAAGGAATTTTAAAGTTCAGATTTCCTACTAGCTAGTCCCAAATTCTAGCCACTTTTCTCTTTCATTATTTGACCATTTCACAATCTGACAATTTCTGTGATACATTTTTAATGCATTTTATTGCAATTTCACTTTTTGACTCACACTTTTACAGGCATAGGAAATGGAAATATTTCATTTGTAAAAATAGGATTTTTATCACTTGTACTTTGGTACATTTTAAGTACATGGGTTTTCCTCTAAAGCTTCTTTGTTGTAGCTAAATTTAAATGAAACTGGGGAGATTTTCAAACTGTATTCACTGGGGAAAATATGTATAAATGAATACATATACAGTATATTTTATTTTTTTCTTCAGTGTTTTGTTTTTAAAAAATGGAGGAAAAACCTCAATTGATAGTAGATATCAATCTAGGATACCAAATTAAACAATTCAAGGAGCCTTCATTCAGACTGTGTGACTGGATAGTACAACTATAATGGTTTCTATTTATTTCTGTATTCTTTTCTATATTGTACACATGTTCTTAATTAAACAGGTATTGCTTTTATAGTCAGAAAAAATGTATAAAATCTTAAGTAAAGACTTCTGTAATGTATTTCTTAAAAATATTATTACAGTTTGGATAGCAAGACCATTTTGGTTGGGATAGAAAATCATCCAAGCAGAGCTAAAATGAGATAGAATCCAGTACAGAGAGGACAGAAATCCATCTCTTTCCTCAAGGAGAGAGAAGTTAAAAATCAATGGAAGCCCGTAAGAATGAGCACTTAAGGGCAGTTGAAGAATTCCTCAAATGCTTACGAGTGACAGTAGATGAAGAGCCGGCCATACCACCTGTGAGTTGGCCCTCTTACCAGATTGTGCTACTATTCCTGTTACCTAACAATGAAACTGAACTCATGATCTTCCCTTCCAACTTGGCCCTTTTTGGAGCAGGGGGAGAAATAGAAAGAAAATAGCACCAACTCAGCAAATGAAACAAACACCCATCTTGTTCCACAAGCCAAAACGTAGGAAAATTTAGACTTTATTTCCTATATATTCATTCTTGAATCTACTGACTTCCCACCATCACCACCTATTGCTATTCTAATCTAAATCATTATCATCCCTTGCTTGGATCACTGAAGTAAGTGACTAATTGGTCCTCCTTATCAACTCTAGCTCTCTTCTATCCTGCAACCAAGGTAACTTTTCAAATACAAAGCTGATCTTGTCACGTTTTCAGCTTAATAATCTTCACTGTTCTCATAATAAAGGCCAAAGACCTTAATACACCCTTAATATATTCCACAAGAATCTGTTTTGCTATATATTGAAGGGATAAAGAAGAGAAACAACTTTATACAAAATGACTTAATTTTTATAAAACTGTCTCAGAAATCATACACACACATATATGTGTGTATATATATGCTCAGGAAAGTCTGTGTGGTGTGTGTGTGTGTGTGTGGATGTGGGTGTGTGTCAGTGAAGCAGTCAGCACACACACAATATTTATCAATTAAGTTTGCCATCTTATATGGATGTGGTTCACGGAACCCCAAAACAATAGTAACATCAAAAATCTGTCAGTTTTCTCTTCCGTAAAATTGTAATAGTAAATAACATCTTGAACGTAGGGTCAATGAAACAACTGATTGAAATAATCCAGGAATATTTCAGTACTGGATGTTGAAAGTGACCAATCAAGAGTAACTATTATTATTATTCTAAGATGGAAAAGAATTTTGGTTGAGAAAATCCTAATAGAAGTGGCTGCATGTGATGAGATGCTGGTACTCATCAGGGAGGAGGTATAAGTAAATTAGTCAGACTGGTCTTCATGATTATATTATTTTTCTGTTGCTGCATAACAAATCACCACAAACTAAAAAAAATATGCATTTATTGTTCTGTAGGTGAGTTGTTCAAGTTTGGGCTCTTCGTTCAGGGTCTCAAATCAAAGCTAAAATCAAGGTTTCAGTTGAGCTGCATGCTCAACTGGAGGTTAGGGATTTCCTCTGAGCTTATGTGGCTAAGGCAGGATTCAGTTTCTTGAAGTAATAGGACTGAAGTCCCTATTTCCTTCCTGGATCAGCAAGGGACTGCTCTAAGCTCCTAAAGACCTCACATTCCTTGCACATAGTCCTTTCCATCTTCAAAGCCAACAAGAGAGAATCCCCCTCACATCAAATTCTTCTCTCACATTGAAATCTTTCTTTATAAAAAAGGACTTACCTGTTGGATCAGTTCTCTCTAGGATAATTTTGCTTTCTTAAGATCAACTGTGGCATATAACATAACCTAATCATGAGAGTGACTATTCCATAATATCCATATGTCGCTATTTTAGGGAGAGAAAATCTTGGGAAACCATCTTAGAATTTGACATAACACAATGATAATCCAATGAGTTAGACTGTTTTTATTTATTTGAGGATCAGATATTAAGATTTTTTATTCCAGCAATTCTTCTGGTGATGCTATATCCTTTACTAGGGTTTGGCTTGGGACTTATTAAGATAATCAGAGTCTCTTGAAGGCATATTTGGTGACACTGACTACATCAGTGAACTGGGAAAGGTGGGTGGGAGAAAAGGTAGTTACTTCCATCTACGCTTAATTTTATGCCTTATATGTTGAATTCCATTACCTTTAATGCTTAAGATGACATAATGTTATATGGAAGAACCAACAATAATCTCAAGACAGCAAATTTCCAAATTTCAACATAAGTTTACTTCCTTATATGTTCTTCTTTGTCTCTCTCAATGCTTTCACACAAAAAGATGCAGTTATAGAGGGAGAATTTTTGAAAGATAAACATATATTAACAATGACAAATAAAAGCCTAGTGTGTAGAAGTAGCAGTCAGTACTTTTACCCTCTGAAAGTTAGCCATATATAATCAGGGCAGAGATATGCTCTGGTAATAAATTCAGGTAGGAGCATCATTTTTTTCTTTCATTATTTGATACCCTTTAAACATTTTAACATTCTTAAATCTGGGGCATCTTACAACTGACGGATACATTTAAAGTGGCTTCTGTCTTTTCAGAAAAAAAAAAGAACGGTTAAGATATTGATAGAGTATCTTACAATCAATGGAGAAAATGCTAAATAACTCCTAGCCAGCAAGACTAAAGTATTAACATTTCTAAAAAAAAAAAAAAAAAAAAAAAAAATTGCCATTTAACAATGTCAGATTTTTAATTGAAATGACAAAAAAAATGGGGGAAGCGGACTTCAATAGTGCTCATTTAAGCATTTTCCGGGGTATTCTGGTTCAGACTCTTGATGTATCTATCACAATAACATGCATACCTCTTTGGAGATGGATTTTGCAAATACACTTAATTTTTCTCTTCATGCCTCCTTTATTCTCCTTCATCTGTCTCTCTCCACTTGAATCCTACTCATCTAAGAAGGTTTTCCTGATAAAATTTCTGCTAAGTGAGGCTACATACCCTCTCCAATGTTCATACCAGCCTGTATCCAATTCTATCATTGCATTTATCACATTGTAATTTGTTTATTAGTTTGTCTCCCAAACATATTGCACAGTACTGGGCACATAATAGGTGGACAAATACATAAATGGATGAATGATGGTGTAAGCCACATTTCAAGCTGAGTGCTGTGTGTCAGTGGGATATGAAGCCACAGGAGAGAACAGCAGTCCAGAGCATCATCTTTTGACAGTAAGGTCAGAACATTATTTTTATTATAAAAGAAACATAGATATGTCATAAACTATAAAGTGTGTAAACATATTTTAGTTATAGTCTTAGAATTCAAGGTAAATTATTTCAAGCTATAATATCCAAACTCTGTCCATAGAGGCATATAGAGAAAATGTTTGGAAGCCACACTTATGCTTAGGCCTAGGCTGAAGCACTCTGCTTCACTTTATCCATACATTTCTTCAATCGCCCCCCAACCCCCTCCCGGGAGTGCTTTGGCTGTAGCACTCAGCCAGCTATCCCCAGGAGCAAGTATGCCCGTTTGAGAAGTTAGAGTAGTTTAAATTATTATTCTGGAAATAATATAATCTCCAGTAAGAAGACTG
Source organism: Leptonychotes weddellii (assembly GCF_054177405.1). Classification (NCBI taxonomy): domain Eukaryota; kingdom Metazoa; phylum Chordata; class Mammalia; order Carnivora; family Phocidae; genus Leptonychotes; species Leptonychotes weddellii. Next base: position 80,275,197 of record NC_138372.1, on the reverse strand, counting down.
AATAACAAGATTGATTGATTGTTTGCCTAAGGCTGAAATCAGGCCAAAAATATGTTGAATTTACCAAGTTAATGCCCCTTGGTGAGTCCCCTTGGTGACCACACCCCAAATATCTTGATTCACCAAACTTCTACATATGTCTTATATGTTCTATGTTACAGATTAATCAGAGAAAACAATGACAACAACACAAGTTTCCAAGGCTCTGGTCATGTAAAACCAGACCATTGTCTAATAATAGTACGCCAAATTCATGTTTAGTAAATAGCTACTACAGATTGCTTATTATTTTTTTTTAAAAAAATCATATCCCTACACACATGTATAAAAATTCATTTATTAAACAAGTATTTATTGAGATACCTATTATGTGCTGAATGGACACTGAGGATGCAACAGTGAACAAAACAGTATTTCTGCTCCCACAGAGTTTATAGTCTAGTTAGGGAGACAGGCAAAATACAAGTCCATATCTGCCCTATTAGGACACTGGGGTAAAGAGCGAGGAGCAGTCAAGGAAGGGGCTCTCTGATAAGGTAACATTACTGCTGGAATCTCTAACTGGAGGGTTTTGTCTTTTCATGTAGAACTATACAGTCTTCTCTTCTCCTCTTCTTTCTCTTCCTCCTTCTTACTTCCAAGTAACTAATAAAAAGAATTTTCAGAGGACTGTCTCATTGCAGATTAACTGCAGAAGGTATACTTACGAGACTGCCATCGTCCACAAATGCTAGCATGACTGAATCATGAATTAAATCCAAAGACAAGAACACAAGCGCTTTATAAATGGCAAGCAGGTTCATTTAGGATTTGAGACCTAACTTAATTATCCCTTGAGAAGATACAATTTGCTAAGCTTAAAAGCTGTTATGCTATCTTTTCTAAAATTATATTTTTAAACTAATTCCATCTCTCTTGGTAACTTCAGGCAGGAAGGTTGTTTTTGGTATTATTCTTTTCTCTTTACACTTGTGAAGGTGACTGTTTGCCTTTAGCAAACTTTTATCCTTATTCGTCTTCTCAGCCTGCTTAATGAGCACCACCTCTCACCTTTGGCTTCTGTAGCTCAGATACTTTATTCTGAGAGTACTGTTTTCATGTAAAAAATAAATACACTGCAATTATAGCTATAACTGTAAAAACCGTGACTATTTATAGAGTGAAAATAAGCCTAAATGAATGTTTCTCACAAAGAATATAAGAACATATGATGTTATTTTACTCGGTTTTGATTTCAACTTGTGCATATGAGATACGTTTAATAAGCTTTTGTGATACTCCTTTTTTCCCAAAATACCAATTCAGAATCTTAAATATTTCCTTTTTCCTAAAATTAATCATTACTAACTTGGACAAAAGTTGATTGTCACACCCTGATAATGACATTTAGAAAAATGGAATCAATTATTTTCTTAACAAGTTGATAAAGAAATGAAAGTAAAAAATAGACGTATTATGGTCTGGAATGTCCGTCTGCTTATTTTTTTGCCCCAGAGTATTAGATTATATTAGTATATCTAAATTTAATCAAAGCTGGATGTTTGAGACTGGGAACTTCAACATGCCTTGATTTTAAAAGAAAAAAAAAATCTGCAAAAAATAAAAATTGTAGCCAGTAGGCAGCATTAGTTGTGAATGTTTCTCTTTAAAAGTTTATCTGAGATCTAAGATCCTTAAAGTAGTATGAAGTAGTTTTAAAACATTTTAAACATTTTAAAAGATCACCCAAAAAAAGAAAAGTGCTGGACATAGATAGCCTCATATTTGAAACAGCAGTGCCATCTTGTGACAAGATATTTCAATATAACTGTATGCATATTTCGCTATTCTTAACGAATTCTCTTGACTATACCATGTATTTATTTATTTATGTATTTATGTATTCATTCATTTATTTATTTTTATTAACATATAATGTATTATTTGTTTCAGGGGTACAGGTCTGTGATTCATCAGTCTTACACAATTCACAGCGCTCACCATAGCACATACCCTCCCCAGTGTCCATCACCCAGTCACCCCATCACTCCCACCTTGATCTATACCATATAAAGATATAATGAGAAAAATAAAGTACTTTGATTCCTTTAGGACATTTTAAAATAACTTATTAAAGGAAAAGAGTCAACTTTCCTTTATTTATTAAACTAACAATCATCAGCACTTTTAAACAGCCACTATATTTTAAACATTTTTCTATGCTTTACAAAATTTTGTAAAGGAAGTAGTAATTGGTTCTAAGTACTGCTAACATAAGCAAATAGAAAGGCTGTCAAAAACAGGCTCAATAAACAAAAAAATGGAAAATCAATTAAATAGTGAAAAGTAGCATTTGTCAGAGTACCTCAAACAAGAAAGGCATCCTGGAGAGGAGAGAAAGTTTCTATTATCTCATAATCATTTACTTAGAATGGAACAGATATTTTAATAGAAGCTAGTTGGAAAGGACATTTTCTTTATCTTAACACTTTTGTTTTGCTCTATATTTCTATTCCATTTTTCCAGTGATAAAATATGCAAAAATTTTTTGAAAATTTAAATTTCTATAAAAAATGAAAAGGACCCAATACAGTGGGATTTTGTGTGGGTGTGCACGTTTGTGTGCCGGAGGCCTAAACTAATGGACCCTAAAAACTTTTTAATGTTTTCCAGTGTATTTTTTTTCTCCCAGCATGCAGTTGTTATGTTTAAAAGGAGATTTTTTTTTAATCTACAGAATATTTAAATCATATAATATGAACTAAAGTGATATGGAAACTACAGTGAGGTTTAGTGCATATGATTCAACCCAAATCAACAATTAGATTAAATGTTTACTAGACAATAAAAGGAATAACAAGTACTTTTATCTTCCTGATGTGCAAGTTACTTTTACAAAATTCTAGCTAATAACAAGGGAAATTGCCCATTCCTCTGCCTTAAAATCCAACTCTATCACTCTCCCATCTGTGGGGCCAGACTAGACTCTTGGCTGGACTACAGAGCCCTAATTTTGGAACACTAAAGAGAGAGGAAAAGAAGCAATACCAATGACAA
>NC_138372.1:80243266-80271661 GCF_054177405.1 Leptonychotes weddellii | reverse complement strand
TCTAGAGGGGAGGGGGGTGGGGGGATGGGTTAGCCTAGTGATAGGTATTAAAGAGGGCACGTTCTGCATGGAGCACTGGGTGTTATACACAAAAATGAATCATGGAACACTAATGATGTATTGTATGGTGATTAACATAACATAATAAAAAAATGTTCATTAAATTAAATTTTTTAATTCCTTCATCAATGCTGTTAAGCCCAGTATATTTCAACATTTTGGAGCTATTTTATTATGCTGTTGATAAGAAATTTAGCCATCATTATCCCTAAAAATAAAGCCTTATCCTCCAAAAAAATTTTTTATAACAGATATTTTCAGACATTAAGTTGCTTATAATTCATGTCTATTCATAATTTTAAAATAATCTAAGAGGTCCTTTACTCTCTCAAGACTGCTGAATATAAACCCCTTCCTAAATCCCTTGATATTTTAATACAGAAAATTAAAGAAGTATGTTTTTCCCCTAGGCTAGATTAAGTAGAAAAGAGAGAGATTAAAGAAGAAATTCCTCACTACATAGAAATTTGGTGAGAAAATAGAACATTTTTCCCCTGGAAATTTGTTCGTTGATGAGGCACTTTCCCTCTTGACAGTACAAGACATTTATAAGCCAGAAGCAAGACAAAAAAAAAAAAAAAGAAAAGAAAAGAAACAATATACAAACCAAGAAGACAAAGAATGAACCTAGAGGGTAAAGAATTGGGGCTGGTTATAATCATTTCAATTTGGATTTCCTCAAAATTTTTTTGTTTCTTTTTATTGGTTTTCACTCATATCAAAAACATACTTATTTAATATCTAGCACTATATCTATCAATATAAAAATTCAAATGTAAAAGAACAATGTATAAAATTTTAAAACAAAGTTAATATTAAGCTACAGCTTATTTTTAATGTGATTTAAGGAAAAAACTAGAGAAATATTTATTTAACAGTTCAAAATTAACAAGGATTTTAGATTTCTATTTCAAAATTTTAGCCATGAGAATCAGCTATGTCACAAATAATGCTTATACATATTTTTAGGATGAAAACAATATCAAATGTAGCAACAGAAAAAGAAAAAATTGGACAAAAGCAACACAACAATGTTTTTAGTTGTAGTTTTAGATTTGCATTTTGAAACACATTAATCCATCCTTAATAAAGTCAGCAGGCATCCACTACTTAATCATTAGACTGAGAATAGTCATATCAATGCATGAATGTACGAGGCACCGATTTATTGTCTCTACCAGATGTTAACTCCAGATAACAGTTAAAACTGTTTAACTCCAGGTTGTATACATTAATTAAAAAATTATTAAAAGACACATTCCTATGTTTCCCATTTTCCTATTTTCCATATTTATTAACTGCGTATTAAATCACTTAAAACAAAACTAGAGAAGGAAAAAATGACTTTCATTTTCCCTGCCCTCCCTCACCCAAGCAACAAATGGCTGAAAATATGGTTCTCTGTGTGTTCCCTGAGGCAACAGGATGCTCTTGTGGTTTCTGATGGTCTACAAAAAGTTTCTTCTTGGCAGCTTTCATGTATCTGAGAGCAGCCTCCAGCAAGTCTATTCTTCACTGCAGGGGGAGATGGGGATGGGAAGGCATGTATCTGCAGCAACTCCCCAGAGAAATGAATCTCAGCTTTGGGAGAGGCGGAAAAGGAGAGAAGTTTCCCTAAATTCTGAGTTGGTTCACAGTTCAAACTTCCCCAGTCCTAGGGGTGGCACAGCCTTCTGTAGTTGTTAACCCATTACACTTAGAGCTTACTTTTACCCCTTTCCGTAGTTAACCCCTTTTTACCTGGTTAGCTATTCTTTATATTAAATACATTTTATTGAAGTTATTTGTGTAACTAAAACCTAAATGATACAAGTACCGAGCATAATAAAAGCAATACACAGTCATTGTTTGAAAGAAGTTTAAAAGTTGGGAGATATGGGGGGGGAAACATCAAAATTAAGTGGAATCATAGCAGATTATTAGCTTTGCTTTTGATTTCCCTTTTTCTGTATCATCTTATATACACATATATTATGTAATACTATATTACTTACATTATATTATATATATGTTTAAGCATCTGTTTCCTGCTTATTATAAATTATCTTATTCCAAAGTCATTATAAATTCTTTGAATCCATGCTTTTTAATGACTGAATAATGAGTCACTATACAGCTAGATTTTAATTTATTTACTCCATTTTCTTTTGTTTTTTGAAATTTAGTCTGCTTTCAACTCTCTTAACCTTTAAAGTGATACTTTAAGAGATAACATAAATATCTTTATTCATGGATAATTATTCTTTCTCCCCCAACCCTGCTCCTTCCTCCAAACCCATGCATCTCTCTGTCTCTCAATTTGGCAACAAAACTGTTAGCGATTAATGTGCAATTTTATAGAAGAGAATGAATTCCATAAACGGTGATATCTATTTTTAGCAAGGAAAAATACCAAATGTATCTCTTAATTATACAACCTGTAATATTTAAAATCTTATAAAATCTGGTGATTCTAGAATAAGAACTGGCATTCGTCAAACTAATACCTAATCTGTTTTCCTGTAGCTAAGAGAGTTGCTTCTGTTACAGTTTTGCAATTTTTTCATGGTATTTGAGCTTTGCCTTTGCTTTCGTTTTATATCCAATCTCCCCTAATGGTTTATCCCCTACATCCTGTAGTTACCCAGTGATGGGAAGCCAATATCTCTTTGTTCCACATCTGCTGCAGCACTCGATTTAGACCCACCTTCCCAGACTGTTTGTTTCTCTTTAACTTTTTCAAGCTATAATTTCTTCACCTTCAGAGTTTGGATCTAACTAGATGACAGCTAGCTATCTTCCTGATATAAGATTATATGATTCTAGATTCTGCCCTCCCATGCAATCAATTTCTTACCAAAACTAAACATGGAGTCATCTAAAATTCAATAGATAATATTGAGAACTCTAATTGACCTCCCTGCCACTTAATAAAAATATCTGGCTCTGAAATTTAAAAAAATAATAATAATAATCCTGAAAACTCAACTCTTTCTTTTTAATTAAGTTTTATCTGTAATAAATAGTTGCTGCAATTTTTCCTTCTTTTGCACAGGAGGTTATTTGAATATATCAAATGTTCAAATCTATATTAGCTTCCTATATCTAGGCAAACCACTTCCTTCCATACTAACTTGTCCAGGTAATAGCAAAAAGTAATTTTGAAAGTCATATTTGTATAATTGGAGGTATTCATAGCACAGCCGCAAATCTCTTAAAGTTGTTATAAACCATGCAACACCACTTCTTTGAGACAGTTTGTTGAGCATTTAAATGGAAATCAGAGAACCTAAGCTATCTATTTCAATTCAGCTAGCAATTCTACAAAGCTTAAAAATCTAAATGCCACAGTACTGTGAAAACACAAACTATCAAAAATTTATACAATTAAATTAAAATCTATAAAAATAACTTCATTTTCCAGCATTTACTAATCTCCTTGTAAATATACATTTCTTTTACAAAATCATTTAAGCTCTATAATGCCCCTATTATGCATATTGTCTTCAAATTACTCTTACGTTCTGAGTGAATTTAAGCTTTAGTTCAGGGTTTTTGTTTTTTTGTTTTTTTTTGTTTGTTTTCTAAAGTTAGCTCCATGTCCACTGTGGAGCCAAACATGGGGCTTGAACTCAAAACCCTGAGATCATGAGCTGAGCTGAGATCAAGAGTCGGCCACTTAACTGACTGTGCCACCCAGGCGCCCCTAAGCTATGGAATTCTAAACAGTTATTTGAAATTGTTTATCTTCCCCATGTAAATCTTAGAGAGTAGGCTTCCAGTTGACCACCCTACTGCTACTGTTAAGGTCACCACTATCAAGGTAACCAGTTGTCTCTTCAACCTTTCTGCCCCTTATGTCTCTCTTATTACTCTTTTTCCTGATTTTAGCTCCTTTGTTTTTATTATACTGATAAACCCTAATTCTGACCTCCAAAGCCATTTCTTATCTCCTTCTATTAACTCCTTTTTCCAATCTTTCACTATTTCTATTCCCATCTTTTCCACCCTCTTTTCTTTCCTTCCTTCCCTTTTCCTCCTCTCTTTTTAGTCTATAAATATAAGTAAAACTCCACTTAAGGCCTCAACCACACTTATATATTGAAAACTCCCAAATACATATTTATAGCAAAGATTTTTCTTGTAAAGCCAGCTGTCTGTTGAACGTCACTACCTGGAAACTCATGTGTTCAAATCTGAGTTAATTATTATATTTATCTCATTTTATTCACTTCCATTCTTTATCCTTTATTCAATTCTTTATTAACCTCCACTTCTCCATTCATATTCACTATGTTCCCCGTTATAGTAATGGCACCATCTATCTCCTAAACTAAATCAGAAATGTATAGATTATTTTTAAAGCATTCTTCTTCACCATCCACATTTCATTCCATTCTCTTAATTCCACTTCTTGAATACTTTTAAAGATCATTTCCTTAATTTCTATCTTCATAACACTGTCTATATTCAGGTTCTCCCCATCTCTCACTAGCAACTACCTGACTAGTTTCCCAACCTCATCAAAATCATCATCCTCACTAATAATAACAACCCATTGCTTTCTTTGTCTTTTTTTTTAATAAAAGTTCCTTGCTATCTCCCTTATCAAGTCATAGATATAGTAAATATAAAATATAATAATCTCTGGAGAACTAACACAAATAAAATGGTCTTCTTTTCCCACTCATGTTTTGCCAAACATTTGACAGTGAATCTTTACACTACCTAATCAGATGTCATGTAGTTGGTGACAGAAACACAAATACTGGCTTCCCTGGAAACATGTCTGATTTGTAATGCTGAGCCCTGTCAATCTATATTTTTCCCTCACTTGCCATGCTTTTAAGCATTCCACTCCTACACCATTTTGGTGGCATTTCTGCAAACATCTCTAGTTACTAGCTGCATTTACTCTCTCTTAGAATTTCAATGATCAGAGCGCCTGGGAGGCTCAGTCGGTTAAGCGTCTGCCTTCGGCTCAGGTCATGATCCCAGGGTTCTGGGATCGAGTCCCACATCGGGCTCCCTGCTCCGCGGGAAGCCTGCTTCTCCCTCTCCCACTCCCCCTGCTTGTGTTCCCTCTCTCACTATGTCTCTCTGTGTTAAATAAATAAAATCTTTAAAAAAAAAGAATTTCAATGATCAACTATATTATAGCTACAGAATATGGATGGAATGTGATGGGGACTTTAAGCCATCAAACAAAAATGTTATGGGCTACCTTTGAGCAAATCTCTAACCTGTTAAGAAAGCATGTGTTACATATGAATTTTAAGATTGTTTTTTCCTTTTCTGCGAAAAATGGCATTGGAATTTTGATAAGGATAGCATTGAAGTCTGTAAATTGCTTCAAGGAGATGGACATTTTAACAAATTAATTCTTTCAATCCATGAACATGAGTTATCTTTCCATTTATTTGTGTCTTCTTCATTTCTTTCAACAATGTTCTGTAGTTTTCAGCATACAGGTCTTTCACCTGCTTGATTTAATTTATACCTAGGTATTTTATAGTTTTTCATGCTATTGTAAATAGGATTGCTTTCTAAATTTCTCTTTCAGATAGTTCACTGTTAGTATGTAGAAAATGCAACTGGTTTCTGTATGTTGATTTTGTATCCTACAACTTTACTGAATTAGCTTATTAGTGCTCATAGTTATTTTGGTGGAGTCACTATGATTTTCTGTATATAAGATCATGGCATCTGCAAAAAGAGACAATTTTACTTCTTCCTTTCTAATTTGGATGCCTTGTATTTCTTTGTTATGCCTAATTGTCCTGGTGGGACTTTCAGTGCTGTGTTGAAAATAAGTGGCAAGAGTAGGCATCATTGTCTCGTTCCTGGCCTTAGAGGAAAAGCTTGTAATTTTTCACCATTGAATATGATGTTAGCTGTTGGCTTGTCACATATGGCCCTTATTATGTTGAGGTACATTGTTTCTATATCCAATTTGTTGATACGTGATATCATAAAAGTATATTGAGTTTTGACCAATGTGTTTTTTAATTTATTGAGATAATTTATTTTTGACCTTCATTCTGTTAATGTGGTGTGTCACATTTATTGATTTGGCATATTGAACCATCTTTGGCACCAGGTATAAACCCCACTTGATCATAGCACATGATCCTTTTAATGGGCTATTAAATTCTTTTTGCTAAAATTTTGTTGAGAATTTTTGCATCTATGTTCATCAGGGGTAGTGGTCTATAATTTCCATTTCTTATATTGTCTTTGTCTGGCTGTGGTATCAGAGTAATGCTGGTCTCATAAAATGAGTCCGAAAGTGTTTCTCTTTGGTTTTTTTTTTGGGGGGGGGAAGAGCTTGAGAGGCATTAATAGTAATTCATTTAATGTTTAGTAGAACTCACCAACGAAGTTACATGGTCCTGAGCTTTATGTTGGGAGATTTTTGATTACTCCTTACCTACTATTGGTATGTTCAGATTTTCTATTTCTTCATGACCCAGTCTTGATAGGTTGTATATGTCAAGGAATTTTTTAATTTCTTCTAGGTTTTTAAATTTCTTCTAATCTGTTAGCATATAATTGTTAATAGTAGTCTCTGAATATCCTTGGTATTCTGTGGCATCAGTTATAATGTCTTCTCTTTCGTTTCTGTTTTTATTTGGTTGAGTATTATCTCTTTTCTTTCTTAGTTACTCTAGCTAAAAGTTTGTCAATTTTATCTTTTCGAAAAAAGCTCTCATCTTCATTGATTTTTTTTTTCTACTGTGTTTCTAGTCTCTCTTTCATTTATTTTTGCTCTGATCTTTATTTTCTTCCTTCTTACTTTGGGCTTAGTTTGTTCCTCTTTTTCTAGTTCCTTAAGGTGTAAAGTGAGGTTGTTAATTTGAGATATTTCCTTTTTCTTAATGTAAGCATTTATTGCTAATTTTTCCCCTCAGAATTGCTTTTGCTGCATCCTGTAAGTTTTGGTATGCTGTGTGTCCATTTTCATTTGTTCAAGATATTTTTTTACATCCTGTTGATTTCTTCTTTCACCCATTGGTATGGTGTGAAACCACAAAGACCCTGTATAGCCAAACCAAACTTGAGAAAGACAAAGCTGGAGGCATCACACTTTCTGATTTCAAACTACATTACAAAGCTATAGTAATCAACAGTATGGTACTGGTATAAAAACAGGCGTATAAGCCAATGAAATAGAATACAGAGCTCAGGGGTGTCTGAGTCTGTCAGTTGAGCTTCCAACTCTTGGTTTGGGCTCAGGTCATGATCTCAGGGTGGTGAGACTGAGCCCTGCAATCAGTCCCACATCGGGCTCTGTGCTCAGCAGGCAGTCTGCTTGAGTTTCTCTTCCTCTCCCTCTGCCCTTCCCCCACTCACTCATGCATGCCCTCTCTCTCTAAAATAAATATATAAATCTTAAAAAAAAATAAAGAGCCCAGAAATAAACCCACACATATATGGTCAACTAATCTTTGGCAAGAGTGCCAAGAATATACAACGGGGAAAGGATAGTCTCTTTAATAGATAGTGCTTAGAAAACGATATCCACATGCAAAAGAATGAAACTGGATTCCTATCTTACAGCACTCACAAAAAATAATTAGAAATTAATTAAAGACTTAAATGTAGAACCTGAAACTATAAGACTCCTACGAGAAATCACAAGGAAAAAGCTTCATGACATTGGTCTTGGCAATGGTTTCCTGGATATGACACCAAAAACGTAAGTTAAAAAAGCAAAAATAAACAAGTAAAATTACATCAAATTAAGCAGTGTATACATAGCAAAGGAAACAGGTAACCTACAGAATGGGAGAAAATATTTGCAAACCATGTATCTGATAAGGTCAAAATATATAAGGAACTCTTACAACACAATGGCAGAAACAAAACAAAACACAAATAACCTAATTAAAAATGGGCAAAGGATCTGAATAGACATTTTTCCAAAAAGGGCATATAAATGGCCAACAGGTATATGAAAAAGTGCTCAACAATACTAATCATCAGGGAAATGAAAATCAAAACCATAATAAGGTATTACCTCACACCTGTTATCAAAAAGAGATAACAAATGTTGGAGAAGATATGAAGAAAAGGGAATAATTGTACATTGTTGTTGGAAATGTAAATTGTCACAGCCAATATGGAAAACAGTATGGAGGTTCTTCAAAAAATTATAAATAGAACTACTGTGTGATTCAGCAATTCCACTCCTGAGTATATATCTCAAAGAAACGAAGTGTCATGAATTGATACCTATTCTCTCATTTTCATTGCAACAGTACTCACAGAAGCGAAAATAAGGAAACAACCCAAGTTTCCATCAATGGATGAATGGATTAAAGATATGGTATATTTATTCAATCATAAAAAAGAAAGAAATACTGCTATTTGTGATGACATGAATGAAACTGAAGGATATTAGGCTAATTGAAATAATCCAGAGAGAGACAAATACTCTCTGATTTCTCATATATGGAATCTTTAAAAAAAAAGTCAAACTCATAAGAAAGAGAGTAGAATGGTGGTTGCCAGGACTGGGGAAATGAGGAGGTGTCATTTATAGGGTACTCACTTTCAATTATAAAATGAGTAAGTTCTGGGGGTCTATGTACAGTATGGTGTCTGTAGTTAATATTGTATTTGAATATTGTATGCTTGAAAAATTTGCTAAGGGAGTGTATCTCAAGCATTCTCACCACATAAACAAATAAAAAATAAAATAAAATAACTATATTAGGTGACAAATGTGTTAAGTAACTTAATTGTGGTAATTATTCCATTTTTAAAGACAACTCAAGTCTTTTACTTTGTTCCATGTGTCCAAAACTTTGTTACTCCTGGCTTAGTTTAAGAGTGGTGATTTACTTGCCATTTGCAATGACGTGGATGGAGCTAGAGTGTATTATGCTAAACAAAATAAGTCAGTCAAAGACAAATACGTATGATTTCATTCATATGTGGAATTTAAGAAACAAAACAGATGAATGTAGGGGAAGGAAGAAAAAAAAAGGAGAGAAAGGGAGGCAAGTCATAAGAGACTATTAACTACAGAGAACAAACGGAGGGTTAATGGATGGAGGAGGGTGGGGGATGAGCTAAATGGGTGATGGGTATTAAGGAGGACACTTATGATGAGCACTGGGTGTTGTATGTAAGTGATGAATCACTAAATTCTACTCCCGAAACCAATATTACACTATATGTTAACTAACTAGAATTTAAATAAAAATTTGAAAAGGGGGGAAAAAAGAGTGGTGATTTAATTCAAAGCCTTAGTTCACATGATCCTGGATGAGCCCCCAAATTGTGGTCCAGATGTCATTTAGGGTTTGCTTGCCCCTTGAAAGCTAGGTAAGACTTGATAAAACTCCCAATCCATCTTACCTTGGAAATCCAAACCATCAAGATTTCTGTTAAAGGATGGTAGGGAGGGAATAATTTAATATGCTCATGGTCATCTCACAGTGTTTCACTGACTTTTTTAACTCTCTTCCCTCTTCAGTCCCAAATTTTATTTCCTTTCCTAGAAAAAAAATCCCCTCCTTTCTAGTACAGACTAGAAAACCATATTTACTCTTGAGGTCTTGTCTCAGAATCTCCCTCTCTATCTGCCAGTGGATTTTCAAGATATCTTCTTAAAGAGGAACATTTTACCTATGAGAGAATTCACATGCCAGATACTAAAATAATACATTTTCACCTTCTTATAACTGTCTTTTTATTTAAATTCTATAATTTGGGAAGTTATTTCTTAGCTGTAAAGTTGGTCATAGAAAGGAGGCCCTATCAAGTATTATAAATATCATCTTGTCCAACATCCTGAGACCTATAGAGGAAAATGTCTTTCCCAAGATCCCACTATTAATCAGAGCCATAATGCATCTTGAGCCTCTGGATTCTCATTCCAGCGTTCTTTCTATTACTCCATAGTGCACTGATATTCCAAATAAATGCAATCATTATTTAGGCAACTCACTGAATTTTCTTCATTTAATCAAATGATAAAAATTCAAAGTACTTAATAAGAAGATTTAAACTTATATTTTCCTTGATACTGATATTTAAATTGATAGTAACCACTCATGGACCAGATGTTCTTTGTGAGTTTACATTTAAAAACTGATTATGTATGCGTATGATTTAAATCATAGTTTAAATCATAATTTCACTTACAAATCATAGTTCAAAATGCCACATTGTGAGCCATCTGGGTGGCTCAGTCAACTCAGGTCTTGATCTCAGGGTCGTGAGTTCAAGCCCCATGTTGGACTCCACGTTGTGCATGAAGCCTACTTAAAAAAAAAAAAAAAGCCACATAGTAATACAATTGCTAAATCAAATTCATCAGTACTGTGAAGTCAATATTTATTTACATTTTTAGTTCAATATATGTAAATTCAATTTAAAAAATTTTTTAAAAAGATGTTTAAGTGGAAAGAATCCATTGAAGTAACTAAATTAAATTGGTTAGTATCTACTCAATTTATATAATTATATAATTATTTATTTATTCTTTCTAGTCAAGATAAGAAGGTTTTATTATAATAATAACTATAATTTGTTGCACATTCATTGAGGCAGACACTGTGTCCTATATACTATCCCATTTCTGTAACTTCTCAGTAAGTTAGTATTACTTAGAATAATTAACTAAGGGGCGCCTGGGTGGCTCAGTTGGTTGGGCAATTGCCTTCAGCTCGGGTCATGATCTTGGAGTCCCTGGATCGAGTCCCGCATCGTGCTCCCTGCTCGGCAGGGAGTCTGCTTCCCCTCTGATCCTCCCCCCTCTCATGTGCTCTCTCACTCTCATTCTCTCTCTCTCAAATAAATAAATAAAATCTTTAAAAAAAAAAGAATAATTAACTAAGAACACTAAGGTTCAGAAAAGTTATATAAATTCCTCCAGCCACACAACAAAGTAGAAGGTATTAAATTCAAACCCAAATCTGTCCCACCCAAAACCCACACTTCTACTAATGTGAAAATTGATTATTTAATGAAGAATTACATTTTCTTTCAATTACTCATCAATTCACTCAACATATATTTATTTAAAGCCTATTTTGTGGGGTGCCTGGGTGGTTCAGTTGGTTAAGCGTCTGCCTTCAGCTCAGGTCATGATCCCCGGGTCCCGGGATCGATAAAGCCCAGCATGGGCTCCCTGCTCAGCGGGGAGTCTGCTTCTCCCTCTCGCCCTCCACCCACTTGTGCTTGCTTTCTCTCTTTCTCTCTCTCTCTCTCTCGAATAAATAAATAAAATCTTTAAAAAAATAATACAAAACCTATTTTGTATCAGATATCATGTTAGGTGCTAAAGATTTAGTATATCTTTAGATGTATATAGGTATTTAAATAATTATAAAGATTTGTCCTCCTAACAACATTTTATGAGCTTTTCTCAAATTATATATATTTATTAAAATAGATAACTAGAAATACTTAATGCAATAATAAACTTTGAAAATCTTTTTCTAAGCTGTCTGAGGTATTTTTCCTTTATAAGCCTTGCCAGTTCCTCATTTAAATTTTTTTCCCCAAAAATCTCTGGAATAATGAGCATGCAGTTTTGCCTGACCTGTACATGAACCCAATCTCCCAATTATATTTTCTTAGCTTTTTTGACTGTCCCTAACATATTGGTTCATACTTGCACAGTATTCATCTTTAGGCAATAAAGTCTAGGATGGGGTGACGGGAAGACTCTACCTAATTGGCAATATGTCAGCATTTTTCTGGGTGAATGTAATGATGGACTCGGCAGCAGTAAGAGCATGGGCATAACTGACCTAGCAGCATGTAAAGCACTCATGTAACACAGATGATTTAACTACATGAACAGCCAACATTCCCAGCATCAATCTTTTTTTTCCAAAATAAAGCAGTCATTTTTTAAAGTTTTAAACTCATGTATTAAAATACAGATTTGACTTTAACCATCTATCAAAGATAAGCTAAATGATACAAATCTGTTCCAAAATCGAATATGACTTCAGTTAATTTGATGGGAGATAGAAGGTCAAGAGGAGCAGAAACTTTTTTGGACCTACTTTAATTTTGCCTAAACTAGGAGATTTCAGAGAAACCCTCAATTTTGGGAATTGTCTAGGACCCACACCAGGGCCTCCATATTAGCTTCTGCACCTCCTTCCACATCAAAGACAAAATGATATAAGGTATTGTCTGAGACATGTGAGAAAAAGAGAGAATACAAAATCCTTATAGGGATAATTCTAATATACATCCAAATACCAGTGTCACCATTTTATGGTATATAAAGGAAAAGAACAGTTGTCCCACATCTATCCCTGGATGGTCCACCATACAAATTCTCATCCTTACTGCCTCAAACTCCATTGTAGGCCACTATTCATGTTTATCCTTTCAGAATTCTTTTGAAGAATATTGCCCCTTACACTTAAATGGCAGAAGTAAGGACTGGCCACACTTGCCTGTTACTGCCCTGAACCTTTTTCCTCTCCTGTATAATTCAGTCATTACTGAAGATTGGGAGAAATTAGAGCAAATATAGGAGAGGAAGAATTCAAGACAGTAAATTTGATTTTCCTCATAGTTCAAAGAAAAGGTACAAAACCAGATAAACACTAAATACAGAGTTTTTTCCCAGACATGGCTCATTCTTAAAGACTAAGCCATTCATCAAGCTAACTCTTCACTAGGAGTACCTATTTCTTTAAAGTACCATATTACAGATCTATAACACTCAGTAAAATCCAACTCTGTTTAATATGTTGATCATGCTCTAAGAATGCATGTTTTTCCAAATCCCCATTATGCAGTGTGACATAGATCCCTAGAATTTTCCAAAGTCTGTTTAATACTCTGAGGAGACTACAGCAGGACTGCCTAGGTTTTAACCTAAGACTGATCATGCAATAGGCAAATTAGTCTATGCTTGTGGCTTTGGAAAATGTGAAATAGGAAAAAATATATATATAGCTTGGAAAATTTTATATTTGTATTTTTTTTCTTTTTAAGATTTTATTTATTTATTTGAGACAGAGAGCATGAGAGGGAGGGGGGTCAGAGGGAGAAGCAGACTCCCTGCGGAGCAGGGAGCCCGATGCGGGACTCGATCCCGGGACTCCAGGATCATGACCTGAGCCGAAGGCAGTCGCTTAACCAACTGAGCCACCCAGGCGCCCAATATATTTGTATTTTTAAAAAGAAAAACATTTAAATATAATACAAAACTCATAACTTTGTTAGAGTTCCTTGCATTTATATGCACTTTAGTATTTCATTTGTTTCTTTTTAAAAATTTATTATCACAGGGACCCCTGGGTGGCTCAGTTGATTAAGCCTCTGCCTTCAGCTCAGGTCCTGATCTCAGGGTCCTGGGATTGAGCCCCGCGTCAAGCTCCCTGCTTAGCGGGGAGTCTGCTTTTCCCTCTGCCCTCCTTCCCACTGCTTGTGTGCTCTCTCTCTCTCTCAAATAAATAAATAAAATCTTTAAAAAAATTATTATTACAAAGGAATGTGGGTTTCAAAATGATTTTAGTAGTTAATGACTCTAAAAGTTTGAATCTAGCAATGGCTTTAGCACTCTAATTCAGGTGGCCTTTGATATTTAGAAATAAACTTGAAGTGAAAATAAGGATTCTTCTATTTGTTTAGGGTATACCTATTACAAAAATGTCTGTATTGTCTCTCTCTCTGTCTCTCTCTCTCTCTCTCTCTCCATCTCTCTCTATTGTGGATATTATGCATTGACTTCTAAATTTAAAAGACTATAATTTAGCAATATAATACATCCCTCACATATGCACATTTTCTTTTTCCCATCCTCCCAATTTGGTTTTATTAGTTAAATCCAATATTATGTCTATGTAAACATTTTTCATTCTGAGCCAAGCATTTCATTATCTTCCTTAGACAATAATTTTTACTTTTCCAGGTTAATTTTTTAATTTACTTTTACTTGTTTGACAGTTTTCAAACACCTACTAACAAACCGTCTGGGTGCCTCAGTCAATGAAGTGTCTGCCTTCAGCTCAGCTCATGATCTCTGGGTCCTGTGTTCAGGCCCCATGTCAGGCTCACCACTCCACAGGGAGTCTGCTTCTCCCTCTCCCTCTGACCTCCCCCCGCCCATGCTCTCTTTCTCCTCTCTCAAATAAATAAATAAAATCTTTAAAACAAACAAAACAAAAAAACACAAATATCCACTAAAGTCTTCTCAAATTTCCAACAGTTCTCTATATAATGCCTTTTAATCAAATTATTCACATGGCCATAACTGTCAGATAATGGATCAAGTTTATTTTTCTAAACACACCTTTCTCACAAATCCCACTAATGTCCTGATCCAGTAGTTACTTGTTTACCTCTAGCCTGCTGGAACCCTACTGTTTGGAGACTTTCTGTCATTATATTGAACATTCCTTTAGTCTCTTTTTGGTATTTAATTCTATCTCAGAAATTTTCCTCCTTCTGAGGTTACTACCTCATTTTGGTGAAAAAAAAGTACATGGGAGTTACAATTTTTTAGGTTTTCACATGTGATAAATATCTATGCTCTCCCACAAGTTATGACTGATAGTTTGGCTGGCTGCAAAATTCTAAGTTAGAAATTCTCCTCAGGATTTTGAAGATACTGCTCTACTATGTTCAAGTTTTCAGTGTTGCTGTTAATAAGTTTTTTTTTATTATGTTATGTTAATCACCATACATTACATCATTAGTTTTTGATGTAGTGTTCCATGATTCATTGTTTGCGTATAACATCCAGTGCTCCATGCAGTACGTGCCCTATTTAATACCCATCACCAGGCTAACCCATTGTTAATAAGTTTTCTAATAATACCTAACATTAACATTCCTAAATTCTAAATTCTATTCCAAGTTCTATACTAGCCTGTTCATTCCTTATAACAAACTTATGAAAAAGTAATATCCTTAATGACAGACAAGGAAATTGAAGTCCAAAGAAATTAAGTTTCCCTTTTCCCCCTTAATTTTCTGAAATATTACAATATGCATCGCTTTCAACATTTCAATTTTTAATCTATATGCTCATATGCTTGAACTCACAATTATCTTTCGTCTGTTTTCCCTGTAGTCTCTTCAGAAATCACCATAATTAAATGCTGAAATTCCTGGAATAATCCTCTAATTTTCTATCTACTTTATTTTATTTTCTCTCTCTTGTCTTTTCCTCTGTTTCCTAAGATATTTCCTTAGTTTTACATTCCAACATCTATTGAGTTTTTTATTTTAGTGATCACATTTTTAATTTCAAAATATTTAATTCTCTGAAAATTTAATTTTTCTACTCATAAGTATAAATATATTTCCATTTCATTTTTGTGTATCTTAAAACATTCTAGAATTTTCTTTATAGTATCAATTTCCATCTTTGTTACATTTATTCTTACATTCCTTATGGTTTTGTTGTTATTGTAAATCATGTTTTTAAATTACTTTTTCCAAATTTTTTGGTGTTTTTTAAGAATGCCATTGATTTTGTACTGCTGTCTTTTGTTTATATTCCTTTCCTTCTCTTATAATTATTTAACATGGGCCATATGTCATTTAGTTTTTTATTATTAACAATTTTTATTATGATTGGGTCTCAATCTAGCTAAAGCTTTGCATTTGTGTGTTTGGGTTTAGGTGGCCCATGTGAGCTGGGACAGCATCATTTTGTGTACATTGTCTCAGGGCCCTTTTTTCATCAACTTTTCTGTGTCAGCTCTAAGATCATTTATTTTCTTCTTTGTACTTTTGCCTGTTTCTAAGTATGTTTTTGGAATGAACAGAAAATCTGTATGGCTCATTATGAAGCTTTTTATGTTATAGGTTTCCTCTGTAGTATTTGTGCATTTTGTTCCTCCAAGTCAAACATAGAACTGGATTATCAAGTCAGAGATCTTATTTCAGTGTTACTCTTACTAGTAATTTCAAAGATAAACTCAATCAGGAGGTTTAGACAAAACAGAGAAAGGCCTAAGATATCCACAACAGCTCCCCAGGTCCCATCTTCCTGCTCTGGATCAGAATGATAGATCAGGTCTCTAAATAAGGATCATAGATTCACGTCACACACAGGAGATTTTAAGATATAAAATATCTCCATTTTAAATCTGACCATTGTATAACTTATAAGACATCACCATGCCTCATAGATTATAGATTCCAGTTATTATAGGTAACCCTTAGCCAGAGACATTCTACAAAGGGCATTTCAAAGATAAGGTTTCTTCCTCCCACCAAATATCAGTAGAATCTTTCCCCAGAAATATAGCTGGCAAAGGGATGCCAGGGCACCTACCTCCTGTTCTTCCTCGCAGGGCATCTGACAGTCAAGAGAGTTAATAGATTTCAGGTGAACTGCTTTAATTACTTCCTGACAGCCCTAAATGGACTTGATACAATTATCAGGCTGATCATCAGACATGTTCCTTGCTACTACTTGCAAATCTAATTAACTTCTTCTGGAAAAGATAGGTTCTCTTTGTGGCTCTTCTATTCTCCCACCATGGAATAGGATTTGCGCATAGTTCCAAACCCCCCACTACATTCTAGTAACTCACTGTTCAAAGAAAGAAATCTTCGATTAGATCTTTAAGGTCAGAGGCCACTAGATTTCTAAGAGGTTTGGGCCATGCACAAAATCTGGTGGTACTACTTCCTCTATAGGTTATTCCAAATCCCACTTGATTGGCATCTCTGTGCCAGTTTTATTGTTTATTATTTGGTCTGGAAATCCCACAGTTTTATTAGAGATGAAGGGGATTTTTTTCCTATGATTTTTGTTCTTGTTATTTTCTGTTTTCACCAAGGGGGGGGAGGTTGGAGTGGGAATAACTTTGTAATCTTCAAACATAAGAAAATGAAATATTGTCTTAAAAGCCTTCTATTGCTGTGACTCAAAGTTCTATGATTTGAAGAAGTTTCCAAAAACAAAATTTGCTTCAAACTCATGTGTTTGATTTTTTTGTAAATCAGTTTTTAAAAATTTACAATCAACAAAAACCCTATCAACTTAACTTTTAAAATATGCAAAAAGTTTTTGGAAAGTAAATGTTTAAATTTTAAAATAAATTTTTTAAAATTTAAAAATAATTAAATTTTAAAATAATGTTACCTGTCAATAATTGGCAGACAAATATAAGGGTAAATAAATACAAACAGAACTAAAATTTGATTCATTTTCAACTATTTCAAATCTATCTACAGTGTGAAATTTTATCTGCAGCAATAAGGGATTTAATTCATTTCAAGGATACAGTGGAAAATATTGTATTTTACTATATGGTTCTTTTTTTTTAAATTAAACTTCTTATATATTTTTGCGTTAACAAGAGAATAAGATGCAAAATTCTCTGATCTGCAGGGAACTACTAGCCAGATTTCAGTAAATGACAGGCTCTTCAGAGCACCTTATCTTTTTACCTCTCAAACCTAGCATTTTATCTTGCTGGTAGTAGTCACTCTTCCAGTATGTGTGCATTGAACTGCTGTAAAAAATGCGCTAGAAATATTTAAACAATATCCTTTTATTATTATCATTATTCCAATAATTGTTATATGTCAATTATAACATCGGTACTTTTTCCATAAGCGCCATCTCATTAGTCTCTATGGACTCTAAATGTTATTTTCAATGAGTTAAAAGAAAACAAACTATTCTTTCTTGGAAGGCAAATAGAAAATCTTCAGCAAAATAATACTTGTCAAAAAAAAAAAAAAACAGAGAGAGAGAGGGAAAGAAAGAGAAAAAGAAATATCCCAGTCAAATTAAATTACAGAGAGGATTGACATTGATAGAATACAAGTGTCTAAGATAGAATTGTGCAAAATTCCTAAAGTAACACCCAATTCTTATAAAATGTACCGCTAGGAAACAGAGGTTCCATTTTACATCTCATTGCATCTGAAAAAGCAATCTTCTTTAGCAGAGTCCCAACATCCCTTTTCAATTTCAATATGACATTTTATTCTGAGGTTAATAGATATTAATAATACGTACAACTACAGAATATCAGCTACAACAAGACACTAAATATAGAGAAGGTAATTCTGTGGCTTCTGTTCCATTAGGACACTATCACAGGGCCCAAATCTGACCAGAGGTAAGATCTTTACACTTTAACTCACTCAGTCCACTATGGCACCATAGAGCATCTGAGCAAGCCCCTCAGTGACAGTGTTTTACTGTACATCTTTCCTGATTTAGTTTGCTCTCTCACAGAATCTCATTGGAACAAAAGTGTGGAACCTATAGGTGTACCATCAAAAACAGTGTCATTGCAAAAAGATTTGGGGTTTAAATAAGATACGTTACTAAATGCTAAGAATTATCACAGTACTGAGTTAAAGTATATTTCAAAATATAAGCATTGGTGTATTTAAATGTTATAACAACTGTATTGGTAACCAAATAAATACATTAAAATAAGTGAAACAACAAGTCAATTCCCAGTAGAATTACTTAAATATATGTGCTCAAGAGTAGGGGGCTTGGAGCAGAGTTAGGTGCTAACATGTGTCCAAAATAACCATCCCAGGTAGTCAAAAAAGGAAGCAAAGGGTAAGTCTGATGATCGAAATAATTCTAATAGGGCACCTGGGTGTCTCAGGCAGTTATGCCTCTGCCTTCAGCTCAGGTCATGATCCCAGGGTCCCTGGGATCCAATCCCACATCAGGCTCCCTGCCCAAGGGGGGAGTCTTGTTCTCCCTCTGCCCCGCCCCCCGCTCGTGTGCATGCTCTCTCTCTCACAATAAATAAATAAATAAATAAATAAATAAATAAATAAATTGTAATAGCTCCCTAATTTCTATCAAAGAATGACGGATCCATTGAGGAATCTGAAGTGTTTCTGCTTGCCTATATTACTCCATTATATTTTAGTGTTAAGCTTCTGTGATCTTAACCTGCATTGATCTATTTGCTTGTATTCTGAGAATAGGATGGGATAATGAAACAAATTTAGCCTGTAAGTTCAATGCCTGTAAGAATCCATGAAGCCAATATATCCAATCTGAAAGGTTTTATTTTTTGTGGTGGATTTTCAACATAATCAGAAGCTGTAATAATGATAGAATTCTACCAATGAAGAAGACTGCAAGGGGCAAGTCCTCTCTCTTTCCAAAAAATCAAGAAAGCTTGAGGAGAGAACTCCTAGAAAGAAAAACAAAACCTGGAGCACCTGGGTGGCTCAGTCAGTTAAGCATCTGACTCTTGATTTCAGCTCAGGTCATGATCTCACGGTCGTGAGATCGAGCCACACATCGGGCTCCATGCTGAGTATGGAGACTACTTAAGATTCTCTCTCTCCCTCTCCCTCTGCCCCTACCCCTGCTCTCTCTCTATATATATATAAATAAAATCTCAAGAAAGAAAAAGAAAGGCAAAACCTGATCAAAGGGTTAAAGGAAAGGAATAATTCTGAGTACCATAATATTGCCTCCATCTCTCAAATGTTTTTTTGACAAGTACCCATAGATTAATTGGTAAGGTCTAGAGAAGGAAACTATGCATGTAAATTGATAATCTTTGTGATATATTTTAATTAAAAGGCAATGCTGATTTGAGACTTATGGTATGTTTATCATTGTTGGGAGTGGGAGAAAGGGATTCAAAACAAGACTTTGGCACATCAAGAGCTCCCATCCATCAGTAAGCACACGAGCTCTATTAGTAGTTTTGGGATAGAAGTGTGGCTTCACTACATCATCGCCTTTTTAGCATCAGCAGGGAAGGGGCTGGCCATCTATATTGATCAAAAGGCAATTTCACATGGTTTCTTAACAAGCACTGAGGGAGCCAGAAAAATGGCAGGTACCACATGGCTTAGAAGAATACGTTCAGCCATGAGATATGGCATCAAGTCTTCCAGACACAGAATTTAGGAGACTTTGAAGGGAAGCTGTCAATGACACAATAATAGGTATAGTCAGCATCTAAGATATACAATGAAGTACATAAAGTTTGAGATACACTTTCACTGAGATCTGGAGGTTAATATGAATGCTTAACTGAGGAAATAAAAGTATTGGTTAAATAGCCATTTTATTCAGCAAGTTGGCACTTTTAGGAAAAATAACAAATGCATTAGGACTATGGTGAAAAATTAAGATCATAAGAAAGTAGATGATTCTTGAAAGATACAGGGACATGTGTGTGCAAGCAAGGTGATATGACAAGTGAGTCCAGAGAAGGAGGATTTTGGAGAAAGACTACAGAGCAAAAAACAGCAAAAGATGTTAGTATGAATGGTATGAATTTCAAGTAACAAACTGACTCAAGCACAATGAAAATTTGTTAGTTTTATAACCGGGAAATACAGGAATACAGATGGCTTCAGACTGGAATTAGTAGCTCAGAAAAACCTCAAAACATTTTCTCTCTCCATCTTTTGGCTCTGCCTTCCTATGTCTTGGCTATATTTGGTCATGCTTTTCCCATGCAGTGGCAAAGCTGTTCAAACATAGTGTCAAGCCTACTTCCTAACAGATTGGCAAACTCAGGGGGAAAAAAGTAGACACCTCTTTCCCAACAATTTAAGCCAAAGACCAAAGGGTGACTCTTAATTGATTCGGCTCCATTTATAAGCCCATCCTGGAACCCAAACTTTGTGAGAGGGGAATGGAATGTTGTGAAAACAATCAGCATAGATCACGTTCCTACCCCTGGAGATGAGAAATGAGGTCAACTGTGCCTTCCCAGCATGGGTGAAACATGGTCTCTGGGTGGTTTATTAGCAGGAAGGTGATGTACTGTTACCAATAAAGAAATGATGTTTGATTCACTTCTGGTTCAGTTGATCCTAGAAGATGCTATCACCAAAAGTTATTGCTAACCAAAATAATTATAAAAGGGAACTATAAAATCTTAGAATTATGGTAGTGGAAAGTGTGTACATGCATGTAATGCTGTCTAATATATTCAGAATCATATTTGTCCTGAAGTATCCATGATAAAACCTGAGTTTGGTTTTTTATTTTGTTTGCTTTTGATATTTTTCATTTGGATTGCTATTCCAAACTCTTTAGTTGCCACTGTTAAAGAAATACATACCCATGTCTCTTGCTATATGACTTTGCAATTCCTATTGGAATATACAGAGTATTTTCCCACTCAATCAACTCATATTGGGGTTGTTCATGTGTCTTCTTTTGACCAGTGGAATTTTTGCATATTGAGGCAAGCAAAGCCTAAAGTGTCCTTTCAACGACTTGGTCCCTTGTACCATGAAAAGAACATACCTTGAGTAGCCACTGATTAAAGAAAATAGATCAGACTTAACTTTACCTCACAGCCTGGAGTCAAGCCCAGGTAATTGCAGCATGAACCAGTCTCCTCAGATAACCTGCAGACAAGAAAAATAATCATTCGTTGTTTTTAAGTTACTGATATTTTGAAACTGTTGATTGTACAGCATTATTGCAGCAGAAAACTAAATATTAAACTTCCCTGCTATACTACTTGTGAGTTATATTCCACTTATTTTCAACATAGTATATTGTATAAAAATGGTGCTGTTAAAAAAATGGTGCTGTTAAAAATAGTAAAAAATTTTGACATGTAACATTTATTTTAAAATATGATTTAACACAATTTAACCCTTAAACTGCTCAAAAACAATTTCCATATAAGATAGTGAAATTTAAAAGATATAAAAAATGCATTTTACAGATTTCTTCCCATACTTAAGTTTAAAAACAATGTATCGTGCCCCTCTAGGTGCTGTCAACCTGTTCTGAAGAGGGAGGGAGAAGATGGAGGCAAGCTATCCAGTCCCTCACCCCATCCCCCTGCAACTTTAGAGAAATCTCATTGATAGATTTTTTATACACTGAGATTCCACATAAAGTTTCAGTTTTTAAGGAGGGGGAGGGAATTCTTCTGCTATGTTAAAAAACAAGTTTGTAATCTATTCACTACACAATCATCTTACCTAGAAAAATAAAAATTTTTCTCCCTACTCATAAAAGTAATTTGTTTATATATACTGTAATTAAATCCAACTATAAATAGTTTAAAAATAATAAATAATTATGCTAAATTGTGCATCATGGAGGAAATCCTCTTTTCCCCCACAGCCTAAAGAATCATGTTATGAAAAGCAGGTGTTTTTATTATCACCCCTTTAATCATGCCTTTACCAGAGTATGTCTCAGGTTAAAAATGGTCTGTTTTAAAAATTTGTATTCCTTGGGAAGGATACTTTTGAGGGAGGAAATGAAACATTCTCTGTCATTTGCACTCTGAAAGGTCTACACCTGTGAAAAATATATGCTACTAATAAGTAAAAAAATTAAAAAAAATATTTTCATGCCACTTTTCAGTTGATGTATGGGTAGAAAGGATTATGACAGATTTTGACATTCAGAGCATTCTTTAACCTTAAGTGGAAAATGAAATAGTAGGCAGTGATTGACATTTAGAGATTGGAAGACTACCCAGAGCCTACTTACATATCTTTCCCATTATGATGTCAATAATTATTACCACTGAAGTCACACCTTTGAGTTAAGACATTATCTCCAGATTTTTAAATAATTATTAAAATTTAATTCAGTTAAAAAGTTAATTTATTTAATAAAAACCATATTAAGCCATTAACATCAACTAAATCTTTGCGGCAGTAAAGAGAGATAAATTCAATTTTCTTTGAAGGCTCATTTCTTCTGTTTTGATAGCTTACCAACAAGCTGACACCACAGGTCTGAGCAAACTCAGTGGGAGAAAAGGTATTACCAGAAACTGGACTCCAGAAGCCACTTTTTCTAACAGAGTCACTTATCTACTCTTACCTCTCCATATTTATGTCACATTGTTAGGAGTGGGGGGCCCTTTTTACTGGAGTACTGTGCTAGTCAAAGCATAACTCTCAGTGGAATAATAAAATGTCTATAATATGTGTTTGTAACACTCCTCAGTAATCCCTTTTTTATATTTACTATAATGAAGTTAGAATCTCCTTTGAATGACATGTTACCTTTGAGATTACTTAACAAAAAGGAAAAATGTTTTAATGAAAGAATTTTGGAGAGTAAAATTGTATAATTTCAGGATGCTCTTCTTGTTCCATAAGGGTAGGAGGGTTCCAAAAAACAAAAGAAGACCAACAACAATCATGGGGAATTCAAAAGCAAATTTACTACTCTAGAAAGCGCTGAAATTCTATTTAAAATGTCACTAGCAAAGAAAAATGAAAGAATAGAGAAAGAAACTATAATTCAGAATTTTTTTTCGTATTCTTTTTCTTCTCCTTCCTTCTTTTCTCCTTTAAAATTGTTGATTTTAACACAAAATACTTATTACCCTTCTAAAATACCAAAAAGCATGAATATGATTTTTCCCTACTCCTTGTTTCTTTTCCTAAGGAATAGCTACAGTCACAGAACACTCTGGCTTCACTGTGGTACTTCACTCACTAGTGGAAGAGGGTAGCATCTTCTTGATGTTTGGAAAGAAGTATTGGACACATGTAGCCCAGCTCCTTCTTCTCTTTCCCTTGGGAGGAATTCAGATATTCTGCTGATAAAGACATTCTGCTTTTTTGTTTTCTAGAGATGCTTTGCTCATCTCTTTGGGAGAACTCTGCCCCATTTCAGGCTGTTGAGTGGGAATGCCTAATTAAGTCTTAGGTTCACCATTAGAAATACCACTTGCCCATTGATACAAATTGCATTCTCCTATATCAGCTTGTTAATAAAGGTGATGTTTTGGTTTCCATCTTCCTTATTCTTGTTTGCTTTTTAGTTTGACCCCAAGACCCAGAAAAATGTACTACATATTGGGAAGCATTTAAGCCTGCATACAGTACCTCTAAAATATTTCCATATAGTATCTCTAAAATTAAACCTCTGTAATATAACACTGCATTTTGCTGAAACATTCACTTTCTAAGAAAAATTTCTACTGAGATATCAGTCCTTTTTTTCTACCCTTTTTAAGCTGCTTTTGTTAAATGCATACACATTTCTTCATTGGTTTGTTACCTTTAGAATAAAAGGCAGACAATATAACAAATGCTTTTCCTCTCAAATGAAAATTATAGGTTTACTTTCACTGAAGGGGAATTTTACTGGACATAATTCCATACTTTAATTTTAAAACATATTAATACTCATTATATTATAGGGAAGCATTTTATATATGAACATTCTTCTACAAAGCCAGGAGTATTACAAAAATCATTAGTTCCTGGCAGATTGAGGGGCTTTGTTTGGTTTATAGTATGTTTGAAGTACCACTTGACTGACAGTTAAATCAAGAGCTAGTTCTATTATTTCCATCCCCAAACATGTAAAAATAGTAAGCAGGAAGCAGTTTGTCATTCAAAATCAATTATTTCAACATATGACAATAGAAGCCTGGAGTGAGGACTGACAAATACAGGTTCAGGCAAATCTGAAAAAATTCAAAGACTGGCAGACTTACGAGCTAGTGGACTGCAGAATTCAGTTTCATTTAAACTACATAGCTGGGAGGGACGCCTGGGTGGCTCAGTCGTTAAGCGTCGTCTGCCTTCGGCTCAGGTCATGGTCCCGGGGTCCTGGGATGGAGCCCCGCATCGGGCTCCCTGCTCCGCAGGAAGCCTGCTTCTCCCTCTCCCTCTCCTCCTGCTTGTGTTCCCTCTCTCGCTGTGTCTTTATCTGTCAAATAAATAAATAAATAAAATCTTAAACTACATAGCTGGGAGATGGTGGGAGGAGGGAAGCAAACCATAAAGTTTATACACTAAAATTTAATAAACTAATTCTGTATTAATATAAGGAATGATAGTTCCTAGAATTTCATTATCTTGCATAGATAGTGATATCCTTTATATTCAGAAATGTCATTGCTCGTATCAATATATAAAACCTAATAGGGAAGTCTTGAGAGAAAAATGTATTGTTTTTAGTCTTACTTTACTTTTCTAACCTATGTTCCATTAGTATCCCATAAGTCCCCCTCTCCAGAACTAATCAACTAATCTATTCCTTGCTATATAGTCTCATTTCTTTGTGCTTTTGTCGTGCCTTTTTTCTTCTTGGAATATCCCTGCCTCTTTTCTCTTCCTTACAAATTATTCTTACCCATATCAAGACCTTCCTTTTCCATAAAGCTGTCTCAGACCATTTCAGCACATGCATTATCTTCCCCCTTTGAAATCAAACAACCTATTATCCATACTTTATTATGCATAATTTTAAATATTTTCTTCTAATTTCATTAATGTATCATGTAGTTATATTTTGTTTTCCCAATCATACTTTGTACTTAAACGTGGGTAACATATTTCAAAGTACTTAAAAGAGTGCTGTGCACTTAATTAATGTGTTGGATTGATTGATGTGCATTTTCTTTTTTTTTTCCTAATCTTTGTTTTTTTAATCTTTTTATTATGTTATGTTAGTCACCATACAGTACATCATTAGTTTTTGATGTAGTGTTCCATGATTCTTTGTTTGCATATAACACCCAGTGCTCCATGCTATACGTGCTATCTTTAATACCCATCACCGGGCTAACCCATCCCCCCACCCACTCCCCTCTAAAACCCTCGGTTTGTTTCCCGGAGTCCGTAGTCTCTCATGGTTCATCCCCCACTCTGATGTGCATTTTCACTGTCACATACAGATTTGTTTAATCTTTACTTATAGCTCTTATAACACATGTAAGATTATAATATACAAAGCTGAGACTGAAGTTTCTAATAGAGGAATTTCTACAGATCTTATACAGGACCTAGAACTGAATTAGAAACACTATATTCAAGACAAGGATTTTCTGTCAACTAACTTTCAGTGAACGGCACATAGGTTGAACCTGGCAAACTTTCAAATTAGAATAGATGTTATTTTCTGTTCCAATTCCAATGTTTTGTGGGGTTTTTTTTCTCCTTTTTTGAGTTACATTTTAGGAGAGTATCAAGTTGTTAGCCCTCGGTGTTAAGGACACATCTTTACTGAAGAGATGAAGAAGTGTGCATTTAACCAGAAATAGTGGTTAGTGTATTATATACAATTTCTCATTCAGTACACCAAACTAAAAAGTAGATATTACTTTCCTTTTATAGATGAGGAAACTGAGGTTCAGAGAGGTGTTTTTAAAATGTCCATTGAGGGGCGCCTGGGTGGCTCAGTCGTTAAGCGTCTGCCTTCGGCTCAGATCATGGTCCCAGGGTCCTGGGATCAAGCCCCGCATCGGGCTCCCTGCTCCCCGGGAAGCCTGCTTCTCCCTCTCCCACTCCCGCTGCTTGTGTTCCCTCTCTCACTGTATCTCTGTCTGTCAAATAAATAAAATCTTTAAAAAAAAAAAATAAATAAATAAATAAATAAATAAATAAAATGTCCATTGAATTGATTATGAAAATATAATTATTTCATGACTCAAAAATCTTTAAAAATATCAAAGAAAAATATTGAGTTGGATTTGACAGATTTGCAATTATAAGGAAATAATAAACATCACCTTATATTCTAGTGTAAGTGGTGCTGTTTCAACCTAAACCCTTTCAACACAACTATTTCTTCCTAAATAGGTTATGTGAATGGCTCCAAGCCACACGTTGTGTTTTTATTTTTTTTTCCCCCTCAGACTTATGTTCAAGGGCAAAAAGAGCAAACAGATTGTATTTGCCCATCTGTTCCATTTCTTGTGAAAGACCTTTAAAGGTCTTTTAATATATCACTTTACTTCGGTTGGTTTTTTTTTTTTTAATTTCTATTTTTACTAGAGTTCTTAGATTATTTCATCTAAAACCTTGGGATTTTCTGCAAAAAAAAATGTGAGCTACATCTGACATATCTAGATTTTTATGCTTTATATCTACTTTTGTGTGTGTGTGTGTGTGTGTATGTGTGTAGAAAGATTTGCAAGGGCAAATAAAACAAAAGAAAAACTAAGACTCACTCAAACTAGCCCTGAGTTAGGCCCCTGAATTTTTTTCCAGGTAATTCCAAACTGGAAGAAGGAATTTACTTTAATATATCCATAAGAACAAAATACAAGTGTTCAAAAACTTTGGTTTAAATACTCAGAGATTTTTCTATCTTTGTACAAACTGTTTCATTTATCTCTTAATACCACAGAGAGTGATCTCTTTAGAGATTTGGTTTATTGAACATAAGTGTCTTTTTGGAAGCTTTTATCATTTATTGGTCCAACATCTAGATGTACTTTATTTGGAAGCTTAATGATAATAATAATGCTACTATTAATCACAATGTTGAGATTAGTCTGGAAGGGCACTGAGCTTGTTTCAATCATTCTCTGTGATCATATTCCATGATGATGTTTAGTGGTTCAGTTTTGACTTGCAAGTGAGAGTCTAATCATGAACAATGATTCTTCAACATATTTTCCCTTCCATGAGAAGAGAAATAGCTCAGGATTCACAGGCAGAATTGCTTCTATACATAAAATGATACATCTAAAGGAAGAAACTGTTAAGTTCTTAAGTATGAGAAATCACTAAGAACATAGCATAAATGGATTTAAAATGTGTTATATCCAGATCAATGTGGCATCATTTTTCCTGTTTTAAGAATACTATGTTGACAAAAGAGGGGGATAATTTACCAAAAAAATTGACTGCTCTTATAACTTAGAGATCCTGAAAACATGACGGGATTTTGCTAAAGTACTTGACTTCTCCATGATTTTGTTTCCAGCTTTACTGAGGAATAATTGACAAAATTGTATATATTTCAAGTGTATAACGTGATGCTTTGATATACATTGTGAAATAATTACCAAGATCAAGTTAATTACCACATTCATCACCTCATGTAATTA
The DNA here is from genome assembly GCF_054177405.1 of Leptonychotes weddellii. NCBI lineage: Eukaryota > Metazoa > Chordata > Mammalia > Carnivora > Phocidae > Leptonychotes > Leptonychotes weddellii. Next base: position 80,243,879 of record NC_138372.1, on the reverse strand, counting down.
ACTTTTTTTGTGTGTGAGAACTATTAAGATCTATTCTCAGAAAATTTCAAGTAACACAATACCCTATTATTAACTATAGTCACCTTGCTGTACATTAGATTCTTAGAACTTATTCATCTTACAAATAGAAGTTGATTATCATTTACCTTACATCTCATTCTCTACCCCCATGCCCTGACAATTACCATTTCCACTTTCTGTTTCTGTGAGTTCAGCTTTATTTTTTTTTAGATTTCATATATAAGTGATACCATGCAGTATTTGTCTGCCTGGCTTATTTCAGTCAGCATAATGCCCTCCAGGTTCATACATGTTCTCATAAATTACAGAATTTTCTTCTTTTTATGGTTAAATAATATTCCATTGCATATATATTTTTTCTTTACCCATTATCTGTTGACATTTAGATGGCTTCTATATCTTGACTATTCTGAATAATGCTGCAGTGAACATGGGAGGGCACATATCAACCAAAATAATGATTTCATACCCTTCAGAAATACAGCAGAGATTTCTGGGTCACATGGTAGTTCTATTTTTTTTTTTTGAATTTTTTTTTTTATTCTTATGTTAATCCCCATACATTACATCATTAGTTCTAGATGAAGTGTTC
>NC_138372.1:80218516-80242766 GCF_054177405.1 Leptonychotes weddellii | reverse complement strand
CAATATGGTAGCCACAGGCAATATCTGGTGAATGAGATCCTGAAATATTAGTCTGAACATAGATGTGCTGTAAGTGTAAAATATACTCCAAATTGTGAAGAATTAGTATTAAAAATTAATGTAAAAATTAATTTTATGGCATTTATGTTGAAATAATATTTTGTGATGCATTAGGTTACATAAAATTTATTAACATTAATTTCCCCAGTTTCCTTTGACCTCTTTTTTTAAAAAAGATTTTATTTATTTCAGGCAGAGAGCGGGAGAGAGAGAGAAAGCCAGAGAGAGAGAGAAAGCATGCACAGGAGCAGGGGGAAGGGGCAGAGGGAAAAGCAGACTCCCCACTGAGCAGGGAGCCTGACACCAGGCTCAATCCCAGGACCTTGGGATCATGACTTGAGCCCAAGGCAGATGCTTAACTGACTGAGCCACCCAGGCACCAGAGAAATGTTTTCAAAAACAAATAGGAAGGAAAATTTGCAAGGAGGACAAGAGACTAACTGGATGTAGATGAATATTCGAATGAGAAAAAAGAGAGAAGACTGACTAGACAGTGGTTGATATAAGGCTGACGGTGATAAAGAGGAGAACTAGATAAGAGCATCGTTTGAACTTCGTACTTAAGTTTCCAAATGTTAAGAAAATGACCTTAGGAGTTAGATAAACTACAGTCCAAATCCTGATCTTGTCATTTATTATCTGTGTGACCCTGGAAAATAATCTTTTTTTTTTAAATAATCTCTTTTAAGTTTATGAACTAGAAAAAGTACTATGTACCTCATAAAGTTGTCATTATGATTGAGTGAATTAACACAAATAAAGCTGTTACCCCAGTGCATGATACATTAAAAACCCAATATATTTGGTCTCTGTAATGTTGTTATTACTGTTTTATTTTTATTGCTGGTACTATTCAAACTGCTCTAAACTTATGCTCTCTTTCCACTTCCACTTATAGTCACTTGGACATTCTCTCTTTCCATTCCACTCTTTCCAAATTCTAATAATACTTTCTACTCCCCCTCACACACAGGAATAGATAGTGATAAGAAGGAATTAGCAATGTTTTCCATCTGCTCTTTTTTCCACACTTTTTTTTTCTTTTCCTCTCTTTTTGTTTTAACCTCTTCAGAGCTTCTAGGAGATCACATGTTGATTTTGAAATAACTTCTCATCACTGCCTCATCAATTAACTCTGAAATGTTTTTAATAGTGTTTCACATGTATTTTAGGATGTTATTAAAATAACAGATAACTTGCAGACATAAGCTGAGAAATTTTACTAACATCACAGCATAGGTGGATGTATACAATTATACAATCATCTTCTATCAAGGGTCAGTCATTGTCATAGATTTTCTCATTTAATCTTAATTTTCATCTCAATCAATCTAAAGAGATATAAACTCCATAGGAGAGGCATTAAAACAACTAAAGCAGGGCACCTGGGTGGCTCAGTCGGTTAAGCTTCTGCCTTCAGCTCAGGTCATGATCTCAGGGTCCTGGGATCAAGTCCCACATCGAGATCCCTGATCAGCGGGGAGAATGCTTCTCCCTCTCCCTCTGCCTGCTGCACTCTTTCCCTCTGTCAAATAAATAAATAAAATCCTTAAAAAACAAACAAACAAACAAACAAAAAACTAAAGCATATTTATATCTTGTGAAGTAAAATCTGCAAACAAATCCTTGACATCTTTGATATCAATAACAAAACAAAAAAGGGGCACCTGGGTGGCTCAGTTAAGCATCTGCCTTCTGCTCAGGTCATCAGGCTCTCTGTTCAGTGGGGAGCCTGCTTCTTCCTCTCCCTCAGTCCCTCCCCCCGGCTCGAGCTCTCTTTCTTTCAAATAAATAAATATTTTTTTAAAAAATAACGAAACAAAAAATAAGAACTTGAAATAGTTGTTATGTCTACTTTCCATTATGGATTTCCTAAAATTGTTCTCCTCAGAGAAGATATTCACAGTTATTAATACTAATATCAGTGCTCTATTGCCCACGTCTATTGCTCGGATTGTCTTACAAAGAGGAAATTTCCTTCTATTTTAAAGCTTTAAGGGCTACTACAATATGTCAAATGAGTTGTATTGGGAGTTCCTTAAAAATATGAACTAGGACATTTGGTAAAAAGCAATCCTCCTTAAGAAGTATTTATATTTGAAGTGCCAATAAAACATATACAATGTTAAGAAGAAAAAAATACTATTAACTTAGACTTCTCCATAAGTTTGCTAGTTTCTGATGTTCTCAAGTATTTTTTTCCTCAATCAGTATTGAGATATTTGTTATTTATTTACTGTCCACAATATAAATGACATCATAGGGGAAAGGCTCTAGAATAAATCCAGGATTTCTCTTAATACATGAAATACCATAAATTTAGTGATTCAGCTTAAATGCTACTGAAATCATACCATGTCATAAATAGAATAAAGGAGCTCTATTAAAATGCTAGGCAAAAAGTAGTAGTAAAAAAAACTAGTATCTATTTCTATAGCTTTCTTCCTACTTATATAAATGCCAGTTACCTATGTAAGTATTAGCTATGACAATGTTCTTTCCCCCTATCCTAAGCAGCCTCACATCTCAGGCAGATAGTAGTGTATTTCTTAACATGTAAATAAATTAACATTAACCAAGAAGAGACAAGTCATCTACTCTTATCATTTGTAGTTATTAGCCTAGATACCTCATAGTTAAATATCTTTTAACAAGTTTTTTAATTAAAGTACCATTAAGCATTTCAATGGAAATACCTTAAATGTCACATCTATACTTATTTTGTCACTTTTATTTATCTCCAAGTGTTTTTTTTTTCTCTCTATTTTCATAGTTTTCAATATTCTAGAGCTTCAGGTAGTATTATTACTACAGTATTTGGTCAAGTTAGTGGTTTGTCTTACTGAAAAAAGTGATAATTCCTCTAAATTTTACATTGAATCATGTACAAATTTCTCAAAACTGTCTCCCACAAGCTCTCTATCCCCACAAAAAAAAAAAAAAAGAAAAGAAAAGAAAAACAGGAAAATGAACCTGAGCTCAAGATAATAAATCACATGTGAAGGTTAGAGAAAAGAGGCAAATATAATCAAGTTTGCCTACCAGATTTCTTAAATGAGAGAAACATTTTGAGCTACAGCTCAGACACACTTCAAACACAAAGAGCACAAATAGTACATTTTGTGCCACTGGAAACTGAAACTTGAGTTGTCAACAAACCTAGAATAGATTGTGAAACTCTGAATAATATCAAATCATATGACAGAAACCATTTATTTCAAGACGAAAAGTGGGGGGTAGGGACTACATGATACTCATAAAACATTAAAATAACTTACCACATCATTTCTTTAAATCAGCAAACTCAAATCCACATCAGTCTTTTCAATTATAAAATAACAAAAATCATGCAGTTCTTGTTTTGCTTCTCTTCCCAGTGGGGAAAAAAAATGCTGAATTTAGGACTTCAGAGTCCTATTACAGCCTAATTCTCCGAACCTAATCTGTAAAAAAAAAAGTCTCATGTGAACTCTACAATGATACTTGATTGCCTACTATCACTTTCTGATTCCTTAACAAACCACTGTCTTCTCTCTTCTGCTCAGTTTGCTGCCCTGCCAACTCTCCTAACACTGGACCTTGGTTGTTTGCTTTCTTTCTCTTTGCTATCTTTCTTCCTTTCTCTTTCTCAGTATCTTCTCCCAATCTCAATTCATCTTTTTTTTCCCCTGAACCATCTATAGCAATCTGTAAGAATTTTTTTTGATAAAATAACCTTAAAGACATAGATTAAAATGATAATGTCAAATTAAATAAGTGTGACTAGGATGTAAACAAGACTCTAAACCAAAAATCTAATTTTGAATCTGCGCTTTGCCATCTACTATGTGAACCTTAGAGAAACCAAACACTGTAGATTGCATTTAGGTCTCAGTTGGAAAATGGGGGGTAATAGCATTATTGATAAATATGATAAAAATACAAAAATAACTAAAAACAGCTAACAATATGAATTGAGTGTTACTATGTGTCATTTCAGTGTATTATCATTTTGATTCCTCACATAAACATAAATACAAGATAGAATTATGATTATACCCACTTTTAAAAGAATGGAACTGAAGCACATTATGTAAGGTCATTTGTCCACAGTCAAATTTCAGTAACTGCTGAGACTGAAATTCAAAACCAAGCAGTTTAACTCTATAGTGAGTTCTTAGCCACTACTCAGGCTTATCAGTCTCCACCACTGAGTTGTAAAGAAAATCAAATACTCTATGTGAAGATATTTTAGAATTTGGAAATTTCTGTTTAGCTAATATTAATGTTTAGAAAATTGCAAAAGTAGGAAGTATTCATCATAATTTCCTGTTTTTCAAATTTTTACACTAAACAAAATTAATATTTCTCTGTTACAGTGTGGGTTTTGTTTGTTTGTTTGTTTTAGAGAGAGAGCATGAGCATGAAAGGCAGAGGGAGAGGGAGAGAGAGAATCTTAAGGAGGCTTCACACTCAGTGCAGAGCCTGACACGGGGCTTGATCTCACAACCCTCAGATTATGACCTGAGCCAAAATCAAGAGTCAGCTGCTTAACCAACTAAACCACCCAGGCACCCCTGTCTGTTACAGTTTCTATTCCTGATCTCACACCCACAGAACGTATTATTATTCATAAATATTCAGTGCTCCTCCCTGCAGGTGAAATACGCACCTTGTCCTGTTCAATTTGGGAATGTCCATGTCATTTGCTTTGGCAATGAAATAAAAGCAGAGGTAATATGTTTTACTCTGGGGCCTCTGTGATTGTTAGCATATATCGAAATGAAGTTTCAGTGACAGATCGTAAAGTGACTAATGTGAAGAGTCTCCTTGTTGATCTAAGGTAAACATGAGAAATAAACTTGGCTATTGTTAAGCCACTGAGAATTCAGGTTTTTTGTTATTGTGGCATCACCAATTCTATCCTGATTGATACAACCATTAAGTTCCCTTAAGCTCTTTGATTCTTAGACATTCTCTTTGACATTTCTTTTCTCTTGGGATGTAGGAAGAAAGAATAAATCATAAGATCAGAGAACATTAATACTGAAAGAGACTACTGGAATAAGCTAGTCCAATCGTTTCCAGATTTTGAGCTCTAAGTAATCAGTAGAATTTTTTTAAAAATTGTGTAAAAACATATTTTCATATGAAAGTCATGAAATTCAGTTTCATAAAAAAAATCCACCATTAATGTATTATTTTCATCTTGTTTAAAATTTGGAGCCACTTATCTAAATCTAATTCTCTTATTAGGAATGAGACAAGCAGTATTTATATTGAATAAATAACAACTTAAAAAAAATGGACTGTGATGTCAGCATCATGGTAGTGTGAGTCATTTCTTTTTCCTCTCCTCTTTGATTACAATTAGTCACCTATAACTGAATTAAAGTGCCTCTCTACATTATACCAGGACACCTAGGAAATTTCAATCTACTTGTGCATCCAAAAGTAAGTGGAGAGGATCTCAGAGGGGACTGTGGATTCAGGGGAGTTGGTGAACCTGCTCCACCTGCACTTGCCCTGATTAGAGAAGAGGAACCTGGAGAGTACACAAGTGGACAGATACTCATGGGAGATGAAGATTCTGTGGAGGTCCAGTCAGCCTGACAGGAGAACCTGGCACACCATCAGAGTGGAATAGAGGTGAGTTTGGAGGCAGAGGACAGGGAGGAACCCACTGAGGCAGCCTCCCTCTCCAGGGCAACAATGCAACACTCCGAGCTTTGCAACAGAAGGAGCTACCTCTCTGGCAGAGGAAGTGATAAGTGAAAGAAGTGACACACTGTCTAGCTACATGTGGGTTGCAGCTGGAGGGCTTGTTTCTCTCCTGCGACACAAGAGTTCTAAGGAGGGACGTCCATGACTTGGGGGAGGGAGAGGGAAGGGAAGGAGGCAGACAAGGAATATCAAATGGCACGGAAGGAACTTTATTTCCTTCTGTATGCTTCAGGATTTCAGCTGTAGGTCTGTCCATAGATCTCTTGAAGTTCCCTACACTAGGATCCACCTGATGGGCTGTAGGCACCCCCAAAGTTCCAGATGCTAAAACCACATGTCCCCCAACTCTGCGGCCAGCTCTTTTTGCATACTTCATCCCAAGAGCCATCTCCTGTAGGAGAAACCTAAAACTTGAGCTACAGTGCCCCCTTCTGGACTACCAAAGAAAGTTTTCTAATTGCTAGCCTGTTGAGCTGTAAGAGCCAAATTACACAAATTCTCAAATAAGAAAAGTGTTTCCTACTTCAAATGTAAAATGTAAAATCAAAATCACACATATTGTCAGACATAATGAAAAATCAAGGTAATATGATATCATGAAAAGAAAATAATTCTCCATATACTGAACTCAAAGACACAAAATACTGAGATGAAACTGATAGAGAATTCAAAATAAATTTTATGAAGAATTTTAACGGGCTACAAGAAAACCGAAGAAAGGCAATTCAATGAACTCCGGAATAAAATTAATGAACAGAATGAGTTCTCTACCAAAGAGACTGAAATTAAAAACAAACAAACAAAAACGGAAATTCTAGAGCTGAAGAAGTCATAGAATGAAATAAAGAATACACTGAAGAGCATACGTAACAGAGCAGATAAGAAGGAAGAAAGTGTAAGTGACTTGGAAGATAGGAATTTAGAAATGATTCAGTCAGAAGAGGAGAGAAAACTATGATTTTAAAAAAGTGAAGAAACCCTGTGAGTACTATCAGATTCTATCAGAAAAGCAAACAGAATAATTAGTGTACCAGAAAAAGAGACAGGGAAGAGGGCAGAGATAAATTAAAGATATAATAGCTGCGAACTTTCCAAACCTGGGGAAGAAACTGACCATACAAGTCCACAAAGCTAGAAGACCCTATTATTTCAATGCAAAAAGACCATTTCTGGGGCGCCAGGGTGGCTCAGTCGTTAAAGCGTCTGCCTTAGGCTCAGGTCATGATCCCAGGGTCCTGGGATCGAGCCCTGCATCTGGCTCCCTGCTCAGTGGGAGGCCTGCTTCTGCCTCTCCCACTCCTCCTGCTTCTGTTCCTGCTCTCAGTGTCTCTCTCTGTGTCAAATAAATAAGCCAATAAAATCATTTTTTAAAAAAAGACCATTTCCAAGACACATTATAACAAAACTGTCAAAAATTAGTTATAAAGAATCTTAAAGGCAGCTGTAGGCAAAAACAGAGGGGAAAAGGAACAATGAAGATATAAAACAACCAGAAGGCAAATGACAAGATGGCAGCAGTAAGTCCTTACATATCAATTATCATTCTAAATGTTAATGGGTTGAATTCACCAATAGAAAGGCATAGAGTGACTGGATAGATTAAAAAACAAGTCCCAACTATATGCTACCTATAAGAGACTCATTTAAGTTCTAAAGACACACACAGGCTCAAAGTAAAGTGATGGAAGAAGATACTCCATGCAAATGAAAACCAAAAGAAAGCAGGGGTAGCCATACTTATATCAGACAAAATGGACTTCAAGCCAAAAACTGTAATAAGGGACAAAGAAGGTCATTATATAATGATAAAAGGGTCAACACATCAAGAAAATACAATAAGTGTATATATATATGCACCCACCATTGGAACACTGAAATATATTAAACAAATACTAAATAGATCTAAAGGGAGAAATGGATAACAAGAATAGTAAGGGACTTCAGGGATGCCTGGGTGGCTCAGTCGGTTAAGCGTCGGCCTTTGGCTCTGGTCATGATCCCAGGACCCTGGGATCCAGTACTGCATTGGGCTCCTTGCTCAGTGGGGACCCTGCTTCTCCCTCTGCCTGGCACTCACCCTGCTTGTGCACTCTCTCTCTTTCTCTGACAAATAAATAAATTAAATCTTAAAAAAAAAAAAAAGAATAGTAAAGGACTTCAATACCCCACTCTCAGCAATGGATAGGTCATCTAGACAGAAAAATCAATAAGGAAACAATGGAACTGAGTCATATATTAGAATAAATGTACATAATGTATATAGAATATTCCATTCAACAGCAGCAGAATACACATTCTTCTCAAGTACATATGGAACATTCTCCAGGACAGATCATCTGATAGATCACAAAACAAATCTTAGCAAATTTAAGATTGAAATTATACCAACTCTCTTTTCCTACCACACTGATTAAAATAAAAATCAACAAGAGAAGCTGAAAAATCTACAAAAATGTGGAAACTAAACAACACACTTCTGAACAATTGAGTCAAAAATCAAAAAGGAAATAAAAATGATCTCAAAACAGATGAAAATGGAAATACAATATATCAAAATGTATGGGATGCAGCAAAAGCAGTTCTGAGAGGATGAGAGGAAAGTTTATAGTGATAAATGCATATATCAAGAAATTAAAAAGATTTCAAATAAACAACCTAACTTTATATCTCAAGGAACTAGAAACAGAAGAACAAATCAAGCTCAAAGTAGTAGAAGAAAGGAAATATAAAGATCAGAGTGGAAATAAATGAAATAGAGACCAGAAAAACAATAGAGAGGATCAATGAAACAAAGTTTTTTGTTGTTGTTGTTGTTGTTGTTTGACAAGGTAAACAAAATTGAAAAACTTTGGCTAGCTAACCAAGAAAAGAAAGAAACTGAAGTGGATAAAATTAGAAATGAAAAAGGAGACACTGAAGCTGATACTATAGAAATACATACAATCATAAGAGACTACTATGAGTAATTACATGCCAACAAATTAGATAACCTAAAAGAAATGGGTAAATTTCTAGATATACACAAGCTACCAATACTGAATCAGGACGAAATAAAAAGTCTGAATAGACCAATAATGAGTAAAAAGACTGAATCAATAATCAAAAACTTCACAACACAGAAAACCCAAGGCCTAGATGACTTCACTGGTAAATTCTACCAGACATTTAAAGGAGAATTAACATCCATCCTTCTCAAACACTTCTAAAAAATTGAAAAGCGAACACTCCCAAACACATTCTATGAGGCCAGCATTACTCTGATGCCAAGGCTAGATAAGGATGCCACAAGAAAATTACAGACTAATATCCCTGATGGATATAAATGCAAAAATTATTAACAAAATATTAGCAAGCCAAATTCAAGAACACATTAAAGAATATACATCATGACCAAGTGAGATTTATCCCTGGGGTGCAAGCATGGTTCAACATATGCAAATCAATAAGTAATATATCACATTCATAAAATTAAAGACAAAAATTACATGATCATCTTAGTAGATACAGAAAAAGTATTTAATAAAATACAACATCCTTTCATGATTAAAAACTCTCAGCAGATGAGGTATAGAAGGAATATATCTCAACATGATAAAAGCCATATATGACAAACCCACAGCTAATATTATACTCAACGGAAAAAATTGAAAACTCTAAGATGAAGAACAAGACAAAGATGTCCACTCTCACCACTCATTCAATATAGTATTAGAAGTCCTGGCTAGTCCTGTAGGAGAAAGAAATAAAAGTAATCCAAATTGTAAAATAAGGAGTAAACTGTCACTATTTACAGATGATATGACTTCATGTAAAAAAAAAAAATCACAAAGCCTCAACCCAAAAACAGTTGAAACTAATCAATTTCACAAAATTGTGGGATACAAAATCAACATGCAGAAATCAGTTGCACTAATAATGAAACATCTGAGAAAAAAATAAACTATCGCATTCAAAGTAGCATCAGAAACAATAAAATAACTTAGGAAGAAATATAACCAAGTGAAAGATCCGTACAACAAAAACTACAAGCCTTTCCTGAAAGAAACTGAAGATGACACACAAAAAAATGGAAAATCACCCTTTTTTCATGAATAGAAAGAATATTGTTAAAATGTCAATACTATCCAAAGTCATCTATGGATTCAGTGTAATCCCCATCAGAATACCAATGGCATTCTTCACAGAAATAGAAAAAAATATTCTAAAATTTGTATGGAAGGGCGCCTGGGTGGCTCAGTCATTAAGCGTCTGCCTTTGGCCCAGGTCATGATCCCAGGGTCCTGGGATCGAGCCCCGCATCGGGCTCCCTGCTCAGAGGGAAGCCTGCTTCTCCCTCTCCCTCTGCCTGCCGCTCCCCCTACTTGTGCGCTCTCTCTCTCTGTCAAATAAATAAATAAAATCTTAAAAAAAAAAAAATTTGTATGGATCCGTAAGACTCTGAATAGCCAAACAATCCTGAGGAAAATGAACAGAGCAGGAAGTATCACACTTCCTGATTTCAAACTATATTACAAAGCTATAGTAATAACAACAGTATGATACTAGCATAAAAATAGACACATAGACCAACAAAACAGAATAGGAAGTTCAGAATTAAACCCCTGCATTTTTGGTCAACTACTATTCAACAAGGGAGCCAAGAACACCCAAGGGGAAAGGATAGGATCTTTGACAAATAGTACTGGGAAACTGGAAAAATGCATGCAGAACAATGAAACTGGACCCCTTTCTTACACCATTCGCAAAAACTAATTCAAAATGGATCAAAGATTTAATCATAAGACCTGATAATATAAAACTACGAAAAGAAACTGTAGGGAAGAATCTCCTTGAAATTGGTCTTGGCAATGATTTTTTTGGATATGACACCAAAAGTACAAACAACAAAAACAAAAATCAACAAATGGGACTACATCAAACTTAAAAGCTTTTGCACAGCAAAGGAAACAATGAACAAAATTAAAATGCAACCTATAGAATTGGAAAAAAATATTGGAAACCCCAGATCAGAATATATTTAATATTCAAAATGTATGAAGAACTCATACAACTCAATAATGAAAAACCAAACAATCTAATTTAACTAACTAAATTAAATTTTGTGGCATAACTAAATAGATGTTTTTCCAAAGAAGACATCCAAATTGTCAACAGGTACATGAAAGACGGTCAAAATTAGGAATCAACATGGAAATGCAAATCAAAACTACAATGAGATACCACCTTACACTGTTAGAATAATTATCATCAAGAAGAAAAAAGATGGGGTGCCTGGGTGGCTCAGTCCTTAAGTGTCTGCCTTCAGCTCAGGTCATGATCCCAGGGTCCTGGGATCGAACCCCGCATCGGGCTCCCTGCTCAGCAGGAAGCCTGCTTCTCCCTCACCCACTCCCCCCGCTTGTGTTCCCTCTTTCACGGTGTCTCTCGCTGTCAAATAAATAAATAAAATCTTAAAAAAAAAAAAAAAGATAAAAGATGGTAAGTGTTGGCAAGAATGTTCAGAAAAGGGTACCCTTGTACCTTGTCGGTGGGAATGCAAATTGGTTCAACCATTGTGGAAACAGCATGAAGGTTTCTCAAAAAATTAAAAACAGATCTATGATATGACTCATCAGTTCCACTTCTAGGTGTACACCCAAAGAAAATAAAAACGATTTCCAAGACGTGTATCTGCACGCCCATGTTTATTGCAAGCATTATTCGCAACAGCCAAGATATGGAAATGACCTAAGTGTCCCTCAATGGATGAATGGATAAGAAGAGGATTATTATGCAGCCATGAGAATGGAGGACATCCTGCCATTTGTGAATATGGATGAAACTTCAGTACATTAAGTGAGATAAGTCACACAGAGAAAGGTAAGTACTATACAGTATCACTTACATGTAAAATCTAAAGAACCCAAACTTGTACAGAGTAGAAGGGTAGTTGTCAGTGGATTGGCGGGGGGGGGGGAGGGGGGGAGGAAATGACACTTAAGTTTAAGGGTACAAACTTACACTAGTAGTAAATAAGTCCTAGAGATCTAATACACAGTGTACTGAATATAGACAACAATATTGTATTACAATCATCAAACTTGCTAAGAGACTAGAACTTAATTATTCCAACCACAAAAAAAGGATAATTAATGTAACATGATAGAAATGTTAATTATTGCTACAATGTTACATATATAAATGTGTCATAATTAACATATTGTATACCTTAAATTTATATGTTACATATCAAATATATTTCAATTAAAAATAAATCAAAATAAAAAGTAACAGATCCTTTTTCCATGGTAAATAGTTGAAGAAAATAAAGCAGACATATCTTTGGCACTATCCTGGTTTTTTAGCAACATCTGTGATTTCTTAAATTTGCACTAGAAAGACTATTCAAGAAACAAATGATAGACTGGGAGAATGTACTTGCAATATATAACAAAGAAACAATAACGAGAACATAAGAACAACTCCAGGTAATCAATAAGAAGAAAATTTTTTTAAAAACTGGGAAAAGGAGCAACAGACAAATCTCAAAAGAGGAAACACAAATGTCCAAAAAAAAAAAAAAAAATGTGAGAGGATGCTCAGCCTAGCTAGCAATTTGGGAAATGCAAATTAAAATAACAAATCAGTTTTCATCTATTAGAAAAGCAAAAATTAGAAGATTCATAATATTAATTTTTGGTGAGAGTGTTATAAAAGGTACTCTGATATACTATAATACTACCAGAGGGTAAAAATTGGTACCTTTGGGCAATTTTACATAATATTAAAATATAAAAATGTATTTAAAATGCACTTCTACTTATCTACTTACAGAAATATTCACCCATGTGTACAGAGAGACATGTAAACACAAAAGCTCATTATAACATTTATAACAAAATCTTTGGAAAAAACTTAAATGTCATTACACTGAAAAATGGCTAAATAAAATACAGTACAGCCATACTCCGACAGGTAAAATAGTTCGCTTTTATTTCTTAAAAAGGCAGATTTCATTGTAACAACATGAAAGGTCATTTTGAATGAAGAAACACATAACAGTGTGTCTCCATTTATATATGGAAAAAAGCATTCCAAAAATTGCATATTTTATATGTGTACATATATGCATCGAAATAAACTGCATGTACATTCATACAAAAAACTAGTAACAAAGGTTATCTCTGAGGAAGCAGGGATGAAACCAAGATTAGGGATTGTGTTCAACTGAACTGAAGCTTAACTTGTAATGTTTTAACAATTCTGAACAATCAAAATATACATATATTCCATATATAATATTTTTCATTGGGGAAATATACTTCCCCAAAGATGTAGCAATTAATTTCATAAGCCATTCAGTAAGAGCCTGCTATGTGATCTTAGTACAATGAACATATTCTGTATTATTTCAATCCTTTAAAAGATTTGCCTTACGACCCAGTATGTAAACAATTATTTTAAAAAAAAAAACATGTTGTCTATATGTCCATTTGGTCAAGTTAATTAAAACTTGTTTAAATCATCTTGTTCTACTACTGAGATAGGTACATCTAAAATCTCCCATTATATATAGAATTGCTTATTCTTACCATTTCTTTCAAATTTTTTGCTTTATCTATTTTAAATCTATGTTATAGAGGGTAAAAAACTTATAATTACTAATTTTCTAGTCAATGTGTTAAAATTATAAAGTCTAATATTTTTTATTATAACATATAACCATTTTATCTTTTGTACTGATTTGGCCTTAAATCTATTTCATCTAATTCCAATAAAGCTATACCAGCTTTCCTTTGGTTAGAATTTGCCTGGTATATTTTGTACTTGCCTTTACCTTTACCTATTTCTATGCATTTATTTTAATCATGTGTGAAAACGTTTGTCTTTTAATAGAAACTTTAAGTCCATTTACCCTGAACGTTAACTATTGATATATTTAAGTTTAAATCTATCACCTTATTGCCCCACCAATTTTTTTCATATTTCTTGTCTTCTTTTAAATTATCTTTCTGTATTTTATCATTTAACACAGTAGAAATTATACACTCTGTTTGTACTTTATTAATGGTTAACATGGAAATTATACCATGTGTTAATTTCAGAGTTCAAATGTATTGATTATGTCAGTTGTCAAAGGGAATATTCAACTCTATTTTAATTTATACTCATTGTTTTTATTTTTTAAATGTCTTATGTTTTTAATCCTGCAAAACATTATTTTTAATAAAGACATTTTTATTTAGATTACCCAGATATTTACCACTTTGTTCTTCACTCCTCAGATCTCCTACCTGGGGTAACTACAGACGTCTAAAATATTTCCTTTATAATTTCTTTTGGTGAATATCTGCTCACAAATCCTCTTTTTTTTAAGTGAAATATGTATTTCTTTAAATTTGAGTATAGTTGACATACACTCTGACAAACCCTCTTTGTTGCTTTTCTGAAAATGTCTTTATCTTCATTCCTTAAAACTACTTTCTCTGTGTAAATTTATAGAAGTTATTTCTTTCACTACTTTGCATATATTCTAGAGACATCTGGCTTCCTTTGTTGCTATAAAGAAGTCAGATGTCAGTCTAATTGACATTCCATGGAGGAAATCTTTTTTTGTCTTTTTTTAATTATTATTTTTTTTTTACTGCTTTAAAAATATTGTCCCTGTGTTATGTCTAAATAAGGATTTTAAAAAATTCATCCTGTGTTCTTGGAAATCTGTGTGTATATGTGTGTGTATTTGTGTGTGTTTCTTATCAGATCTAGAAAATTCTAAGGGTATACTTTATATAGCCACTGTTTCCACAATTCATTTATTTATTTGGAACTACAATTGAATATATGATAGGTATCATTCTATCGACCCTGTCTCTTAATCTCTCTCCTATATTGTCTATCATTATTATTAGCAGCCCCCCAAAATGAGATATTTAGGTAAAAATCTAACAAGATATATATAAGATCTATATGAAGAAAATTACAAAACTCTGATGAACAAAATCAAGGAAGAACTAAATAAATGGAGAGATATTCCATGTCCATAGGTAAAAAGACTCAATATTACCAAGATAATAATTCTTTCCAATTTGATCTATAGATTCAATACAATCCCAATAAAAATACTAACAAGTTATTTTGTGGATATCTACAGATTCTAATGTTTACATGGAGATTAAAAAGACAGAACCGCTAACATAATATTAAAGAACAACAGAGGACAGACACTACCTGACATTAACACACTATAAATCTACAGTATTCAGGAGAGTGATATTAGGGGAAAAAAAAAAAGGATAAATCAATGGAACAGAATAAAGAGTCTCTAAATAGACCCACAAATATAGTCAACTGATCTTTAACAAAGTAGTAAAGGCAGTACAATGGAGAAAAGACCATCTCTTCAACAAATTGTGCTGGAGCAACTGGACATCCACATGCCCCAAAAAGGGGGGTGGGTGGGATTCTAGACACAGACTTTACATCCTTTACAAAAATTAACTCAAAATGGACTGTAGACTTAAATATAAAATGTGAAACTAAAACTCCCAGAAGATAACATACGAGAAAATCTAGATAGCCCTGGGTTTGACAATCACTTCTTAGAAATGACACCAAAGGCACAATCCATGGAAGAAATAATTGATAAGCATAACTTTATTAAAATTTAAAACCTGTTCTGTGAAAAATACTATCGAGAGAATCAGAAGAAAAGCCACAGACTGGGAGAAAATATATGCATACGACATATTATACAAAGTATACAAAGAACTTTAAAAACTCAACAACAAGAAAATCAACAATGCAATTAAAGAATGAGCAAAAGATCTAAACAAATACCAAGGAAGATATACAGATGAAAAGATGCCCAACATCATATGACATTAGGGAACTGCAAATTAAAACAAGATACCACTACACACTGATTAGAATGACAAAAATCCAGAACACTGGCAACAACAAATGCTGAGGATGTGAAGCAACAGGAATTCTCATTCATTACTGGAGCAAATGCAAAATGGTACAAACACCTTGGGAGGCAATTTGGCAGTTTCTCATGAGACTAAACATACTCTTACCATGAAATCCAGCAATCATGCTCCTTGGTATTTACCCAAATAAATGGAAAACTTATGTCCACAAAAAAAAAAGTGTACTCACAGATGTTCATAGCAGCTTTATTTATAATTGCCCAATTTCAAAGCAACATGTCTTTCAGTAGGCGAATGGATAAACTGTGTTACATCCAGACAAGGAAAAATTATTCTGTGCTGAAAAGAAATGAGCTATCAAGCCATGAAAAGACATGGAGGAGTCTTGTATGCATATTACTAAGTGAAAAAAGCTGATATGAAAAAGCTACATACTGTAATAGGATATAACATTCTGAAAAAGACAACAGTTTGGAAACAGTAAAAAGATTAGTAGTTGCCAGAAGTTAGGGGTAAGAAGGGATAAATAGGTGGAGCTCAGAGAACTTTCAGAGCAATGGATCTATTCTGTATGGATACGTTTTATGCATTTATAAAAAGAAAATGTACAATGCCAAGAGGAAATCTTAATGTAAACTTTGGGTGATAATAATGTGTCAGTGTAGGTACATTAATTATAATTAACATACCACTCTAATGCAGGAAGTTGAGAGTAGTGGAGGTTGTACATGTGTGAGGGCAGGAATTACATGGGAACTCTAATTTCTCTCAATTTTGCTGCGAACCTAAAACTGCTTTAAAAAAATAAAGACTACTAAAATGTTTTAAATAAATAAATACTTTTTAAAAAGATATCAGGCCCTATTCTCTAGAACCCATAGATGTTTCTTTATTTTGAAGAAGCCTTTGCAGATGTAATTAAGTTAAGGATCTTGAGATGACTAGAGTAATCTGAATTATCCAGTGGGTCATGAATACCATCATATGTACCTTATAAGAAAGAGAGTTAATACACATAGAAATAGAAAAGGCATGGAGCATATGACCATGGAGGCATAGATTGGAGTGATGCAGCCACAAGTGAAGGAATGCTGGCAGCCACCACAGCTGAAAGAAAGGTTTGCTTTTTCCTTAAAGCCTCTAGAGGTTGCATGGCCCTGCCAACACCTTGATCAGTGAAAAAGATTTTGGATTTCTGGTCTCCAGAACTGTAAAACAATAAATTTCTGTTGTTCTAAGCCACGAATATTATGGTAATTTGTTACAATAGCCATAAAAAACTAATACAAATATGTACTGTTTTGTATATCAGTAGTTGTTTTAATCATATTTACTACTGTGGGTTTGGTAGGGTAAGGTCAGACTCAGATCAAGAAAGTGAAACCAGAAAGGTTTGCAGTTTGTTATGCTCACAGTCCCCTGAGGAGAAATAGGACACCACACAGGCCCACTCAAAGGAAGCACCAGGCATTCACCAAGCAGAGGAAGAGAAGGAAACTACCTGCAAGTTCCTTCTTTATGGTTTCCATAGGAAGGAATGGGTGAAGCGGGTAGGCAGGTTTAGGATGTCTCAATAATTTCAGTGGACTCTGGGGTGTAGGGATATTCCTTGTCTGATACCTGGTCCTTGGGTGATTAGAGAAGGTACATAGTGATCCAGAGTGTGAAAGTCTGATAAGGGAAGTGGTTTGGGATGTGGACTTAATCAGATGCCCAAGAAGGTCTGATTGACCTGTAGGAAGGGCCTCAAAAAATTGGATCAGAAAGCATTTGTAAAAAATGTATTACAGTAGTCTGCTGCTGAGTCATAGTCTATTATATGCATGCACCATCATTTGTTTATCTTATGTGTTGATGGACATACAGGCTGTTTATATTTTTGGCAATTATGAATAAAGCTGCTGTGAAGGATAAACAAGACTTTTTATAGACATGTATTTTCATATCACATGGGTTAAACCTAGACGTGAAATTGTTGGTTCTTTTTTTTTTTTTTTTAAAGATTTTATTTATTTATTTGACAGAGAGAGACATAGCAAGAGCAGGAACACAAGCAGGGGGAATGGGAGAGGGAGAAGCAGGCTTCCCGCCGAGCAGGGAACCCGATGTGGGACTCGATCCCAGGACCCTGGGATCATGACCTGAGCCGAAGGCAGACGCTTAACAACTGAGCCACCCAGGCGCCCAATTGTTGGTTCTTATTATAACTAAATGTAAAATTTATAGAATGTCAAACTGTTTCCAAAGTGATTGTACCACTTCACAATCTCGCTAGCAATTTACAAGCAATCCAGTAAAGTTTTTTTTAATGTATAAATCTGAGTTTTAATAAATTCATAGCATATACCCACCTCAACCACAATATCCAATATTCCAGCACACCCGAAAATACCGTCATCCCTTTGTAGTCAATTCATCCACCCACACCTGGCAATCACTCATCAGGTCTCTGTTGAGTTTTCTCTTTAAAGAATTTCATGAAAATAGGAGTCACACAGTGTGTGACTTTGTGAGTCTGGCTTCTTTTACTAATGATGCATTAGAGATAGATCCATATTGTACCAGTCATTAATATTTCTATATAGAGGTATGACAGTTGAAGAACATTTGGGTTATTTTCGCTTTGGAGAATGATGAATAAAGCCACTATAAATGTGCACATATTTTTTTATTAAAATTTTTATATCATGGTAAAATATACAACAAAGTTTACCATTTTAATTTTGTTAAATGTACAGTGCAATAGTATTAAATATATTCATAATGTTGTGCAACCATCACCACCATCAATCTCTGTAGCTCTTTTCATCCTGTGGAATTGAAATTCTTTATCCATTAAACAGAAACTCTCCATTTGTCCCTCTCCCCAGCTGCTGGCATTACTGTTCTGCTTTCTGTCTCTGTGATTTTGACTACTCCAACTACCCCATATAAGTGGAATCATATTTGTCTTTTTGTGACTGCCTTAGTTTATCATAATATCATCAAGTTTATCTTCATTGTAGCATATGGCAAAATTTCCTTTTTAAAGGCTGAATATTATTCCCTTGTATGGATATTACATGTGACTTATCCATTCATCTGCTGAAGTACACTTGTGTTGCTTCCACCTTTTTGGCTATTGTGAATAAGGCTGTTATGAACATGGATGCATAAATAATTACTTTGAGAACTTGCTTTCAATTCTTTTGGGTATATACCCAGAAGTGGAATTGCTGGATCATATGGTAATTCTATTTTAGTTTTATTAAAAACTGCCACACTGTTTCCCACAGCAGCTATACTATTTTAACTTCCCACCAACAAGGCACAGCCTTCAATTTTGCCACATCCTCAAAAACACTTGTTTCTTGTTTTTTTGTTTTGATAGCAGACATCCTGAGAGTGAGGTGATATCTTTGTGCATATTGATAATTTGTACATCTTTAGGGGCGCCTGGGTGGCTCAGATGGTTGAGCGTCTGCCTTCGGCTCAGGTCGTGATTCCGGGGTCCTGGGATCGGGCCCCACGTCGGGCTCCTGGCTCAGCGGGGAGCCTGCTTCTCCCTCTCCCTCTGTCTCCCATCCCCGCTCATGCTCTCTCTCCCTCTGTATCTCTGTGTCTCAAATGAATAAATAAAATCTTTAAAAAATATATATTAAAAAAAATTTGTACATCTTTAGAGAAAAGTCTATTCAAATTCTTTGCCCATTTTTGAATTAGGTTGATTTTTTTGTTGTTGAATTTTAGGTGTTCTCTATGTATTCTGGGTATTAATCTCTTATCAAATTTTATGATTGGAAATATTTTCTCTCATTCTGTACGTATCTTTTGATGAAAAATTTTTTAAAAACTTTTGTGAAGTCCAATTTGTCTATTTTTTTGTTACCTATGCCTCTGACATCATGTCTAATGAATCACTGTCAAATCCAATGTTGTGAAGCTTTAGTTCTATTTTAAGAGGTTTTTTAGTTCTTAAACTTAGTTTTTTTGATCCATTTTGAATTAATTTTTGTATACAGTCTTAGGTAATATTTCAAATGAAATCTTTTTGTGTGGATATCCAATTCCTACCACCATTTGTTGAAAGGACTGTCCTTTCCCACTGAATGGTCTTGGCATCATCCTTGTCAAGAATCATTTGCCCAGGGGTGCCTGGGTGGCACAGTCAGTTAAGCATGACTCTTGGTTTGAGCTCAGGTCATGATCTTGGGGTCCTGGGATCGAGCCCCATATCAGGCTCCTGCTCAGCGAGGAGTCTACTTGGGATTCTCTCTCTCTCTCTCCCTCTGCTCCTCCCACTCGTAGTTGCTCTCTAATAAAATAAATCCTTTTAAAAAAATAATCATTTGACCATATATGAGAGGATACATTCCTGGATTTTATTCTATTCCATGGATTTATATGTCTGTCTTTATGCCAGTACCACAATGTTTTGATTACTGTAGGCTTATAATAGGCTTTGAAACCAGAAGTTAGTCCTCTAGTTTTGTTCTTCTTGTCAAGATTGTTTTGGCTATTAAGGGTTCCTTGAGATATGAATTTTAGGATAGAATTTTCTTTTCTTTTTTTTTTTAGGTCAGTGGGATTTTAATAGAGATTGCATCGAAGCTATAGATTACTTTGGGTATACTAACATTTTGATATTACTAAGTATTCCAACCCATGAAAATAGTAATGTTTCAATTTATTTATGTCTTTAACATCTTTCAGCAATGTTTTATAGTTTTCGCTATACGTGCTTTCCACCTCCTTGGTTGATTCCTAAGTATTTTATTCTTTTTCACGCTATTATAAATTATGAATTTCCATAATTTCCTTTTCAGATTGTTCATTAGTGTACAGAAATGCAACTGATTTTTGCATGTTGCCTTTGTATCCTACTATTTTGCTGAATTCATCTATTCTGACAAGTTTTTTCTGACAAATTTTTTTGGTGGAATCTTTAGGGTTTTCTACATATAAGATTATATCTACAACTCAATAAATAAAATCCAAATAACTTAATTAAAAAGTGGATAAAGGGCCTAAATAGACATTTTTCCAAAGAAGATATACAAATAGGAAACTGGTACATGAAAGGTGCTCAATACCACTAATCATCAGGAAAATGCAAATCAAAACCACAGAGAGCTAACACCTCCCACCTGTTAGAATGGTTATCATCCAAAAGATGAGATAACAAATGCTGGCAAGGATGTGAAAAAAAGAGAACCCTGTACACTGTACATGGGAATGTGAAGTAATACAACCACTATGGAAAACAGTATGAAGGATCCTCAAAAAAGTAAAAACAGAAGTACCATATGATCCACCAATCCCAGTAATTTGTGACAACATGGATGGACTTGAAGGGCATTATGCTAAGTGAAATAAGCCAGAGAGAATAAGGATAATACTGTATAGTTTCACTTATAAGTGGAATCTAAAAAAGGGAGGAGGGGAGAGTCAAACTTACAGTCAGAGAGTAAAGAAGTGTTTACTAGGGACTGGAGGGTGGCATAAAAGATTGGTAAAGGGTATAAACTTTCAGTTATAAAATGAGTAAGGTCTGAGGATCTAATGTATAAAATGGTGACTATAAGTGATAATACTGTGTAATTGAAATTTGTAGAGAGTGGAACGTAAAGGTAAATATGTCAAATGATGGATGTGTTAATTAACTAGATGGGAGGTGCAGATTCTTTCCACAATGTATGTATATATTAAATCATGCTGTACACTTTATCTTAAAATTTTCTCAATTATACTTCAATAAAGCTGAAGATCATATCATCTGTGAACGGAGATAATTTCACTTCTTCCTTTTCAATTTGAATGCTTTTTCTGTTATTGTTGTTTTCCTAACTCCTCTGGCTACAATATCCAGCACTAGGTTGAACAGAAATGGTCAAAGTGGGAATGGGAATCCTCGACTTGTTCCTGATTGTACAGGAAAACTTTTCCCTACTTTCCAGCATGGAATAGGATGTTCACTGTGGGTTTTTCATATATGGCTTTTATTATGTTGAGGTAGTTTCCTTCTATTCCTACTTTACTGAATGCCTTTATCATGAAAAAATATTGTGTGAAATGCTTTTTATGTTGATATCTCAATTGAGATCTTGTGGTTTCTGTCCTTCATTCTTTTAATGTGGTGTATTACACTGATAAATTTTCATATGTTGAACCATCCTTGCATTCCAGAAATAGATCCCACTTGGTCATGGTGTATAATCCTTATAATATGCTGCTGAATTCAGTTTGCTAGTATTTTGTTGAAAGGTTTTTTTTGTTTGCATCAATGTTCACAAGGGATATTATTCTGTATTTTTTCTCTTGTAGTGTTTTTGTCTGGCTTTGATATCAGGTTAATGTTAGTTTTACAGCATGAGTCAAGAAGTGTTCCCTCCTCTTCAAATTTTAGGATGAGTTTAGGAAGGATTGGTGTTATTTCTCCCTTAAATGTTTGGTAGAACTCAATAGTAAAGCTGTCAGTTCCAGGGCTTTTCATTGTCAGATTTTTGATTACTGTTTCAATCTCCCTACTAGTTATAGATCTATTCAGAATTTCTATTTTTGTGTATAATTTAGTCTTAGTAGGCTTTGTATTTCTAAGAATTTGTTCATCTAGTTATCCAATTTGAGTAGAACTGTTCATCATACTCATAATCCTTTTTATTTCTGTAGAATCTGTAGTAATGTACTCACTTTAACTTATGATTTCAGTAATTTGAGTCTTTTTTATTAGTCCATCCAGTTAAATTTTTGTGTGTCAAATTTGCTGTTCTCAACCAATCAACTTTTGGTTTCATTGATTTTTCCTATTGTTTTTCTATTCTCTCTTTCATTTATCTGTAATCTTTATTATTTCCTCCTTCTACTAGCTTTGGATTTAATTGTTTTTTCTTTTTCTAGTTCCCTAAGTTGTAAAGTCAGCTTGTTGGGGTGAGAGCTTTGTTTTTCAGTGTGATTTATAACAATAAAATTTCCTCTTAGCAACACTTTTGTTGCATCCCATAGTTTTAGTACATTGTTTTTTCAGTTGTCTCTAAGTATTTTCTAATTTCCCATGTGATTTATTTTTTGACTCCCTGGTTGTTCAAGACTGTTGTCTAATTTCAATGGTAAAGTGAATTTTCCAACTTTCCTTCTGTTATTGACTTCTAACTGAATCCTGCTGTGGTCAGACAACATACTTTGTATGCCTCTTTCTATAAATCTACTGAAACTTAATTTGTGGCTTGATATGAGGTCTATCCTAGAAAATATCTCATGTGCACTTAGGAAGAATGTGTATCCTACTGTTCTTAGGTAGAGTGTTCTGTATAGTTGGTTTATTGTGTGAGTCCTCTATTTCCTTACCTTCTGTCTCATTCTATCCATTATCATAAAAGGAGTACTAAAGTATTATTGTAAAATTGTCTATTTCAACCTTCAATTCTGTCAATTTTGCTTCATATTTCATTCATTTCATATTCATTAGGCACATAAATGTTTACAACTTATATATTTAGTTTGTTTACAATTCATAAATATATTCTCTATTTAAACTTTTATTAAAATCCTTGTCTCTTGCAATCTTTTCAATTTAAAGTCTCTTTTGTCTGATATCAGTAAAGCCACCCCTGCTCTTTTGATTACTATTTGCATGCAGTATCTTTTCCCATCCTTTCTTTTTAATTGTTTTTCCATCCTTTCACTTTAACTCTCTTTTTGTCTTTGCATCTAAAATGTGTTTCCCGTATATAGCATATAGTTGAATCAGGTGTCTTTATACATCCTCCCAATTGTGTTTTGACTGAAGAGTTAAATTCATTTATACTTAATTACTTAAAATGAGGGACCCGTCAATTTGCCTGTTTTCTATATGCCCTATAGCGTTTTTTGTTCCTCACTTCCTGTCTTACAGTCTTATGTTGATTTTTTGTAGTGACATGTTTACTTTCTCACTCATTTCCTTCTGTGTTTATTTTGCAGCTCTATTATTTGTGGTTATCATGGGGTTTACATTTAACAATCCTAGAGTTTTAACACTTAAATATCATACAAAAACTCTGTCTTTCCAGTTCTGTCCTCACTTCTTTTCATTGAAGTCCCCCAAATGACAGCCTCATATGTTGTGTACCCCAAAACCCAAAACATAAACTAATAATTATTTTAAATGTCATTAGTCTCAAATTATGTAGAAAACCACATATGGGGTTACTAGCCACAGTCACAATACTGGCTTATAAACTAGTAATTGTTTAAAAAATGTATTAGTTTCTTAAATCATGTAGAAAACAGGTATAGTCATTAACCACTATGACAATATTAACTTTTATAATTGCCCATATATTTCCCTTTATTGAGCTCTGTATATCTTCAAACAGCTTTGAATCACTGTCTAATGTCCTTTAAGTTCACTATGCAAGACTCACTTTGAGTATTTCTTCCAAAGCAGATCTGATGGTAACAAACTCAAACTTTATTTGGGATTGTCTTAATTTCTCCCTCACTTTTGAAAAACGGTTTTGCTAGATACAGGATTCCTGTTTGGCAGTTATTATTTTTCCATTTAGCACTTTGTATCTATCAGCCCAGTTCCTTCTGGTTCTCCAAGTTTTTTTTTTTTTTTT
>NC_138372.1:80158063-80218416 GCF_054177405.1 Leptonychotes weddellii | reverse complement strand
GATTACAGTGTGTCTTGATGTGGGTCTCTGAGTTCATCTTGCTGGAAATTTGTTGAATTTCCTGGATCTTTATATTCGTAATTTTTATCAGATTTAGGAAGTTTTCAGCCATTATTTTTTCAAATATTCTCTGTCCCTCTCTCTCTCCTTTTGGGACTCCCACAGTGTATATACATCTGCTTGATGGTGCCCCACAGGTCCCTCAGGCTCTGTTCACTTTTCTTCAATCTTTTTTGCTTCTGTTCTTCAGACTTAATTTTTATTTTCATTGTCCTATCTTCAATTTTGTTGATTCATTTGATACATGTTTGAAAGCTGCAGTGCTCCATTCCTGATAAGTGTTGGTACTGTCAGAAGTAGAAGGTTTTCCTTGGAATCCCTCTGATTTTTTTTCATTTCACTTACTGTATTTTTCAGCTCCAGAATTCCATTTGCTTTTTAGCTTTCTGGACATCTTTCTTTAATCTTTTGAGTGCCTTTCTAAGTTGTTTTAAAGTCTTTGTCAAGTACATGCCATCAGGTCTACTTCAGGTCATTTGTTTCCCTTTTGAATGGGTTATACATTCCTGTTTTCTTTTTGCTTTTTGTGTGTCTTGTGGTATTCTGTTGAAAACGACATTTTAACAATTCTGGAAATCAGATTTTTTCTTTCCCTGGGGTTAGCTGGTTTTTTTTTTTGTTTTTTTTTTTTTTGAGAGAGAGGGTATGCCCACATATGCCCATGCAAGAGCTGGGGAGGGGCAGAGGGAGAGGAAGAATACTAAGCAGGCTCCACCCCCAGCATGGAGCCTGACACAGGGCTCAATCTCACAACCCTGAAACCCTGAGATCATGACCTGAGCCAAAAATCAAGTCAGATGCCTAATCGACTAAGCCACCCAGGCGCCCCTATTGTTTACTTTTGATTATCTTTTGATCTCTGTGCCAAGGACCAGTCTGAGGTATGAAACCTTTTTTTTTTTTTTTTAAAGATTTTATTTATTTATTTGAGACAGAGAGAATGAGAGCACATGAGAGGGGGGAGGGTCAGAGGCAGAAGCAGGCTCCATGCGGGACTCGATCCAGGGACTCCAGGATCATGACCTGAGCTGAAGGCAGTCGCTTAACCAACTGAGCCACCCAGGCGCCCGAGGTATGAAACCTAAGATCTTCTCAGATCTTGAGTCTTTCCCTGGGCATTCATGGTCAATTTCTAATTATCCCATATATGCAGTTGTTTATGAATGCCCTGGTCTTTAATGTCTGGCTCCCAAATGGAAAAAAAAAAAAAGAAAAAGAATGGGAAATAAAGGGGATGTCAGTCCTTTTATACCCTTGGAAGTCACTTCACAGGGGGGGGGTGTGTGTGTTTACAATGGAAAGAGGTAGAACCATGGCTTCCCACTTCTTTGTACCTTTGTGATCAAAAGCAGAAATCAGCCATCAGCCTGATTCCCAATATTTGGAGGTGAAGGTTCTTTTTGCCTACCCTGGCTCCCACTAGTTGTGTGCAAGCTGCTCCAGGAACACATGCACAGTTGCCTGCTATATGGCTGAGGTTGGGAAATGGTAGCTACTACTACAATGAGCTAAATTTGAATGAATTAACTTCAATTTACTGTCCAAGCTTTTTCCTGTTAAACTGAAAGGCCTTAATAGATGACAGTTCCAAAATAGTTACATCAAATAAATCCTATCACTGCAATTGTCATCTAGGTGGGGAGATGGATTCCTGGGGCTTCCTATTCTGCCATGTTCCCAGTATTTTTTCACAAGTTTTTTTTTCTTCCCTGTGAACATACTTTTTGTTCCTCTTAAATACGCAGAAGAGTGTGATAGCCAGGTCACATATAAGTATATATTTCACATTATAATAAACTTCTTGAAACTTTTTCAAAGCAGGTGGACCACTCTGTACTTCAATTAGCAATGTTTGAAAGCTGCAGTGCTCCATTCCTGATAAGTGTTGGTACTGTCAGAATTCATTTTAAGCCATTCTAATAAGTGTGTAGTGCTCTATTACTGTGGCTGTCTTACATGTGTCTAAGGGCTAACGATGTGCATCTTTTCACGTGCTTAGTTCCCATCTGTAAGTCTTTGGTAAGGTATCTTCAAATTTATTGTCTTTTTTTGGGGGGGGGGATTTTTGTTTTCTGAGTTTTGGAAGTTCTTTATATATTCTGGATAAAATTCAAATATACGCTTTGCAGAAGTTTTTCCCAGTCTGTTACTTGCTTTTTCATTTTCTTAGTAGTGTCTTCTGAAAGTACAAGGTTTTTATTTGATGAAGGCATATTTATCTTTTATCTTTTTATAGTGTTAACTTGTCTAAGTAAGGTCATGCAGACTTTATCCTATTTGTTTCCCCCCTCCTCCAGGAGTTCTATACTTTTGCACTTTATACCTAGGACTCTGACTCATTTTTGAAGAAATTTTTTGCGTGAGAACAACATACTTTTATTTTCAATTTTTAGCATATGGATGTCCAATTATTCTAGCATCATATGTTGAAATGACCATCTTTTCTCCACTGAATTGCCTTCTCACCTTTGTCAAAAATTATGGTGTATGTGTGGGTCTATTCCTGGACTTTTCTGTTCCAATGATCTGTGTCCATCTGTTTGCCAATACCACAACCTGATTATCTGAGCTTTGTAGTAAGTCTTAGAATTAGGTAGTCTAAGTCATCCATATTTTTTTTCAAAATTATGCTGGCTATTCTAGTTGTCGCTTTTCCAAAAAAACTGCTCGGCAATATCAACAAAATATACTGCTAGGATTTTTTAGTAGTAATGAATCAATTTGGAAGAGTTGATATTCTTAAAAATCATGAGTCTTTTGACTCATGTACACAGAATCTCTCCCATTTCGATTTTCACCTTTCATTATCAAAATTTATGAAGGGTTGTCAGGTTCAGTACACATCTGGGTAGACTTCTACCTATTATTTCTTTTGGTGCTATTGCAAATGGCGTTTTTTAGGGAAAAAATTCAATATCCAGTTATTGACTTTTTTTTTAAAAGATTTTATTTATCAGAGAGCTAGAGAGAGAGAGAAACAGCATGAGAGGGCAGAGGGTCAGAGGGAGAAGCAGGCTCCCTGCAGAGCAGGGAGCCCGATGCGGGGCTCAATCCCAAGACTTTGGGATCATGACCTGAGCCGAAGGCAGTCACCCAACCGAGCCACCCAGGCGCCCCTAATTATTGACTTTGAATCTTGCAACCTTCCTTACCTTATTAGTTGTAGTAGACTTCTTAATTCTTTGGGATTTTCTACATAAACAATCATGTCACCTCTGAATGGGGACAATTTTACTTCTTCATTTCTAATTTGTATGGCTTTTCTTTTTTGTTTTATGCACTGGCTGTCAGATGTTGAAAAGAAGGGATTAGTGTGCACTTTCTTACCTTGTTCTCAATCTTGGAGGAAAACATTCAGTTTTTTAACCGTTAGGATAGCAGTTAAGTTTTGTAAACACTATTTACCAGATTAAGGAAGCTCTTCTCTATTCCTATTTTACTGAGTTTTTATTAGGAATGTTTAATTTTATCAAAGGCTTTCGTTCATTACGATGAGCTATGCTTTTTCTTTTTTTTCTTTACAGATTTTATTTGACAGAGAGAGACACAGCACAGCGAGAGAGGGAACACAAGCAGGGGAGAGTGGGAGAGGGAGAAGCAGGCTTCCCGCAGAGCAGGGAACCCGATGTGGGGCTCGATCCCAGGACCCTGGGATCACGACCTGAGCCGAAGGCAGACGCTTTAACTGAGCCACCCAGGCGCCCCGAGCTATGCTTTTTCTTCCTTAGTCTGTTGATATGGATTACAATTGATTTTCAAAGGTTGGACTAGCCTGCATTTCCCAAGATCAACTGCATTTTATCATGATTTATAAAATACTCTCCCCCCATATTATCTGATTCAACTTCTTAATATTTTGATGAGGATTTTTACATTTACTCTCATGAGACAGAGTGATACATCATTTTCTTAATATCTTGTCTTGTTTTAGCATCAGGGTAGTATAGGACTCATAAAATGAATCTGGATGTGTTGTCTTCTAAAGAACTGTTGGTTTCAATTAATGTTTAACAAAATTCACCAGTGAAACAATCTATGCCTTACGTTTTCTTTGCAAGAAAGAAAGGAAGGAAGATTTTTAACTACAAAGTAAATGTATTAAGTAGATATAGGATCGTTCAGGTCACCTACTTCTCACACAAGCTTTGGTAGTTTGTCACTTTTATGATATGGACCCACTTCATCAAAGTTGAAAATTTATGGAAATAAATTTGTTCAAAATATTCCAAATACTTTCTTACAGCTCTGGGGATGTTTTTTCTTTGCAATCTGGCTAGAACTTTTTCAATGTTATCGGTCTTTTCAGGAACTAGTTTTGTTTACAGTATTTTCTACTGTCCTGCTTACAAATTCACTGATTTATGCTTATTTTTATTTCCTTTATCTGCTTGTTCTGCATTTAATTTGCTCTTCTTTTTCTAGTTCCTTAAGGTAGAAAGCTGATCATCAATCTGTGATTCTTCTTCTTTTCTAATATAAGCAAATTCCCTTTAAACACTCCTTTGGTGTATTCCACAAATTTTTGATCAATTTGTACTTTCATTCAGTTCAAGTACTATCTAATTTCCCTTAAGAATTGTCTTGATCCATGTTATTTAGAACTATTATTTAATATTCAGAAATTTAAGCATTTTTCAAATCTTTGTATTATGGATACCTAATTTATTTATTTTATTTTTTTAAAGATTTTATTTATTTATTTGACAGAGAGAGAGAAAGCAAGAGCAGGAACACAAGCAGGGGGGAGTGGGAGAGGGAGAAGCAGGCCTCCCACTGAGCAGGGAGCCCGATGCGGGACTCGATCCTGGGACCCTGGGATCATGACCTGAGCCAAAAGCAGACGCTTGACGACTGAGCCACCCAGGAGCCCCCCTCCTTTTCTTTTTTTTTTAGATACTGATACCTACTTTAGTTCAACTAAGGTCAGAGAACATTATATGATCTGTTAAGGTTTTGAACGTGTTAATATTTTATGGTATGAAATCATGTGTTCACTGTTTTAGTTCTTGGAATGGGAAAGATAGAAAATCTTCCAATTTTTATCCATAAAGACAGATTTTTACACAGTTCAAAATCAAAAAAGTATATTAGGACATTAAAATTTCATGTGGAGCAATTGTGAAAAAAATTCTAAATATGTTGCTTTGGGGAGGGCAATAAGAAAACAGCTGCAATCGGGCACCTGGGTGGTTCAGTCGGTTAAGCGACTGCCTTCAGCTCAGGTCATGATCCTGGGGTCCCGGGATCGAGTCCCGCATCAGGCTCCCTGCTCGGCGGGGAGTCTGCTTCTCCCTCTGACCCTCCCCCCTCTCATGTACTTGCTCTCTCTCATTCTCTCTCTCAAATAAATAAAATCTTTAAAAAAAAAAAAAAGAAAACAGCTGCAAAACACTGGATTAGAGGTGTTCCGCTATTTTCATTCAAGTTATGATATATATGTCATACAGAAAAATGTAAAACAACAACAAAAAAATTACAGGCCCTATGTCCCAAGACCCAGATTTAACAGATGTTAACATTTTACCAAAATATTCTTCAAATACTTTTTAAAAGAAATGTACAATATATAGAGAACTGCCCAATTCAAACCTCAATCTTTCCCTTCCATCCTTTTCTTACACAGCAAGGTATTATATGTCTCCGGAGAATAATTTTAATGGTATTTTGTGTATCTTTTTCTAAGCTCTGAGAAGTTTCATACAACAAATTAATCTCTTGCTCAGACTTTCTTGAATTCTTAAGATTTTCAAATATCTTGGTATATCATTGCTATGTCATAATTTGAAAAAATTAAAATTTCTTGTGTAAATACCCCTTTTCTCATTGTCAGTTGGTGCAGTTTTTAATGGATATAACCCCTTTTAATCACAGATGTTCTAAAGTGTTGTTTGATCCCCTAGCTTTACCCCAAGGCATTAAAGCTTATGCTTGTTGGGTGCAGGGTCTCCCTTTCCCAGTATTTTTTTTTTTTTCTCCAAATTTACTGAGTTTCAGCTATTTATTTTAGATTCCCTACTGGCCTTTACATGAATGTTACACCTCTACAACAGTTTGCTTTCTGACGGATACATAGTAGCTTAAGTTCTTGGAGTGAGAACAGTATTCCTCCTGAGGATCATCAGTTAAGTACCTAACACATGTGGCTGGCTCTCATCTCTCCTAAACAATCATACTAAGGTCAATATTTTTGTTTTATATGCAATAATAAGTTACAGATCTAACAAAGTATCTTATTAACTTACAGCAAAATTTAAAAAAACCTCCTCCATTACTCATAATGGGAAGTGTTCTCTTCTTACAAAGTGGTTAAGATCAAATTGCTACAAGCACTCAGTACAGTGCCTTTTGAATTTTAGGTGCTTAATAAGTATTTCCCCTTACTTCTTTTAAAAGCCTTGATATCGGGGTGCCTGGGTGGCTCAGTCGTTCAGCATCTGCCTTCGTCTCAGGTCATGATCCCAGGGTCCTGGGATCGAGCCCCACATCGGGCTCTCTGCTCCACAGGAAGCCTGCTTCTCCCTCTCCCACTCCCCCTGCTTGTGTTCCCTCTTGCTGTGTCTCTCTCTGTCAAATAAATAAATAAAATCTTTAAAAAATAAATAAATAAAAGCCTTGGTATCTCTTGATACTGATTTTAATAGAATCTCATTTGCATAGCAAATACTTTCCAAATCATCTAAAGCAGATCCTGAATGCTACTGCCTTTTGTTTGATTTACCTAATCAGGATTATGCTGATTCTATTCATGTTACTAATAGTAGGAGGCAGAGCCATGCTAGATTGGGATGAAGAGTACTTGCATTACTCTGAGTGACTCCTTAAATCTTACACCATATTTGCCTCACTTGCCTCATACTATTCCCAGCCCTTGTATAAGGCATAAGTGGAAAATCACCATGTGGAAATATGAGTTTTATATATTATATACACTGTAGTAAAACATTTGTTTTTGGCTGTGTAGTACCTACTTTCTCTCTTGATTTCATAGCTCTATGCTTTTCCTTTGGAGAACAAGGCTTTTAAACTCTCACTTCATGTGGCTTATATGAAACTTCACTCCTTCTATCTTAAGGGTGACATATATGACCCATACTTAGTCTGTAAGAGTGCCAAATCCCTCCAACAAAAGGAAAAAGTACTTATTTCAAGTTTATTTCATTTAAAGTAACTAAAAAATTCCATGATACACTAGCTGTTAGGGCTTTTGCTACAGGTTTAAATTACTAGTACTTCTCCATGATGAATTTTCTTTTTTTAAATCTAACTGAAAATGAACTATCATCACAATTATCAGGATAATGGTTAGCAGCTCCAGGCACAGCTCTGTCTAGTTTAAAAAAAAATCTGTACAAGAACTGGAAATGCTTCTAATTGGACCTGTTTGGGTCATATGCTCAATTAATGAAATAGAGTGGAATGGTTGTGCATTATCCACAAACAGGTTAATTCCTAGACACCAACGTTCTTACACTTTGGTCAAAGTCTCATGGTGCAGTTGTGGTAAGGAAGTGTGGAGGCCTAGGACAGGCAGTCCCAAATGTGCCACTCTTGCATACTGATTATTAAGAATGCTCTTCCCCTTCCCACCGTGTCTCCAGAAAGCAGGAAATAAATCTCCCATGTGAAAGGCACTCTCCCTGAGATATCCTTATCACCAGATAGGGAATTCAGAGACAAGAAAGTTGTATAAACAAGCCTTGTTACTTTTAGTAATTTACAACCACCGCCCAAATTCTGTTTAGAATCCTTTACTATTTAAAGCTTCAAAAGGTTAAGTTTTCTTTATTTTGTCATTTCCTTGCTGATTAATGTCTCTCTGTGTTGGAGTAGGCAGTTAGGTTCTAACAAAATACCTGGAGGCCAGCAAGGAGGAAGTTATGGCTAGCTCTTGGGAAAATCAGAGGCCTGTGCTGGCACCATTCCATAAGAAACCTGATCAAACCAGATAGGCCCCAGATGATGGATGCCATGACAGGAAACCCCTGACCAAATTAGGAAGAAAAAGTACAAAACCCTGCTTCCTGCCCCAAGTAATACATATTCTACCCTCTAGTTAACAACTGTCAATAAAAGAAACCCAACCTTCAGGGCACATAGCTCGTAGCTCGCTCACTCTCTTGAGCTCACTTGCTCTACTATCTCTAGAGTGTACTTTTCACTTTATTTATTTAACATATAATGTATTATTTGTTTCAGGGGCACAGGTCTGTGATTCATCAGTCTTACACAATTCACAGTGCTCACCATAGCACATAACCCTCCCCAATGTCCATCACTTTTCACTTTACATAAACTTTCCCACTTACGTCACTTACCCACTGTTAACAGAGTGTCTCCTTGAATCTTTTCTCAAGACAAGACAGAGAACTTTCGGTGACTCCTTCAGGATGGGCTGGGTTGAAAACCCAGGGCCCAGGGTCTCTGCAGTTCACCTGGCAACATCTGCTTAAAATGTATAAAAGCATAGAACTTGGACATTTCTTTGAGACTCAATGCTACTATTAGGCCTCCATGTACATGTAATTCTAATTTGTTTTTTCCTACTATTAATCTGTCTCATGTCAATTTAATTCTTAGACCAGTAAGAAGAATCTTGAAGGAAATTTTTTCCTCCCCAACAACTGGCTAGTTGGCAGGATAAACTTCAACTGGCTAAATATTGTTCACCCTGGGATTGCTGTAGCTGAGAAACTCTGGGACATCTGATAAACAGCTGGCAAAAGTAAGATTTCTTACTATGTCAGCCTCCTGGAATCTGTCTGCAAGATCTGGTGGGACAAGAGTGGTTAGAGTCCTTTTTCTTTCTAAATTTAGCATTAACAGGAAAAAGTATTTTTGGAAATACTCCATGGGCTCAGCATCTCTGATAAATTCGATAGAGTACTCTTGGTTTTATTAATCCATTTCCTCCCCAGAGATGGTCACTATTTTTGTCTTTTATGTTGTTATAAAAGGGAATTCCTATAGGGAAATACCAGCATAGGCCCTTATAAGCCTGCTGTTCAAACTAACATTATAGACTGTTGAGTTCATAGTTCTTATCAGATGGGCATATGTTTCGACAAACTTTGCTGTGGGTCCCACACGTAAAATCTGGATAAGGTTTTTCCTTTTGTCTTGAGAACTTGATTTTCTCTGGTCTCCACCATGCAGACAATGCACTTACTGGGGTACACCCTGGTAGCCAAGTAAGAGTGGGGTTTTGAGACATAAAGTTGCTAGCAACACTGTCTAGCCATGACAGCCCTCAAAAAGTAAGTCATAAGAGGTCCCAGTCCATAAGGGACTTTTGTGCTCTTAACCTTTGTTGCTTGTTAGTGCTAAAATGTCCCATTCCAGTATACTGCACCTGCCTGGTGTCACAGATTAGTAGGTCTGTTAACTGGAGGCAATTCAGGTTTTTGTGGGTGATCAAAGACACTGTTTTCACTAAAGCATCCTTATTGCCTGTGTAAAAAAGGCATCTGCTTTCTTAGACTATTTCTGGGAGTAAACTTGTGGATCATGGGGACTATATCATCTATGCCCTCTCCAAGAATGCCTCTTGCACCCATGCTCTAAGCCTAGAAATTGCCCCTGGGTCTTTCCCAAAAAAAAAAAAAAAAAAGGTTTCTTGGTTTGAGTTGCTATTAAAATTAGTAAGAGCCTACTCATCAATGGTCAGACATGAAATCTTTTAAATTGGCTACATTTCAAAAGAAAAAAAATCCTTATACAGAGCTCTCAATTGTCTTATTAGTATACTTACTAGGGGTAGGGACTTAGGGACTCCCTTAACAAGATGAAAGAACAGAAGTTAGACTTAAGACAAAAACTGATGTCCACATCCAAGGTAAATTCCCCTTCTTAAAAACCAGCTCCATCTGCCTGTTTTAACTTACCCTTCCTTATAAGATTTACATAGAGCACTCCAGCCTAAACTCCAGAGTCAATGTATATACATTACTCATATAAATGCTAAAACTCATGAAGTGAATTTAACAGAAGCACTGAAGACAAGTGATAGGGCTCACTTTGCTATTTCTTTCTTTCTTTTTTTTTTTTTTTTTTAAATTTTATTATGTCACTTGGCTATTTCTTACAACTCCTACTTTCTAAAGCTCTACAATCAGGCTCTGCCAGCTTTAGGCATTCTTATGCCATGTCCTTTGCAGATATACCCTGGATTCCCACCTCCCCCCACCCCCCCAAACCCAGGAGGGAAAAAATTTCATGTCCCTTGGATAGCAACAAATCTTGTAACTCATAAAGCCCAATTTTACCTCCACTTTCAGAAGAGCCCACCAAATTTAGAGAGAAATTGGAAAGATTCACATCCTCCCCACTAAAAAAGAAAGAGATGACCATAATTTTTCCTGGCCCTCCTACAAATGAAGAGCAGAAGACTGATATTCAGGGGCTAATAGAAGCCAAGATTGAATTGTGAAGAAAGAAGGCTTTAGTTAACATGATTTATACAGACTTTTTTTTTTTTTTACAAAGATATAAACCTGATTCCCACTTTAGGTGGAAATCTCCCTGATCTAAGGAGTCAAGTTTAGTTAAAAAAGCTGATCAATCTCTTGATATTCAGGCTGTAATTCAGTTTTTTCTGGGAATTAGCAACAACTGTGCCTGGCAAATCTCTACAAAACCAGAAATGCAACTCTAGAAGCAACCCCCGCCATCTCTACCAATCCCAAAACCTCACCTATTCCTCTCAAAATGCTTATAGGTACTATAAAAAATCAGGATACTGAAACAGAATTGTCCTCTACTTAAGAAAAGGAAGGTAAATTCTAAATAGCAATTACCCTATAATTCTTAGGG
Source organism: Leptonychotes weddellii (assembly GCF_054177405.1). Lineage (NCBI taxonomy): Eukaryota > Metazoa > Chordata > Mammalia > Carnivora > Phocidae > Leptonychotes > Leptonychotes weddellii. The sequence goes on along the minus strand of NC_138372.1, from coordinate 80,207,547 downwards.
GAAAAAAAAAAAAACCTTACATTCTTTGTCCCTTATAGTTATAAATCTTGTATCTCTGAAGTGTACACACAGCCCACAATTGCCTGAGTAAAGGAAAAAAAGAAGGAAGTAGATATTTTTTAAAAATACAAACTGCAAAAGGGTTCTCTTGCCCCTTTCTCCTCAAATATTAATAATGGTAAGTTTTCTGCATCTGTCAGTATGTGTCTATTGTGGATATATGGCATTTTCCAGTTAGAATGCTCAAATGATTTTGTAGAAGAGCTCTATTTGATTGGCTTAAAGAAAATTAAGCACTTATATAAGTTTTGCATTCATAAAGATTCTCAAAAATAAAAAAGAAACACAATCCAAATGAATTTCAAGTTCACGTGAACTGGGAAAATATTCAGTATTAAAGCTAACTTAAGGTTATAGAAATTATGGTTATAATATGGTTATAAGGTTAAGAAATTATGAATTACGTCTCATGTCAATTTAATTCTTAGACCAGCTAGAAGAACCTTGAATAATCGAGGCAATTTTTCCTCACTCAGAAGCAATAGAAGTGTGGGTCATTACATTGGCAAGATAATTGAAGTCTTGTCGAAGTTTTGCTAAGACATCAAAATCTTTATGCCACCTGGAATTGGTGTGAGCTGAGAACCACCACAACCACTATAAGAGCTAATATTTATTGAGAAGTTGACTACACACACACACACCCCAGACTTGTTTTAAGTATTTTATATTCATTAAATCATCTTTACAACAATCCTACCATAAGTATTGATTATCTCCATGGAAATGGATAGAACCTGCCCAAGGCGATAAAGCAATTAAACCTCAGAAACAAGATTTGGTGTCAGAATCTACACCTATAAAACCACTGTAATACACTAGTTTTCAGTAAATTAGGCTGAATTTCCTGTCACTGTAGAAAGAGTTTTATAAACTGATTTTTTTAAAATATTGCTTTTTCCATATCTAACAGAATTGTATGTTCTAAGAGGTAATTTTACTTAGATCTTGGCTCACTATTCCTGTCATAATTCTTAATAATTTCAAAATCCACTTAGATGATCCTTTTCATACTCAAGTTTCTCAATTTCTTTAATTCATCTCTTTCCATGACCCTGTTTTCACTTAACTACCATGTTCACATTCTAGAACTTATAGACACTAATTACTGTATTCTCTCTGCCTTTGTCAATTTGTCATGTTATTCTCTTATTTGGACCTCTCAAATTTCTACTTCCTACCTCTAGTAAATAACTCCAACATTTCTTCAGTCATACTGCAATCTATATATAATTGATCATACCATTTTTCCATTGTTTCTCAACCTTCATTTTCTCACTTTGCTCTTTACCCAAATCTCTATGTCTTTTCTTTATAATCATTCCCTTGAGTATATCAACACCTTTTCCTTCCTCCCACTTTGTTGTATTCATCTAGGAAAATTCCAACTTTGATTAAATTCAACTCTTGTCTACTCAGTGATGGCACCGAGGCTAAACATCATTGGAGGAAAACACAAAATCATTTGACTAGTCTCACTTAAATTAACAGACTTCAACTGACCACTTTAAGTACTGTCTAGCCATCCTTCTAAGAATCTATTCACTCTGTCACTTTCCTAAGTGTCTATTTTACACCTTCTTTTCTTTCCTCAATCCAATACTCTTTCCCTCTGTGACCTTGCTTCCTATTTCACGGAAAAAATATCATACAACTTTTACATGCTCCTCCTATATATCCAGCAAACTACAAGTATCTAGGCCTACACAATCCATCCTTTCTCCCTGCTATCAATGAGCCATTTACACGCCCATCTTTAAAACTAACTCTTCTATTTGCATACCATATCTGTAGCTCCAACAATATCCCTCTCCCTCGTGCATCATATTTGTTTTTTCCTCTGCTGGGTTAGTCCTACTGGATTAGTCCATACAAACCTGCTATATCTTCAATCTTTACAAAACAAAATCAAAACCCTCTTGATACTATATACCCCCCTGCATTAACAGCCCATTTCTCTATCCCCCCGAGAGCAAGACTCTCTAACATGGTTGTCTTCAATTCTCACTATATTAAATTCCTCTCTACCATTCTCTTTAATACGTCCTCTCATTTCTTCCATTCATCAGATCAGTTTGTCAAGGAGAGATCCGTCAAGAACAGATCTGATATATTTCACCACCCCTTCCTACCTGAGATATTTTCTTTGTTTGGTTTGTACCTATTCTTTATATACCTGACATCTAAAAATGAGCATGTTCTGGGGTTCACTTCTCCATACTTCTTAATTCCTATCTTTAAAATTCCCATTTTCATTATTTCACACTGCTAGGAGACAAAAGCTGTGATTCACAAAAGCATTCCAACAAAGACCAAGTCTCTGGGCATAGATTCTGGTGAAGTTATTATTATATACTCACAGGACAGTACTAATAAGAACAAATTAAATATAGCAAAGTTTTCTTATTAACACATAGCTGAAGCTAATTTCACTAAGATAACACAATACTTTTGTATGGGAAACATTTACACCCTTATGTGATAATCCGATCGATTTGGGGGCACCAAAATAAAAGACTACATTAGGGCAAGAATACAAATTTCCTAAAGTGGGGAAAATCTGCCACTACTAAAAAAACCCAAAATAAACAACAACAACAAAAAACAAAAGTCATAGCCAGACAAACAAAACCACTCCTAAAATAATTACAAGAAATAAGAAATAATATTACTATAAAAAAGTATGTTTAACTGCATTGGTATCCAGGTAAAAATGAAAAGAAGGGCAGAGGGCAGTATCTGTAATCATAAAAGAAAATTTCTATTTAGTATTGTAAAATTACCTTCAAAATTTTATGTAATTATCAAATTACACTTTCCAAGTGTATTAAACAAGATAAAAAAATTAAGAACATTATTTTATTGGAAAGAAAATAATTTATTATATATGAGGAAGATGATTAAAATACATGTAATATATCTCCAATAAACTGATTTAAATGCATATAGATTTAATTTTTAAATATACTTTAAAAGCTGTTACGCACAGTTCCATAGTCCAGGTGTCAATTTCTTCTCCTTAAAGTTGGAAAGCAGTTGGAAGACATGGAATCAGAAGGAACCTAAAACATCATAAGAGTTCATTAAAAATAATTATGATTATAAAACAGCTCATTAGCTTTTAGTTATTTTAAAACATTCATATTTAGAAAATTAGTGAATCATGTCAGTACTACAAATTTTTAATTGTCTAAATAAACAGCTTATATAGAAACTGTGATTTATAACATTAAACATTTTAACTGTCGCTACAAAAAACAGCAACTTCAATATCTAATTTTTTGTACTCTTGAATGATAATAATTATTAACAGAATTTTGAATTGCTTTCCTAGTACTAGCAAGAGCAGGATTTGCAAAACATGCAGAGGCTCCAATTCTTGATTTTCCTACTTACAGAAGGTTGGATGGCTAGGTTGGTATAAGCACCTAACCATTTTAATCTAACAAATTAGTATCCAAACTGGTCAGCCCTTGAACTACTAAAGATACCTTTTCAAATTAGATTCTTGGTCCCATTCCCAGAAATTCTGATTTATTAGTTTTAGGAGGGAGTCCAGGAATCTTTAAATGTAAAAATCCTTCCTCAGTGGTTCTCAACCTTGGTCACACATTAGGAGGTTTGAAAAATTCCAGTATCTGTGCTGTGCGCCAGTCCAATTAAATCAAAATGGGGAGAAACCCTGACATCAGTACATTTTAGCCTTTTTTTTTCCTTCATCAGATTTTTTTAAGTTTCCCAGGTGATTCCAAAATGTGGCCAAGATTAAGAACCACTGTTTTAGGTAATTCTGGTCATCAACCAGTCTGGAAACCACTGTTACTACATATACCTACCAGATTGTTTCTTTTCACTTAAGGTGCTACCCTGAGTCAACATTATGTCTTCTTCCCTCTGTTCCTCTTTTCTCATTCCTTTTGTTTAGAGAAAGAAAGAGGAAAAAAAAAATACTTCTACTTGCTATCTATCTCAAAGGAAGTATCAATAATAAAACCTCAGATATGAAGTCTGCTACTCTTGGAATTTACAAAGAAATTCAGTTATTTTAATTTTCAATATATATACTTTTTTAAAAGAAAAAAAATCCTTTCCCCAAATTTTACAATACGTTATATAGAACACCTAAACCAGATACATCATAAAACAGAAAGCATATGTTATTGAATTAGGTTTAGGAAATACATAAATATAAGAAACAAGACTAAATTCTGTGTTGAAGCAGATGCATACATTCTCCAAGTAAATAAGTTGACCTGATTCACTAACTTTCCCTAGAAAAATTACATAACCTCAAGAACAGCATAGAAAATTCAGCAACAGATCTAAAAAACACGTAAGTGATTTGTCCAATCAACATTGGTAATTTTAGAAATATCTCATTTGAATAAATTAGAAAAAAAAACTATTGCTTAATCCGAATCAATGGGTAGGGGAGGGACAAAACATTTCTAGGAAAAACAGAAAACACTGCCCCAAAAAGGATACAACAAGAAAGGATACACTTTGTATGACAGTAATACAGCAGTATTTACGCAGGAATGCTTCTAAAGAAGAACAGCAGAATGCAGTTTAATTTTTTTTCTCAGTTCTCACATTAGATTTATAAATAAATGATTTTTTTAAACACACACTGAAAATTGTTAATTTTTAACCGTTCCACTAAGGTATTTGTAAGAATTCTGACTACATCAGTATAGATACTTCACAAAATTCAAATATTCAAGGCATTTCACAAAAGGAATAAACATTAAAATTTTCCCTTAGTTATATGATTTTTTCAGCTTAACACCAGTAAAGCTGACTGAGTTAACTTCATGTTCTTCCAAATATAAAGGCAGAAAGATTTAAAATAGAACACAAAGAATATATTTCCACTCAGGTTTCTTAAATCAATAGAACACAAACTTTGAAGTTTAAAATGGTTAATTCTATCATTTTTATTCATTAAATTACTTAAGTATGCATTAAAATTACTTGTTTGAAAGGCAAAAGATTTCATTCCACAAAAAAATATGTAAATACTTCTGTGACATGTGCAATCAGTAACGCAAATTCTTAGGCCCCATTAAGAGTGACCAACTGGTCTTGGCTTGGTGGACACTTTCCCGGTCTCAGCACAGGAATACTGGCATGGTAGACTATACAAGGCTCCTACTCCAGGCCTACTGAATCAGAAACTCTGGATGAGGGTGAAGGAAGCTGTTTTATCAGCCCTTCAGGTGACTGTAATACATGTTGAAGTTTAGGAACCACTGCTTTCCTATAGGTTGAAAAGTTTTAAGACAAAGACATATTCCCCTCATAAATTCATTCTCCAAACTTAATTTTACATACACTTGGGCTTTATTCTGTAGTTAAAATTTTGAAATTTATTGGGAATTAACTGCACAGACAATGACACACACAGAGTGATAGAGACATGGATGGATAGATGGATCAACTGATCAATTATCCTTTAAAAACCTTAGGAGATACCTGAATTATCACTCTAGAAGGCTTTTATACTTCATTTTATCTCAAGAAAGTCTTGTTCTTTTATTATGTTATATCCACACTTACCTTCATTAATTTTTAACACTTCCTTTTTCCTTCTTTAGAATCTTGTTTTGGTCTAGCAGATCGAGCAAACTGCTAATATTTAAAAATTAAGGTTTCTTTCACAAACAGGACAGTAGTCTTCTCTAAATAATTACTAAGAACTTCCTAATGTAGGGCAGGAGTACAGTTTTTAAAATGTATCTCTTGTACTTGTCTTCCTACTCTCAGCTATTTGTCAAATATTTTTTTTATTTTTGAGTGCATCCTACCTGCTGCCCATGATTTGCAGAAGTAAAAAATTTACCTTTTCTTTATAATTATTTTTTACATCTGGACCTTCACTCCATCTATCCCACTGATTTCTAGTTTGCAAACTGCATTAACTACTAAAAGCAGAATGTTTAATCAATATTTTGGTTGTTAAAATTTTCAAATAGAAATATGAATTGTAATATCTATAATAAAACATAAAAGAGTAAAACAACAATGAATCATTTTTTTAATGACTCCAAGTGTATTTGTAGATAATGTAGTGTTTTAGGCTTAGCCTAAAAATGTACTTCTGACCTGTAGAAATAAATGAAATGTTTAGACATGGCTAAATTATAATAACCTCATGCTACTGAGGTTCCTTTATTTTCCAATAAAAATCTAACTACCCATATGACTCAGCTAAGTATGTTTATAACTGAGTAAGCTAGAATACCAGTTGTTGAGATTTCTAAAGGATAACTTAAAAATTAGTTTCAAGGGGTGCCTGGGTGGCTCAGTAAGTTAAGTGTCTGCCTTTGGCTCAGGTCATGATCCCAGGGTCCTGGAATCAAGCCCTGCATCAGGCTCCCTGCTCAGCAGAGAGCCTGCTTCTCCCTCTCACTTTGCCCCCACCCCGGTTCTGTTTGTGCTCTATCTCAAATAAATAAATAAAATCTTAAAAAAAAAAATTAGTTTCAAGTATACCCTTCTACTGAAAAACACACTGTCTTTGGAATGAATTATTTAAGGATACAACCACCATAGGTTTTCCAAAAAGAACATATCCATTAGCTTCCTTTAAGGCTTTTGCTGCTGCTTTTTCATTTGGAAGTCCAATGAAAGCTTGTCCTTTCATGCGACCTTCTTTCATCAAACGTATATCAAACCTAGGAGTCAAGGAAGAAAAAGCGGTTTTGATTTGAAGAATATCAAACAATTTTGATCACGGGAATAGAAATGTGTTGAACATTTAAATGTCTGCCATTTCAGAGTAAAAATGACTATACTGTCTGATTAGAACATTACTCGGACTTTCTAAAATTATGTTTTGTATACTGTTCTAATTGATTCAAAGTAAGTTTGATAATAAATTTATATATATCTTTCTAAAGCTCTGTTAAGTGTATTTATGTAAGTTAAAAATTATAATACTAGGAACTCTAAAAACAAACTTAAATTTTTATTTCCTATCTCTATGTTTAAAAAATTTCATACAGCCAACTCAATACTATCTATTCAAGTGACAAAAAAACAACTATAAAACCAAGAATAGAAAGGCTCAGAGGAACCACAGAAAAGTGACACAGAACTTCAGAGTAGGATATGACCTTATTGATCTAGTCAAAATCATCATTTTATAGGTGACGTCTACAGAGAATGCATGACTTCTTCAAAGTCATAAAGACAGCTAAAATTAGAGTAGAAACACAAACCAGATTTTTTATTCCCAAGTGTAATGTTCTATTATTCCATAACATGTTCATTTTTCAACATTTTTGGGAAAACGATATTCAAAAATCAGAAAAACCAGACCATAATTTACAACTAAAGTACTTCCTACAACTGCAATAGTCTATACAGAGCATTAAAAAATGCAGTGACTTTTTAAATTCACACAATTACTCCCACGAAAAGCAATTATTAATTTATCATTTTGATGTATATAGCTTTTTCCATATAGAATTATTTTCCCCCTCAAATTTTAATTACAGCAACACTAAAAATAGAGGAATGTACACAAATATTTATGTACATGAAACATTTCATACATATATATTTTTTTCTGTTTCTTATAATCATGATTCAAAGGTAGCAACAAGAAAAAGGACTAGTATTTTGCATGCATAGCAAAAGAAACTTTTGGTATACTGGTAAGAAAAGGTATCTGCCACTAATGAGTATAAATAGGCCAGATAAGACATCAAAAGATTAAAATAAAACTTAGTTCCAGTTATCCTCCATATTACCTCCACTCAAAGTCTTATCTCTTTACCTTTTTACTTTTCCCTACTTCTAACTTATATGGCCGAGGGTCTTACATACTTTGGAGCTAACTAATTATGGCATTTTACCGAATGAAATTCTAACTCGAAACATTAGCTTTTATATCATTTACAAATCCTATCCCCCTTTTGCTCTCACAAAATTGGGAGCCTTGCTTAATGCAGACTAATTAAAAGAAGGGAAGCTACTGCCAAGGTTAAGAATCTGAAAAATTTTGCCGGACTGCTACATATACTCCTGAATAAGTTATTAATGCAGTTGTTTTCAAAGTGTAGTCTTTGGACCAGTAGCTTTGGCATCATCCATGAGCTTTTTAGAAATACAAATTCATAGGCCCTACCTCAACCTCGATGGACCCAGGAAACGCTTTTACTAAGCTCTTCAGGTGATTCTTATACAGGTTAAAGTTTGAGAATCCCTGCTTTAGAACTGGGGATTAAGGCTGGAATTTATGCTGTTTGTATATTGGAACTCAGTCATAAATATTAGTGTGTGTATTGTTTAGGCCTGCTTACATGCTACATAGAACTGAGTAGCTCCAACAGACACTGTATGGCCTGTAATAAAATAAAAATATAAAATGTTTCTATCTGCCCATTTATGAAGAATTCTGCCGACTACTACTTTAGACATCTAAAAATTAGGCAACATAAGAACATTTCTTCCTATAATTTTTATCTCTATAGGGAAAGTGCTGGGATTAAAAAAAAGGGCTAATTTGTAACAGATAAAAACAAAACATAATTTGAGAATATGACTCCCACTTACATTATCCGTTGTGTTTCTGAGGAAAAGTCAACATATCTCCCAAAAATAAATTTAAGGTCCTAGAATTTTAATAAGAAAAAGACAAGTAAGAAGGTTCAGGGGGAAAAAAAGATAAAACAATAAAGTCAATTTACAAATTTCTATTTACCTTTTCTTGAACATGTTTAGCTAAATTCTTTACATAAATTCTACAGTTCGGTTCACCAGGTTCGTAACTTCTGAAAACTGAAAGTGTTTCCATTTCTTATTAAAAGCAAAACAAAAGGAGGACATACATTAGGATATTTTCATTACTTTTCTCAAAGAAAAACTATAAAAACATTCAAATACAAGTGTTAAATAGATAGAACAAGCATTATGAAAATGTCAAAACCATAACCATTAATAGCAATGTTCTTAATAAAAATACTCATTAAAAATCTGAATTGATAATACGAAAATAAGCTTAAAAATTTCAGGTCATCTAAAATAACTAAAACTTGTCCAATAAAATATCTACTACTGAAGCTCCTTTATGATAAAGTTACCTTATTAAAAAAAGATTGAAGCAAATAAATAGGTTATCAATCACTTTTGTCATTGTCTTGCTTTAAGTCAATTTCCCAAACCACCAGGCACCAACAGTCAGATGTAAGAACGAATTACTCAAACCTAATCAAGTAATTCATACAAACTGTGGCTTCTACCACTACTCCTAGTATCAATAATCAGTTCCTGACAACAGATGTTCTATGCAAAAATGCTAGTTGGAAGTTTATTTCCCATTATTATGGGAAATACTGTAACATGCTACATGTAATCTAAAACCCCTAAATAATTCCCTAAAATGTACTAAAAGCAGGAAAAATTCTTTAGAAGAAAACTATCATGTTAGGATATAAAATCCTTAAACACAGACTTTTAATTACCAAATAACTGAAACTTTTTTTTTTTTTTTTAAACAACTGCTTTGCATGTATCTCAAACACAGAATTGTAATGATATATCCACTGTATTTGGAATACAAAACTCCAGACCATGGGCCCCTTAATTTTTTTAAAATGTTATATAAAAAGTTTTAGGAATGAAAACAAAAATATTTTTTCCATAGATAGACTGAAAACACTGTATCGAGAGATACTTTCCTCCCTACAAAATATGGGTATTAAAACCAAAAGCAGTGATTAAAAACATTAACTGGGAAGATGTTTTGATATATATCCTTTAATTAAGGTAAAGAACATGAAGAGATTTGTTGTTTCTGACACATCAAAGACATAGAATAGGCACTGGTTTATTTCATGAAATTACCTTCTCTAGAAATTCTGCCTTTTTCCAACTCCCTTCTAGAAATACATTCTGATGGCATTTCATCACAGTCCTCTTTAATCTCTTCTGTGATGTTCAAATTAGGTTTAGGGAAGATTTTTCCAAATCCTACATTGGGTGCATCACCTCCAGGAGCAGGTAAATCTAAAAGTTAACATTAACATCAGCCATTAAAAATTCCTACCCTTCAAAACAGGTTTTGTTTTCCATTTTTAAAGATATCTTTTGGCACTAAAACTCTTAAGTGTTTTTCTCAATGCTGTAGAACAGGGGTAGGCAAACTTTTTCTGTAAAGGTTCAAATAGCAAGTATTTTAGGCATTGCAGGCCATATGGTTCCTGTCATGGCTATTAAACTCTGCCACTGTAACATGAGAACAGCCAGACAATAGCTAAGCAGCCAAATGGTTGCTTGGTGGGTCTACTTACAGGGTCTGCAAAGTGGAAAGAAAATGAATTCATTTTCAACGTATTTAGTCTGAGGTGCCAGAGGGGCACCTCGAAAATGTAAAATGTATTGGGCAAGATAGGCAGAATGTGTGTTGGGGGGGGTCAATAATAAGTATTCTGTTTAACCTATCCACTTTGAACTATTAATAATTATATGAAATAAATCTGTAGTTCATTAAATAAATTACATAATTATCAAAGGCATTCCGTAATGGAATGTGCTCATTCAAGATTATTCATACAGTGGGTCTGAAGACTTCATAGTGCCACACCAGAATATTATGAAACAGCCTTCAATCTTCAATCTTATCAAAGATGATTAAAAGATTAAGATCAGCATATATGCTGAAATCATAAGACAAATGGAAATTTGAGGATACCAAAAAGCTTCATTAAGCCTTTCCCCACCCTCCCACCAAAAAGAAGTCAATTCTACTCTTAGAACCTATAAGAAGTGAAGAAAAACAAGTATTCACACTCAAGAAATTACTCAATTAGGAAAATTCAAAAACACCACAAATTTTTAATTTCAGATAGCAACATAATGGATTTCATTTACAAAACATGAATTTTAGCTTCAGCAAAAATTAAACTGGCACAGTAAGGATAGGGTTAAATATTCACTAGAAAAATTCTAGTCATACTACCAAAAAACAAGCAAAAAACTAAAAAGCTATGAAAATGATGCAAAGAATATGCTAAACTTAGAATTATAAAAAGTTTCTTTATAATGTTGAAAAACTGTTGTACAAACAGATCTCCTGTGGCCTGAAAGTATCAATAAGAGAAAAACTTAAGACTGCTTCTCCTGTTACTTCAACGTTACTAATTGACACTGATGTAGAATGGGAGGACTGTCATCCTCTCATACTGGTCTACACCCTTGAGTAAATTAAGCTTAAAAAAGTAAAAATTTGTGTCTGGGTGACTAACATGAAATAAGAGAGAAAAATATACAAAAAGAAAAATAGAAGTATTGAAACAAAAAAGCTATCTGTGCCCTGCCTACTGTTCACTTATTCAACAAACAATAGCAGCTAATTTTTAGACATTTGCACCATGCCAAGCATTTTATTTTACTTGGATCATCTTGTTTGTTTCTCACAGCCAATATTTATCAACTGCTCTTCTGTGATAGGCACTGTGCTCTGGGGCAGGGGTTCTGCACATGCTGCCTCTCTGGTGGAGACTATGATCCAATGGCTGACCCAAGCCCACCCCTAATGCCAGCAGGGCCAGGACAAGAGTACAAATGGAAGCCTCATACCATACACTGAAATATTGTAAAGTTACAAATCAAGTTTAACTGTTAAATATGTTCTATTCTCCTTAATAATAATAATAATAAACGCAACTATCTGAAAAGGCAATGCCTTCTCACTAATCTTGGAAAAGACAGGAATTAAAATCAGTTTTTCCACTCACTACATTTGCAAAACTTACTGGAACTCTGATCGCATATTCACACAAATGCTCAAAGACACATGTGCAAAATGTATGTTCCAGTAGTTTCTCAGATAGTAAAAAAACAGGAACAACCTCAACTTCTATCAACAGAGCATGATTAAAGATTCATATAACTGTACTATGTAGTATTATGCAGCCATAAAAAAAATAAGGTATGTATTTTTATGTTGATACAGTAAGCTACTCCCACTAGACTTTAAACTCCTGAAGATCAGAGACCACATCTAGCTTGTCCTTTAGTGCCTAGCATAGAGCCTGCTAGGCTGTATGCTTTCAGTAAGTCAATATTAAGTCAATGGCAAACACTACATAAAACATGATGCCCATTTAAAACAAGAGGAGAAAATGTGTTTACACGTGTATAGGATAAGGTCTGGAAGAATAGCTATATTCCTAATTATTAACAATGGTAGTGAGATAGGGGACAGTTGGGTTTGAGGTGGTAAAATTTTTTAAATTTTTACTTTATATGCTCCTGTTTTGATTACCTTTTCTATAAGTCTGTATTATTTATGAAATTAAAATTAAGGAACAAAGGAATGCCATTATATCAAATTAATGCCTACAATAAACAGAATATCTGTAATTTTAATAAATTGTCTTTTAAACTTAAGAACAGTATCTTAGTAATTAATCTTCCATGTCTTTTGGATAAAAAAATATTTACATGAAATCTACAATACACGTTAACAGTCACACTGCTTGTTTCCTAATCAGTAATTCAAATATACTAATAAAACCACAGAACATCACAACTAATAATGAAAAAATAAGTCAGTGGGACTGTTTTATTGTATTTTTCATGTAAACATCAGCAAAAACAAGACTCAATTTCACCCTAAAGTTAATTACTAGCAAAAGGCAACAGTAATGGTTTCATCATTAAGCATTAATTTTAGTTAATGAAAAAGTTCAAAATGGATAATATTCCATGACATTAAGGAAGGTTAACTGCATATTTTAAACATTTAATTCTAACACAAAAAGCAGAATGAGAAGAATTTTTACACAGCATATTAAAGAACTAGAATGTGCTTACCATAATTTTGTTCTTCACGATTTTGTTCTTTTTCTAGATCTTTCTTAAATGCAGATGGCATGTCAGTAGATATATGAAATTCAATTTTCTTAATACCTACAGGTTGTGGTTGGTCAAATACATCTGAAGGTAACAGCACTGGATGTAAACTGCTGTTTATAAATAGTCACAGTATTACTTGGCAATTGCAAATAAAATCCTAAGTAAAACATTATTCCCATTTACCTTAAATTTAACACTGACAAAGCACTCACAATACCATAGGCATTGCACAAAATAACTTACATTTAATACTTCAATAAATCCTAACAAATTTGCTAATATGGATACTATTAAATTACTAGTTAAATAAGGAGACTGAGATTAAGGGATATCACTCATTAAATGACAGAGACAGTACCTGCGGACTACTGATTCCAAACTTAAAGATATTTACCAATATGCAAAGACATTCATTCTATTTTTAATATAAGCATTTTTATGTTCTGTATTCTACATACATAAATAAAGCTATGCTGTCCAACAGAATTGCCACTAGCCACATGTGTCCTAATGAGCACGTGAAATATTGCTGCCCAAATTAAAATATAAATATATAAAATACACAACACACTATGACAACTTTGTATTAATTATATGCTGAAATAATATTTTGGATATAATGGGTTAAATAAAATATATTATCAAAATTAATTTCATCAGCTTTTTAATCCTTTCATGTGGCTACTGGAAAACTGAATTTGGTTCACGTTATTTATCTTTAATTGTTCAGTGCTGCGATAGAGATTAAAAGCATGCGATGTGGTATCAAGACATACGTAGGTGAGAACCATACATCGGTAAGAAAGATACATCATATTTATACTTAATGTGAAATTAAAAAAAAAAACACAGATTAGGACTTATTCCTTCAAAATGGAAAAAAGATTTCTAACAAACTCCTTTCTCAATTTTTGAAGTTACTTACAAGTTCAAGGGAAATTTACATTGTAGAATAGCTAAATGAAATTAAAATTACAATTAATGTTAATTTTATGTGATTAATATATTAAAATATATAGAATCCCATGGCAAACAGGCAGGTAAAATGTCTACCGTAATTGTTTATAAATGACATGGTTTAAGCAAGTAGACAAAGTACACAGAAAACCCTTATTTCATAATCCAAAACAAAATTACCTATGTGGAGCAGATGAAGGTGTTTTCAATATATCCTTTATTTTTTGCTTTTTTCTCACATGGTGCTGCTTTGTTGTTTTTGGCCTTTTGGGCTGAAGATTTGCTAGTTCCATTAGTTTGGTCATTCTACGTTACAAAAAGAGGAAGTAAAGAATTCTTCATGTACAAGCATGTAATATAAACTATAAATTATACATGTTATATTATAAATTATGATCTATATAGAAGTATAGTTTCTAAGCCATCAATTAAGATAATTTAAAATAAGCTCAAGTTCTAAATTTCCTTGGCCAACTTTCATCTTACTTTAAAGGAACTGAGAATTTGAGAGAGAGAGAGAGAGAGAGAGAGTGTGTGTGTGTTTGTGTATGCACATGCACAAGCAGGAGGAGGGGCAGAGGGACGGGGAGAGAGAATCTTAAGCAGCCTCCCTGCTGAGCATGAAGCCCAATTCAGGGCTATCTCTCAACCCTGAGATCATGCATGTCATGAGCAGAAATCAAGAGTCGGATGCTCAACTGACTGAGCCATCCAGGTGCCCCTCAATTTACCTTTTAAAGATATGTTTTATTATGAAAATTATTAGTTGTCCAAATAAAATGTCTGCACTTGATGCCAGAAAGTTGAACAGGATACAGTAATACAACCTATGTAACTTTATTCCTTTTTTTGACTAATATTCAAAAAGACCTTATAAATACAGTATAATTATTTTAATTCTTATTCTAATTAAAGAGTCTAAACTGAAGTTATTTTTATTTTAAAGCATTTTCAAAATCATTGCACATGAATCATTTTATGAACAAGATAACTTACTTGAGAACAAAGTTTTCAATACTATCTTTGAAGTGGCTTTTTATAAGAAACTATCAAGCTGTGATAATTGATACATTGTACCTAGTTTATCTTCATTATGAGTGTAATATTTCAAATAGATCCTGTCTAGGCATTTTTGTATCTTCCACAGAATCAGACACAGTGTTTCCAGAGCAGAAGCTCCCAATCACTAGTCACAGCTCTATTTCTACAGTTACATTTGTGAAATTTGAAAGCAAAATAAACATGCACACAAATTGCAAGAAAGGAGAATGTGGTTAAAATAAGCTTTAAACCAAGTAAAGAAAAATGTAATAAACACATGCTATACATTTGTAAAGCCTCTTAACAATCAAGGTTTGCCCAAAATTTTATGAATAAATCCAGTTATACAAAACATGTTTCTATTCACAAATTGCTCACCCAAAATAGACTAAGCCTCTCAACATTGCCAGGCATAAATTAGGTAATCAATAAATACTTGCTAAATAAATAGTATGGTTTTGTTTTTGTTTACATTTCCCAAAGATAGAAAAGCATGAAACACTGTTTTTGCAAAGACTTTATTCTCATTACTCAAGATGAATTACTTGCAGAATTCCTCACTACATCCCTAAATAGAAACCAGAATTAAAAAAAAACAAAAAAAGGTTTTGGCCAGCCTGCATAAAGCATTCCTGAAATTACTACCACTATTTTATAAAGAAAGTAAAATGTACATAGGTTATGTAATGAACCCAACGCAACACTTTATACCGTTCTTTATTTGGCAACAAGTTAGTCTATCAAGAACTGCCAGCCTTCCTAAATGTCTCTATTCAAGACACCCCATTCACCCCATTTTTGTAGTTTTGCCTCCACCTACATTTTTAACTCTTTCTCTAGAAAGAATGCATATTGAGAGAGTACTTAAGTTAACATTGACTCAATAATAGTCATATTGTTGTTGATTATTTGTAAATATTGCCTGGAGTTTCTACTTGGTTTTTGGTTTTTTTTTTTTTAAGGTTTTTATTTATTTTTTTGACAGTGAGACACAGCAAGAGAGGGAACATAAGCAGGGAGAGTGGGAGAGGAAAGAGCAGGCTTCCCACTGGGCAGGGAGCCAGATACAGGGCTCGATCCCAGGACTCTGGCTGGGATCATAACCTGAGCCGAAGGCAGATGCTTAACAACGGAGCCATCAGGTGCCCCTCTACTTGGATTTTGACTCATGTCAACCCCTCCTGTATCTGACTTCTGTACACAGTTACCTAAGATTCTCATCATTTGGGGCACCTGGCTGGCTCAGTTGGAGCATGTGACTCTTGACCTTGGGGTTGTGAGTTCGAGCCCCACACTGGGTCTAGCAATTACTTAAAATAAAAAAACTTAAAAAAATAAATAAATAAAATAAAAAATTCCCATCATATGCCCATAGTGGTCTTCTAGGCTAGAGGTTGGCAAATTACTGCCCTGGGACCAAATTCAGCCAGCTGCCTCTTCCCGTAATCAGAAAGTTTTGCTGAAATACAGCCACATCCACTCCTTTAGGTATTGTCTGTGACTGCTTTCCTACTACAACAGAACTCTTAGCCCTATACAGAAAATGTTTAGCAATTCCTGTTCTAGGCTATGCTGTGGATTATACACCTGAACATTAACCATTTACTGCTTTTCACCAGAATCTTTAAATAAAAGGTATGTAGGTTGTCAAGAACAACCAATTAAAAAAAAAAAATTCATCTGCATTAGTTACTACAAATTGTTCTGTATAAAATCCCACAGAAATGCTCTAGAAATTTATTCTGAGAATAAAATTCAGGGGAATAAGCTGAAAAAAATACAAATACAATCCATTCTTATTCTTGTTATTCAAGATAGTTAAAGTTTTATGAAGTCTCCACAAAGAATTAGTGAATAATGAATCAATGCCCCTCCGGGGAAGTCAGGATTGGGTTCCTGCAAGCCTATACTCTTAGCATTTCACCAACTGATCAATACACACCTTGTTTCATGTGTGTTTTTGTTTAAGGACACCTTATTTTATATATTGTTGATTCACTAACATTGAATTTACAGTCAACAGCACTATAATTCAACCCTGAACAAGGCTTATCTAGCAGGTTTTCTCCATTAGGAAC
Organism: Leptonychotes weddellii; assembly: GCF_054177405.1. Lineage (NCBI taxonomy): Eukaryota > Metazoa > Chordata > Mammalia > Carnivora > Phocidae > Leptonychotes > Leptonychotes weddellii. Next base: position 80,190,544 of record NC_138372.1, on the reverse strand, counting down.
ATCACAGCCTTCTTGATTTTGGAAACATTAGACAGCACCTCAACACTATGCTTGGGGACCAATTTAAACAGCAAAATCACCAAGAAACATCATAAAAAATGTGGAAGGCTTGGTATTAAATAGACCACAAAAAGGATACTTGTTTACAGTACTGGAGATGAAGTAAGAAGACAGCATGTCACCCTGTTCTACCTCATCTAGGAATGTGCACGTCAAGCAACTCAAATTTTTCACCATTCTGTGCATGCCCACATTGGCAAAAGACCATACAAGCACTATAAGTATTGATTTGGGGATTACAAATAAATTTTAGCATGTGGGGATATTCTCAAATACATAATCCACAAATAACAAGGATCAATTGCACTTCATAATACTATAATCACTGATCTAAAGAATTACTCATAATCCAGAAACTTTTCCTTAGGTCTCAGATCTTAATCTATACCTATTACATATGCTTGAGGGGTTGGGGAGTTGGGGACAAATTTTAATGACCCCAAATTATGAAGAATTATAGGTAAAATTTAAGAAGAGCAAAAGAATCTGTCTCATATTCTGTTCTTAAAATCTAAACAAATATTATTTGATATTATAAACCTTTGTCGGTCTTCATCATCACTGCTTTCATATTCTGATTCTATACTTGATAATTCCTCATCCTCATCTGGCAAAGGAGGTTCCTCTGGTGGCTGAGGAGATGCAGGTGGAAGAGGTGCATGTAATGGCATATAATCTTCATACTAATTAAGAGAAAAACGGTAATCATATGGTAATCTATGATATTTATAGAACAGAAAAAACATTTCCATTCAGGTACATTATTCTCATCTCTCTCCGTCATGATATTCTTTTACACATTCAACACAAATTGAGGGAACACCTGCTACAGAAGACTGCTAGTTGATCACAAAACTTGTTTCTTCTTCCTTGGCACCTAGCTGGAGTAAATTTCCAAACCTCCTTTACAGTTGGATTTAATCATGTAACTGAGTTTTAGCCAACAGAATGCTAGCATAAAAAAAATCCACCCATAATCATCTCTTCCTTCTTGATCTGCAGGATGTATGGTAATGCCCTCATTGATCTGGGAATGCACATAGTGAAGACAAGTGAAATTTCTGAATGACCAGAATAGAACATGATTCTGCCCTACTTTTGGAATATACTTGACCATGTACAAGAAATAACTTATGCTGGTTAAGTGACTATGACTAAGATTTGAGTTTTATGTTAATAGCAGTTAGCTTATCTTCAAAGATATTCCTGTAATGTGCCAGACATTGAAGTGCTGGGATTACAAAGGAAAATTATGAAGCTAATAGTATATACATTAGAAAAGCAGCCAATATGCAATAGACAACAAAAAAGCAAATTTTCTATTTAAATGTTAGGACTCAAAATAATTTCTCATTGCTATTATCTAAACAAGTACTAAGTACTGTAACAAAATAGTAACTAGAATGATTCAATAGCAGACACAGACTAAGTTACAGATAGATTTGCACAGTAAATTTGAATAAAAATTATTAGCAACCCTTCTTCTCTTCTGCAAATGAAGCTCTATATGCAATAACACCAGAACAATGGAAATTTTACATAATTTTGTTAAGTGCAATTATTTTATAAAATGGCAGAACATTCTGGGTCAAAGGATTGAACAACACTGGCAGAAATGAGGGCCTCTATTACCAAAAGCATCTCTTTCACATTCTGACTTTCTCCTACTCATAGTTCTCCACTTAACTCTTACTAGCATATTAACTTTATATTTGTCCCTTAATTTCAATGCACATTAGAAGTTAGTGGCGCAATATTTGTGAAGGTTAGCCTCAATAATCCCACCTCAGGAAGAGAAGTTGTAATCTTCAAAATTCTTTTTTTTTTTTTTAAAAAGATTTATTTATTGAGACGGTCTGGGTGGCTCAGTTGGTTAAGCATTTGCCTTCGGCTCAGGTCATGATCCCAGGGTCCTGGGATCGAGTCACGCATTGGGCTCCTTGCTCAGCGGGAAGCCTACTTCTTCTTCTGCCTGCCGCTCCCCCTGCTTGTGCTCTCCCTATCTATCTCTCTGACGTATAAATAAATAAATAAAAGATTTATTTATTTATTTAAGGGGGACAGAGGGAGAGGGAGTCTTAAACAGACTGCACTGAGCACAGAGCCCAACGAATGGCTCGATCCCATGACCCTGAGATCACGACCCCAGCTGAAACCAAGAGTCAGATACTCAACCAACTGCACCACCCAGGTGCCCCATGAATCTTTAAAATTCTAAGATATTTCTTACCATGGGAGGTCGTGCAGTAATTGGTCCAAAAGGTGTGGGCAAATTCATTTTATTCATAAGATGAAGCACCTTAAAGCAGCAAAACATTGAAAATCACATAGTAAAATGATAATTCAACTCACATCTTGTATTTTATGTACTTTAAAACTTTGCAATAACATTCCTGATTTAGTGCAAAGGCTGGCCACTTCTTGCTTTATCCCAGAATAGGGCTATTACCAGCCACTGATATATCTCAGATTACCCTTCCTAAAATGTATGTCAATTCTACAAATACTCATTATTCTCATTATTAAAAATACCATGTTCTTGCAGTAAGTGCTACCAAAATGTTATATATTTCCCCAATTACTGCGGAATTATGAAACAAAAAGTACATTAAAGAAAATATCTATAATTTGTACTTAAAACTATCGTACTACTGTCAATACTTTCAAGCATTTGCTGAGGGATCCACTATGTTTTTTCCTTTAAGAAAGAATCTCCATTAAAGGTATATGCTCAAGTAACAAAAATTACCAGAAGTTATATTTCCCAAATTATCTTATGCTTATTAGTATTAATATTAAACACATTAATAAATTTAAGCCATAGTCTATAAAAACCTTCACTTGAATGTAGTAGTATTTCATTACATTTTGCAATGGACTTAACCGCCACCCACACACATATACTGAATCCTAACCCTCAATGTGATGGTTTCAGGAGGTAGGGTCTTTGGGAAGTAATTAGGTCATAAGGGTAGATGTCCATGAATGAGATTAGTGTTCCTTATAAAAGGGACCCCCAGAGAGCTCGCTCTCCTTTTTTCGCTAGGTGAAGATACAAAGAGAAAATAGCCATTTGCAACCCAGGAGAGGGCCCTTACCAGAACTTAACCCTGCTGGCACCCTAATCTCGGACTTCCAATCTCCAGCACCGTGAGAAATAATTTTCTGTTGTTTATAAGCCACCCAGTCTATGGTACTTAGTTACAGCAGCCCAAACTGAGAAGACACCTTTAAATAACTGTAATATCACTGCCTGTTAGAATTAGTCTGATTAATGCTATTACGAAAAGTATAAAAAGTAGCATGGAAAATAACTTATCAAGTTATTCAAGCATTTATTTTGGGGAAGTTAAGTTTCATTCTACTTACCTGTACATAGAACTTAGGGACACTTGCCAAAGCATTTACTATGTTTGCTAGGATTGTACTTGAAGGTGGTGGGTACATATACTTGAGGCATGAATTCAGAGGAAATGTCAGCCTAAAAAATATATTTAAAATGCTTATCATCTTTTAGTAAGTTTCGTATCAATAATGCATTTTTAGGTAACCTGATGAAGTACATAATTGCTCAAATAATTCAGTACTTTTAGATTCACCTTGTTCCTTATAATCCCAAATAAGTACATTTAAGAAGAAATTTGCTTTGGGGTGCCTGGGTGGCTCAGCTGGTTAAGTGTCTGCCTTTGGCTCAGGTCATGATCTCAGGGTCGTTCTGAATGACTTTTGGGCCAGTGGGCTCCCTGCTTAGCGGCGTCCCCTCCGCCCCGCCCCTCCTCCCTGCTCATGCTCGTGCGTATGCTCTCTTTCAAATAAATAAAATCTTTAAAAAAGAAAAAAAAGGAAATCTATTTTTTGATTGCACTAAAGAAAAATAAGGTATTTCTTACCAGAGCTTATTTTATAGCTCTTAACATTTTAATGGACCCAAATTCAGTGACAAACTCTAATAGCTCAACATGTTTAACCAACATATTGACTTGACACAATCCTTTAAAATCTTTTATTTGTAACACACACACACACACTCAGAAAAACAAAACCAAAAAACAACAAAACACAAACAAAAAACACTAACCCATGGTTTGGTGCAATTCCATTTTCTATGGTTAAACAACCAAGTTCTTTCTTTTCTTTATCATCTTCCACAGGGTCATCAGATCTACAAAATACAGAATCAAAGTTGATCTTATTTTTAGAAATAGAGTAAAAAATTGAGGGTTTGTTAAAACTCAGACTGCTGGGCCTTATATTCCCCTTCCCAACCCCCAAATTTCAAATTCAGTAGGATTAGGGTAGGGCCCAAGAATCTGTATTCCAATCAAGATCCTAGATGATGCCACTGGCCCAAGGACTACTCTGAGAACCACTAGTGTAAGGCAAATTTGTAAAGGTTTTATAACTACAAAGAGTTACTGCTGGGAACCAAATACCAGTCTTTGATTTCAAAGGCCATGCCTATCCACGGCACCCTGCTATCTGTAATACAACAAGGATTTTTATACTAGTTATGTTCCTCCACTTAAAGCTGATGCTTTTCACCCCACCCTCTTCCCACTTCACACTGATTAGTTCTCAATATTAAATCAACACTCAGATTCCTAATGCACAATAAGAACAAAAATAAATGTACTGGATTCAAGAGACATGTATCATTTATTATGTCAAATTATTTGCTAGTCTGAAAACAACCCAACAGCAATACAATTGATTAAAAAACACTTCAAAATGTTAGGAAAACCTAACGATCTACATACCTTTTCTTTTTTTCAGGGTCTGAAGGGGGACACGGGGAATGAACTCGATCTTGCTCTTTTGCAAATTCAACAACTAAAGTATGACCTAAAAGTTTCAGCTGATGTAGTCTTGTCAATGCCTTCAGTTGGAAAAACAAGAGTAGAATATTTGATAATTGCATCAAAAGTTGTTTATTAGAGAACATCTCCAAATAGTTTATACATGATCTTTGTGAATGCTGCTAATATTTCCCTGGCTATTTCTTACCCATTTCCAATCTCAGGGTGCTTAGTCTTTGTCATTTATTAAGAGACTGCTTCCTATCACTTAGTAAAACCAAAATCTCATTAAATCCAAATCTCCTTATACCTAGGCAGCTGAAAATGGTTAGAAAACAAACATAATCAGCCTTGACTCACTTTAAACTCATGACCACAACCGCCAATCTCGGGGTGAAACTTGATGCCATACTTATCACATTTTTAGTTCATTTTTTCTACTAATCTCTAAGACACTATTTTGTACTTTCTCCTTGCTCCTCAACCTCACAACATTCCTTTCCCATTCTTTTAGGCTAGGACTTTGCTTCCTACTTTGGGAAAACCGAAACAACCAGATGAGAACTTCAAATTCCCACCATAACTCCTATCTACCAGCTAATGAATCAATGCTATAAGGTATTAATTACCCATGTTTTTATTTAAATCCAGTTACTTGACTTGTATACTAAATCCCACCCTCTCATCTACTCAACAGTCTCTCTTCTACTCTGTATGGGGAGTGTCCTTAACTACACTGCTAATTTTCTGTCCTGTACTGAATCATCCATATTAGCACACAAATATACTTCTACTTCTCCCATCCTAATTTGTTCTTAATTCATCTATTAATCCCACTTTACTCCCCTCCCCCCCCCTTTAATTACAGCTGCAGTAAAACTCCTTAAGAATTATTTATCTAAGCCAGGGTGCCTGGGTGGCTAAGTCTATTAAGCAGCTGCCTTTGGCTCAGGTCATGATCCCAGGGTCCTGGGATCGAGCCACGCCCTGGGCTCCCTGCTAGATGGGAGCCTGCTTCTCCCTCTCCACTGCTTGTGCTCTCCTGCATGCGCGCGCGCTCTCTCTCTCAAATAAATAAAATATAAAAAAAAAAAAATTATCTAAGCCCTTTACCTACAACTCCTCTCCTCCCATCCAGTCTCCAACTCAAAGACAACAAATTCTGTACTGCCAAGCCAATGGTCTACTTTAAGTCTTCATTTTATTGCATTTAACACAGTTGATCACTCCCTCCTTGATACATGTTCTTCACTTGATGTTGAAACATCATACTTAAAAAAAAAAAAAAAAATCCTACTCTCCCGTAGTTTTCTTCCTAGCTCACTGGTTTCTACTCCTTAATCTCTTGGCTTGTGCCTTTTCAACTCAAAATGTTGGCATACTCCAGAGTTTTATTATTGGTCCTCTTTCTAGCTACTATCTTAGTGATCTAATCACCATCCTAAATTTAAATTCCATCGCTATGCTAATAATTCCCCAATTTATAACCTCAGCCCAAGCCTGTTCCGAAGTCCAAGAAAACATATCCAAACTACGAGACAACTCTCCTTAAGTGTCTAACAAATATCTCAAAATTGACACTTCAGAAATTGAACCACTGATATTCTATCCTCATCCCCACAAATGTTTTCTATGTGGAGCCTTTCACATTTCAGTTGATGATAACCCCATTTTTCCACTTACTCATATCAAAAATATTGGAATCATCTGTAAGACTTCTTACCCACGTTACATATCCAAGCCATCAAGAAATTTTGTTTGCTTCTACGTTCAAAATATATCCTGAATCTAACCACTTCTTACCGCCTTGGTCCGAACAGCTATCATCTTGAGCTAAATTACCACCATAACCTGTTTACAGATTTCCCTGTTTTACTCTTCCTGCCTCCCATTTTAAAGATATAAGTTAGATTATGTTACTGCTTTGCTCAAAATACTCCAACAGCTCCCCATTTTACTCAGAGTAAAATCCAGGATCTTTAGAGTATCTACATGATATGGCATCTAGTTCTTCTCTAACCTTAAATTCTAATTACATCCCCCTCATTCTGTCTGCTTCAGCCACTCTAGTTTACTTGAACATGACAGGCATTCTCCTACACTAATGCCTTTTCCAGCCATTACTCTGACTGGAATGTACCTTCCCCAGATATTCCCTTAGCTAATTCACCTCCTTCAAATTATTACTCAAATATGACCCTAATCATCTTAACTGCAACCATCCCCATCTCGCACTCTTGATCGTATTGCTTTTTTTCCTTTTTATTCCATAGCATTTATCATTTTCTAAAATATTAATTAAGTTTATTATTTACAATCTGCCTCCCCTTTTGAGAATATGAGCCCCAATGAGGACATTAAGTCTTTATTTCCTTATTTTTTTATTCTTATTTTTTTTAAAGATTTTATTTATTTGAGAGAGAGAATGAGATAGAGAGAGCACATGAGACGGGGGAGGGTCAGAGGGAGAAGCAGACTCCCTGCTGAGCAGGGAGCCCGATGCGGGACTCGATCCCGGGACTCCAGGATCATGACCTGAGCCGAAGGCAGTCGCTTAACCAACTGAGCCACCCAGGCGCCTCTCCTTATTTTTTTTTTTTAAAGATTTTTTATTTACTTGACAGAGACAGACACAGCAAGAGAGGAAACACAAGCAAGCGGAGTGGGAGAGGGAGAAGCAAGCTTCCTGCTGAGCAGGGAGCCCGATGTGGGACTCGATCCCAGGACCTGAGCCGAAGGCAGACACTTAATGACTGAGCCACCCAGTCGCCCTATTTCTTTTTTTTTTTTTGTAAATATTTTATTCACTGATTTATCCCAAGACTAAAGCAGCATCTACCACATTGTAAGCATGAAATATTTTTGAACAAATAGACCTGTAATCCTTAATTAGGACTACAATTTTATTTTACCATCTTTATGCATCCTTGACTCTTTCATTTTCAAATGTTTTCAATAATTTTCAAGTCCCTAAATCAATTCTAAACCTCTTCATTATCAGTGAACCTTTGATTGTCTGAAATGCAGGGCATCTAAGCTCAATTGCTTCAACTTTCTTCTTGGCAAAATGGGTATCACACCTATTCTCGTCAAGGATATACAGTTGTTCACTTTTAATGTTAACTAATTTCCCCATCTCGCTCAGCTACTTACTCTATTCTTAAACATTTCTCTACCCTTGTTTTTTAAAAATCTATCAGTCATGTACACTGTAGGCTAAAAGCCATACCGATGCTATTATCTTCTCATTCCTTCTCTACTACAAATGTTTCCCAAAGACACTGACTGGCTCCACATCCTCATCTCTAAGTTAATCTTGACCATAAAACAATGCAGGTTTCATTACCATATTTTATTTATAATACCTTACGCCATATTTACAAGAACCTTTTCTGAGAAAAAAAAATCCTATACATTAAAAAATACATATAATGTGAAGTCTTCTATAATCCCACCTGACAGAATGACATTTATTAACAATTTGGTGTACAGCTTTGCCACATTTTTTTCCCTATGCATAAACATATGTACTACTGGATTTCCAAAAATCCAACGTTACATCTCATACCTAATGTCTGCCAACTTTATTCATGTACTCTATCTAGGCCACATTCCTTACTAATATATATTCATTTTACCTCATTCTTTGACAGTAGTCCAGCCTACCAATATACTATAAGGTGTCCTTTCCTCCTATTGATGAGAATTTGGGTGATTTCTATTGTTTCATAATAAAAAAACCCTTTACTGATTAAGACTATTCATTCCTCATTTTGTGTCATCACAGGATCTCATCTTCTTAAAACTTTCTTCTCTTTGCAACAAAGAAAGATAATTTCTTTTCTAGTTCTACTTCCTTTTTAACTTCTCCCTCCCATTCTCCTTTCCTGGCTTGTACTTTCCTTTGGGCAACCATATCCATTCACCTGATTCAAGAAACTCCATTTTTGACCCTGTCTTAGCTCTAGAGCCATATTTTTAACTATATTAAAAATATTTCCGGGGCACCTGGGTGGCTCAGTTGGTTAAGCGCTTGACTTCGGCTCAGGTCATGATCTCAGGGTACTGGGATCAAGTCCCGGATAGGGCTCCCCGCCCAGCAGGGAATCTGCTTCTCCCTCCTCCTGCCCCTCCCCCTGCTCGTGCTCTGTCTCTCTCTCAAATAAATTAAAAATCTTAAAAAAATTTCCATAGAAGTAGCTCAACAACTCTTCAAGTTAATAGGTAACAGTGGGAATTCACTACCTACCGTTGCAAACATCCTCTGAATCCTGCCCTTAATGTCATCTAATGTAATAACCCAATACTGCAGTCCAAAAATCCCCAAATTTCTTTCTTTCTTAACCTCTATATCTATAGGGATCACAAGATCTACAAACTCAATCTTTATTGAGTATATACCTACTTTTTCCTTTGTTTTTTTTCTAGACTTATTTGGATCCTTTATCTTGCGTTGGCCATTATAACATTTCTCTTGTCTTGACTTTCCACTTGGTCTTCTTACCACTAATCTTTTCCGCATCTAATCCATTACATGAACACTACCAGATCTTTCACAGACCTGACCATATTATTGCGCAGCTCAAAAGTAATCATGCCAGAAGTAGTATCTACTGAACAAAATTCAATCCCTCCCTCCCACCCAAATTTAGACTCAACCTATTTTCCAAGTCCTATTTCCAACTTAACCTTTAGTTTTTGCTCTACCTACAACTTTCTATGGCCCACAGCTTCACTTAGTGTTCTCCCAACCTGAAATGCCCATGTCCCTTTGTTTACTTCTCAAAACCCAAGTAATTATTAAGGGTCTACCTCAAAGGTCACCTCCTTCGTGAATGCATCTCTAGGATTTGTTTTTTAATATATGTATTTTCCCTCTAATACTTAAAATATCTTATTTTGCCATAGTGAGCGTTATCAGTCTTTGCATTCTTTACAACTTATTTTTAATCACATATAAATTACAATTTTAATTTGCTTTCCAGTTAACCTATTCTTTTTTTTTTTTTTAAAGATTTTTTATTTTTTATTAGAGAGAGAGAGTACAAGTGGGGGAGCGGCACACAGAGGTAGAGGGAGGAGCAGGCCCCCAGCTCAGCAGAGAGCCCGATGTGGGGCTCGATCCCAGGACCCCAGGATCATGACCTGAGCCAAAGGCAGACGCTTAACCATCTGAGCCACCCAGGCGCCCCTCCAGTTAATCTATTCTTATGCCCAAATACCTAAACTTTGGGGAAGATTTGCCAACTGATAAACCAAATGCAGTCTGTGGGGTAAACTCTTGAAACACAGGTGCTTTTGTTTTTGAAAACGGTAGTTCAACATTATGTTCCACTTTTGAACAAAGATTAGTTAATAGGAAATTGCTGATAACTTTCATAGTTAAAAAAAGTCATACCTTTATAGCTGCTTTTTCATTAGGGAAAGTAGCAAAAGCTGTATGTTTCTGAAAAAGAATTAAGGTACAAATTATTTCTAATACAATTTCAGTTTTTCATAAGAAATCTGACTTTACCAGCTGACAGTTATTTCACAAATTAATAAAGTCATGGAAAAGGATGGAAAATCAAGATCACTGTAACTGTTTATTAATTTCAGCACTGTAGTTCTGAATCTTTTTTGGATCAGAGCTCCTTGAGATGACAGCTATGTAGCCTTTTATATAAAGGTGTACACACATATACACCATGTTTTACATACACTTTCAAATAGTTCAACAGACCAGAAGTTTAAAACCCCTACTCTACTAAAGGACAACCCTTAAAGTATCTTCAGTTTATAATATATCTAAAAATCTTAAACTTCCCTCTATACAGCCAAATACAAAGTTTAAAAATGTTTACCAACCAAAAATCATTTCTCAAGTGCATGGTTCCTTTGTGCTTTATCCTTGTAATAAGGGTTCAATGGGAGAAGTCTATTTTAAAATATAAACTGTAAGTTTAAAAACCATCAGAAAAAAATAAACAGTAAATGAATCATTACCACGGATAATGTTATCAGTTCTTAACAGTGCTTATTAAAGCTTTTACAAGTTGCTTGAGTATTTATGTAACACATTCTAACTTTGTCTAATCTGATGATCCAAGATGACCTAATTAAGAGTCCTTAAACCACACAGAGTATTTGTATTTGCTGGTATAGGTGACACTTTGATCAAAATTGGTCAGTCTTCTCAGTACTTCTCAACCCTGGTTGCATATTAGAATCACGTGAGGAGACTAAAACCACTGATATATGGCCGAATCACAGACCATCTTGCAGAAACTTAACATCACCATTACTATTTTAACAGAGAGAAATCCATCTAAAACAAAAGCAAATGAAATAATTGGGTAAATTCTTGTGTAGAAACGTTTTTCTCCTGTGTAGAAACCTTTAATAGTCTTAAAAATATTATTCCAACTGATTCCGTCAGAAAAATTTTTATTAAGAGTTTTTTTCCTAAAAAATCGGGTAGAAATTCTGTAACTGGTTTACTGAAGTTACTACTGTACTTTCTCCTCTGTTTTAATGAATGTCTTAACAGTGGCTTATAAATAACCCAACATTTTTAAAAAGTCCTTTGTACTTCATATCTGCGAGTACTCTAACTCTAAAAGAAATGCTCTCAAATTCCGAGGAGTTTTGAGATTCTCAAGATAGGTCAGAAAAACGGATGTAAGCTATTTTCCATTCTTCTGCCTTGACTTTCTCACTGCTCTTTTCGACAGCGCTGTGACATTTAAAAAGCTCAAGACATTTAGAACTTCACTTGGTACGCAAAACATTTTGACCTAAGAGAGAGAAGACAGGGAAGACCCCACTACAAGAGCGCATTTTCCCACCCTCTTCTACTTCCTTCTGTCAAAGCTTCCCCCACCCTGAGTCTACCCAAGGGCCTTCCCTGGCGGCTTCGGACGGGCGCGCCCTTACCAGTCGTCCCTTATCTGACAGGACGCGCACCGACTGCGCCCCGAAATATTTCAGCAAGTCCTCTTTCTCTTCGGCGGTCAGCTCGGCTGGCAGGTGCCTCACTAGAAGGGTTCGGTCGCCCCGCGGCGGGGAGAGCGAGGCAGAGCTCTGGCATCCTCTTGACATCGGCGGTAGTGGCTGCTCAGGGGCCGCCATTTCCCTTGGAGAAACCGCAACAGGGAAGGCGAAAAACGAGCACGCAGTGAAAACGCGCTAATCAACAGAAGCTGAAGATAAACGAGTATTTTTCCGCCTCGCGCTAAGGATTCTGGAAACAAGGAAGGACCGCGATAGAGGGTCACCTTCTCGCGAGATTTGCGCCTGGGACGGCGGAGTCTTATTCAGAGACCGGCTCCTCGAACTGAAGGACTAGGTTCCACGGCGGTGGGAGAGCAAAGTGATTTTTAAATTCCGGGCAGCTGCTGAAGGTATTAAAAACAAAAAATTTCCATGGAGAAGCGCGAGGATTTAAAAAGTTGTCAAAGAAGGAATAAGGGGCCTCAGCCGCGTGAAGGAAAAGGCCATAAACCCAAGGACAGAAGAAACCACTGCTGCGCGTGTGCGAGCCGGGAGCGAGTCTGGGCGTGGCCGCGCGGTCTGGAGCTCAGCTCACTAGGTTCCTGTTACCCGGCCAATTGCGGAAGCGCATTTGACTGGCTGTCTGGGAAGGAGGACTTGGTGTGGGATTAACTAACCGGTGTGTGCTTACAGTCTTGGGATGGTGAAACCGAAAGATAGGAAATTCTTCGACTCAGTAAGGTGCACGTAGGTGGGAGAACTTAGTTTAAGGAACAAAAAGTTAAGAAATGTGTTTTGTTTTCTTGAATCGTGCATATAGCAGTCTAATAGGCTCTGGCCAGTGTTCATTTCACGGAATTGGCGGCCTCTAAGGAGATAAACCCTAATGAATATGAATAATTATATAGATAAATCGATCGATAGATAGATCTTCATATATTTAATTCTAATAACGACCCTAAGGGGTATACTCTTTCCCATTTTACCTTTAAGGACATTGATGTAAAATGAAGTATAAGTCACACAGCTAGTAAATGACAAAGCTGAGATTCCACCCTGCTAGTGTAACTGGGCATTATACTTTAATCCACTATCCTGTCTAGTTTCTGAATGGAGTTAAGGCAGAGATCATCCCAAGAAGTGAATCAGAAATGTCTCCCTCACTCCATACAGTGAGGGCCTTAAGGATTCTAGAGAGAGGTATTCTCTACAGTCTGCTACATTGTGCACAGGGGCTGGAGACCTAAGGACCCTCTGCCTGCTCTTTATTTGCTACTTAATTAGGTGTTTAAAATATAACAGTAAACAATACAGCAAACTTTTGCTTTCATGCAGCATTGTTTGAGAAGCAGGGGAGGGACAGACTTCAATAAAAACTAGAAAAAGCATGGGAAAACGCGAAAATGTCAGTTAGGAGGAGCCAGACCTTGATGGCCCAGTATGTTTGTTTGGAGTCTTGTTTATCCCGAGAGTAATTGGAAACTGACAGATTTTTCTAGTAGGGGTGTGTGTGTGTGTGTAATGATTAAATTTTGGATATGAAAATTTATCTTTGGTTGCAGTGTAAAAAATATAGTAGAAGCCAGAAGACAGTTGGGCTACTACAATACCCAGGTAAAAAAAACAAAACATTGCTTGAAATAGTTTGGTAACAGTGGATACAGAGAGAAGAATCTGGAACTGAAATATATTTGGGAAGTAGAATTGATAGAGTTGTAGATGAAGAAAAGTAGTTAAGGATAGTTCTGGGTTTTCATCTTGAGCCCCAAACTGTTCACCATCTAGGTGGATGGTGATGATGTCATGTTTTGAGCATGAGAACAGGGACTAAAGTGTAGCTAGATTAGGGACTGCAGGGAAGGGTGGAAAAGGGAGGAACACATATTAAATTTAAGGTACCTAGTCAATATCCATGTTTCAAGTAGGCAATTGGATGTAAATTTAGTATTCTAGAGAAATATCGACACAAGATGCACATACAGCATCAACACATATAATATTTACCAAGGGATGAGAGATAGTGTAGGCAGGAAGAGAGAGGCCCAGTATTGATCTATGGGGCATGTCAATGTTGGGAAATGGAGGAGAGAGGAAGAACAAGATAATAATCCTTTCTCTCTTGGCACTTACATTCTAGTAGTAAAGATAGACCATAACATGTAGATAAGTAAGTTCCTTTGGAGAGTAATATGTGCTTTTGGGGGAAAAAATAGAGACAGGGTAGAGGGATAAACTGTGATTGGAGAAGGCATGCTACTTTAAACACTATCCTTTGTAGGCTTTTGTCCGTGTCTTTCACCATTATCATCTTACTAATGATATCATCATATCTTATCCTTCTCTTGTCAATAGCTCAGGCAGATCTCATAATTTCTTAGTCACTTTCAGTTAATAGTCCCAGCGGACTCAAAATGTCAACTCTAAATTATATTCAGGCCTCACTTTTTACCCTCGTCTCATATCAGCCTTCACCTAAGAGATAGGAGGAAGATATAATTTGCTTTCATCTCTCCCACGTTTGAGTAGGAGTGGGTGTGGTCTGCTCTGTGTTGCACGTTTCTCATTTTCTTTTCTTGGATTACCACAGAGGTTCCCAAACTTTCTCAGCTCATGGTGCTTTTATTGTCTCAATAGTTTTTTTTAACAGCATCCCTTGGTGCCTCCTCACTTCCTGTTCCACCCTGATTTTACACAGCAACAGGAAAAAACCCAGGTTTGCAAAGATTTTTAAATTCAAAAATATTTCAAGCTGGTAATTCATGTAGTGTCCGACAGATTTTGATTATTGCCGTTTCCCTCAAATATTGAAAATATTCCATAACAGGGGCATCTGGCTGGCTCAGTCTTGCTCTTGGGGTCATAAGTTCAAGCCCCACGTTGGGTGTGGGGATTACTTTAAAAATAAATAAATAAAAGTTAAAAATAAAATATTCCATAGCACCTCTGTGATGTAGTTGGTGCACCTGGAACACCTCAGCACACAGTTTGAGAACTGTGGCTCTAACTACTTTTTGGTTTTGATTTTCTTCATTGCAAGGTAGGAGGAGGAAAGTTAGAGGTGGGGAGTATCTTACTTCATTGACCAAATGTTGGTTCTTTATCTCACTCTGATTCTCTCTGGTCCATGTTGATGGACGTTCATATTCATCAATTCCCCCTCTATCACTGAGTACCTTTTCAGGCAAGAGTAGCTTCCCCCTCCCCTTTGGTCTTTGGTTTACATCTCCAGTTTACCTCACTTAGCCATGTGTCTATTTGGGCATTCCTTTCAATTTCCAGACTTCCTATTTTTTCTCATGAAGCCTGGAGAACTCCTGGGGCCTATTTTAGTATTTCTGGAAGGCCTTGGAGAACCTGAGAAAAGAATTTGCTCCTTTTTTTTTTCTGTTTTTTTTTTTGGTTTTTTTGTTTGTTTTTTTACTTAAGATACAATTGACATAGAACATTATATTAGTTTCAGGTATACAACATAATAATATGTTTGTATACATTACAAAATGTTCACCACAATAAGTCTAGTTTACATCCATCATCTTACACAGTTTCAATTTTTTTCATGTGATGAGAACTTTTGAGATCTACACTCTTAGCAACTTTCAAATATGTAATACAGTACTAATAACTATAGTCACCATGCTGTACATTACATCCCCAGGATTTATTTATTTTATTACTCAAAGTTTATATCTTTTGACTCCCTTCACCAGTTTCTCCATCTTCCATTCTTCCTCTGGCAACCACCAGTCTATTCTTTGTATCTATGAGCTGGGTTTTGTTTTGAGTCCCCATGTAAGTGAGATCAGATGGCATTTATCTTTGTCTGACTTATTTCACTGAGCAAAATGCCCTTGAGATCCATCCATTTTGCCACAATGGCATGATTTCCTTCATTTTTATTTCTGAAAAATATTTCAAAATATTTCATTATATATCATATATTCTTTATCCATTCATTCATTCATTCATTCAGGAATACATAGGTTGGGTGCCTGGGTGGCTCAGTTGGTTAAGCGACTGCCTTCGGCTCAGGTCATGATCCTGGAGTCCCTGGATCGAGTCCCACATCGGGCTCCTTGCTCAGCAGGGGGTCTGCTTCTCCCTCTGACCCTCCCCCCTCTCATGTGCTCTCTCTCTCTCTCTCTCTCAAATAAATAAATAAAATCTTTAAAAAAAAAAAAAAGGAATACATAGGTTGTTTAGTCTATATCTTGGCTACTGTAAATAATGCTGCAGTGGAGGTGGGGGTACATGTATCTTTTTGAGTTAGTTTTCTTCAGCTAAGTACCCAGAAGTGGAATTACTGGATCATATGGTAGTTCTATCTTTAATTTTTTGAGGAGCCCCCATACTGTTTTCCATAGTGGCCAACAGTGCACAGGGGTTCCCTTTTCTTCACGTCCTTGCCAACAATTTCTCTTCTTTCTTTCTTTCTTTTTCTTTCTTTCTTTCTTTCTTTCTTTCTTTCTTTCTTTCTTTCTTTCTTTCATTCTTTCTTTCTATGATAACCATTCTAAAAGGTGTGAATTGATGTATCATTGTGGTTTTGATTTGCATTTCCCTGCCGATTAGTGATGTTGAGCATCTTTTTGTGTATCTGTTAGCCGTCAGTATTTCTTCTTTGGAAAAATGTCTAGTTAGATTTTCTGTTCATTTTTAATTGAATTGTTAGTGTATATTTTTTTGCTATTCAGTTCTATGAATTATTTTCCTAATTTTTTGCTAAAAGCATTCTTTTCCTTTGCAGCCAAAGTTCTAGAGAGATTATGTGGGAAGCAAAGACAAAAGAAACATTAAATTTCCTTACTACTTCACAGCCAGCCCATTAACAAGTCCTTGAAACAGGCTGACATTCCTCTAGGAACTCAGCTGCCTCGATGTTAATACTTTGCTAAGGTCAAAAGGTAATCTTAGCCCAAACCCCAGAATACTATAAATCTACTTTAACATATAAAAATACTTTTGGCGGGGAACCTAGGTGGCTCAATTGGATAAACATCTACCTTAGGCCCAAGTCATGATCTCAGAGTCCTGGGATTGAGCCCTGTATTGGGCTCCCCGCTCAGCCTCCTGCTCATGTGATGTCACTCTCTCTCTCTCAAATAAGTAAAAAAATATATATATTAAAAAAAAAGTACCTTTGCAAACTTCCTTTATCTCTACCTCCCAAGATATATGTTAGCAGTCATCCCCTAAGCATATGACCCACAGATATAAATATGAAGGGTCTCATTACTAAGGTTTTATTAGACAATAATAAATAACCTTTTCTAACAATAGCTAGTCCCCTCAAAGTTCCTGGAAACCTTGCTTCCAAAATTCCTAGGAGACTCGCTATCCCTAACCACCTCCCAACTTGAAAGTATATACTCAGCCACTCCTCATGACCCCAATGCAGCTCTTTCTGCCCACAGGTCTTGTCTCTGTGCTTTAAGAAAACCCCCTTATTGCACCAAAGACATCTCAAGAATTATTTCTTGGCTGTTGGCTCCAAAACTCAACATCTTTCCTATATCAAGAGACGTAAGTTATCCTTATTTTTTTACCTTGTACTCCAAAATGTACTTCTGTCTGGCTCCTGATCCCATCGGTCCATAAAGTAATTCTTGCTAGGGTGAACAGTTACTCCAAGTTGCTAAATCCAATAGACGTTTTCAGTTCTCATTTTAACTTTTCAGCAGAACTTGAGACATTTGACCACATTCTTTTTGAAACATCATCTTCCCTTGGTTTACAAAACATGCCATTTCTCTTATTGTTCTAACTCACTTTCTCTCTGGCCTGACTCTAATTTTCAACTTCATTTTTTCTCCTTTGTTCCCTAACTTTGAACCTTCTTTCCACCTTTGCTCTTAAATGATAGCCTTGTTTCTTATTCTCATTGAAAAAATTGAAGACTTCCATACCCATCAATCGTACTTGCATTTGTGTTCCTTAGTTAAGGCAACTTCTTACTTCAGAATTAGATCCCTGCCTTCTTGTGTACTCTACTGAATCACTCATTCAGTAAATATGCTATTATTATTTTGATTTTTTAAAAAGCAAAGCAAATGATGTGGAGAACAAAGGCAAAAGAAATATAGGAAAAAAAGTAAACTTTCTCACAACTTAATAGCCCATTGACAAATACCTGGGACAAGCCGAGTGACCTTCGTCCAGAAAATCAACTGCCTCAATGTTAATACTTTGCTAGAGGCAAAAGGCAACCCTAGCTTGATACTAGCCCAACCTCCAGGACCCTAAAAGTCTTCTTTAACATATAAAAATCCCTTTGGAAACTTTCTTTATCTCTACCCCAATAATGAGGGAGCAAAAGGCAAAATGAGGGCATAGATAGCACAAGCTAACACCCAGCAACACTCCCCCCCCCTCATATGCGTGACATTCCTCAGGCATTCCAGGCTGCCCTAGAACAAAGGAAAGGAAAAAACAAATGGTTAACTGATAGAGATCACAGGCAGGACCTGAGCCTCCATTAGTTTGCAACTGTCTTAATGATTTACAAGAAAAAAGCAGCCTCCAAAACCTATAGATTCAATTTACTGGAGCCCTAACATCACCCTCCTCTCCATAGGATAAAGAATCTTACATAATCAGTCTCTCCTTTACAACCCCAGTGCAGCTCTTTCTGCCTGTGGGTCCTGTCACCCTACTATAATAAAAACACTTTTGGCACCAGAGACATCTTAAGAATTCTTTCTTGGCCTTTGGCTCTGAACCCCACCACTCCAAACCATATCAGCCCCAAGATATATGTTAGCAATCATCCTCCAAACATATGGCCCACTGATGTATATCTGAAGGGTCTCATGACTAAGGTTTTACTAGACAGTAATAAATGCCCCCTCAAGATCCTGGAAACCTTGCTTCCATTTCCTTAGGGACTTAGGCTATCCCTAACACCCTCCCAATCTGAAAGTATATAAAATCAGTCACTCCTCACAACTGCAGTGCAGCTCTTTCTGCCCATGGGTCTGTCCCTGTGTTTTATAAAACCACCTTTTTTTGCACCAAAGACATCTCAAGAATTCTTTCTTGACCATATGGTCTGAAACCCCAATATTTCACATCAGCAAATATACAAATTTAAAAGAAAACCTTTTGTTTCCACTTCCCTCTCCAGCCATTTCTTTCTGTTTATAGCAAAATTGCTAGAAATAATGCTGTATGTTTGTTGTCTCCACTCTTTTTTTCTCTCATATTTTCTTTAATTTTGTTAAAAACAACAACAACAACAAAAAACTGCAGGCCCAAAATGGCATCACTGGGCCAAGTCACCAAAACAAGGGTTAATACATAATGTAATTATAGTTTCAACCTCCCCTAAACATACAATCTTAACTGGTCAGTCAGGAATTTTCTGTTAAGTATCAATAAGGTAATCTGTCAGATGGGCCCTTTCTTGCCCCCAAAGGAAGATGAGGTAATCCATCTAATAAGACCTCCTACCATTCCCCATAAGGGAAGGTGACCTTGCCTGGGACAATCTTTTCTCTTTTTCTTTCTTTCTTTCTTTCTTTCTTTCTTTCTTTCTTTCTTTCTTTCTTTTCTTTTCTTTTCTTTTCTTTTTTTTCTTTTCTTTTCTTTTCTTTTCTTTTCTTTCTTTCTTTTCTTTCTTTCTTTCTTTCTTCTTTTCTTTCTTTCTTTCTTTCTTTTCTTTCTTTCTTTCTTTCTTTCTTTCTTTCTTTCTCTTTCTTCCTTCCTTCCTTTTTCTTTCTTTCCTTCTTTCTTTCTTTTTTTTTTTTTGCTAATAAACTTCTTGCTCCACCCTCCTTCTTATGAAAATCTTTTATTTTGTACAACTCCTTGGAGCTCCCCTACCTACTAGATGGGATGGTGCCTGATTCATGAAATTCATAAAACCAATTAGATCTTCAAATTTACTCAATTGAATTTTTATTCTTTAACAGATTTGGTGGCAGCAGTGGGATCCAAAGCAAATCTCCATCAACATTCAGGGACAATGAGAAACACAAGCATGGCGCCCTGTTAACCCTTTTGAATTCACTTTCTTGCTGTTTTCAAAGGCCATTGGTGAGTTCCTATGAGTTTGAGCTCTGTGCTCTGCATTTGAGCTCCTGATCTAATTGGCTTTTTTGTCCAGGGTTAACAGGTCACTGTAGACTAAGAGGAAGCACTAACAGATCATTAGTCAGCCCTCAGTTCAGGCCACAATTCCATATCAGAATCTCTTCCCTCATTCTAGTCTGCAGTCCCCATTTACTGGAGTTTGCTGGTTTAGTCCACGTTGGACTAGCCAGAGCTGCACTGGGTTAGACTTAAGAACCAGAATGAGTTCAGGATCAGACTGGGTCTGATTTAAGAACCATAATGGGTCTGGGATTGGACCAGGTCTGATTTGAGCTGGACGGCATTTAGTGTGAGGCCTTGGTGTTTTAAATAAAAACCAGTTGCTAATGGGGAATCTTGGAAGCCAGAAATAAAGCTGCAAATATTGGTGGGCATGGATTGAGCATTTAAAGGCTTTGCCACCTCAAGAAGTCTCCCATGATAGGATAAGTTGGTTATGGAATGGGTTAAACTGACACTAGGTCACTTGCCAACTTCAAGAAAATTTCTGTGCAATGAGGTACACTGTAAACACCCCACAAATACCAACTCCATGGCACATCCCTCTTAGATATTAGTTTGCCTCTAAGAAACCTAGCTAAAAGGCCTAGCTAAAAGAAATAGGATTCTTTATATCAAGAGAGTTGAGCACATTGCCTCTGGCACCCCTGCTTATTTTGTGTCTAAGAACTATAGTCCTGGTAGTTGGAGATATCTAGCAAGATGGAACAATTTTACTAAAAAACAACCTGGGATTACAATGGCTATTAAGGGGAATGTTACAATTAGATAAGATCATTTAAGAACACTTGTAATTAACGGTTCCCAAATTAAATAGAATGGGATACTTATTTTTTTTTTTTTAAGATTTTATTTATTTATTTGACAGAGAGAGACACAGCGAGAGAGGGAACACAAGCAGGGGGAGTGGGTAAGGGAGAAGCAGGCTTCCTGCAGAGCAGGGAGCCCGATGCGGGGCTTGATCCTAGGACCCTGGGATCATGACCTGAGCTGAAGGCAGATGGTTAACAACTGAGCCACCCAGGCGCCCTTGGGATACTTATTTTTTTTTTTTTAAGATTTTATTTATTTATTTGAGAGAGAGAATGAGATAGAGAGCATGAGAGGGGGGAGGGTCAGAGAGAGGCAGACTCCCTGCTGAGCAGGGAGCCCGACGTGGGACTCGATCCCGGGACTCCAGGCTCATGACCTGAGCCAAAGGCAGTCGCTTAACCAACTGAGCCACCCAGGCGCCCAGGGGATACTTATTTTAATTTACATGCAGAAGTCTCCAAAAATTCTCAAACTTCCAAAGTCGTTTCAGTGGAAGATTCATTGCAAAAGACTAATAAAAAATTAAAGAGAGAAAAGGTACCTAAAAGATTATAAGACTTGTATCCATTCTGAAGAAACTATTAACAGTCGCCTTTTAAATTAAAACCACTCAAGGCTACAGGTAGTCCTCTTCAGGTATCTTTCACTCTTTAGTCAAAGACCAAACTAAGGGCTATGGTTAAGAATTTTTTAAACCCAGGGAGGATCCTCAAAAGTTTTTGTAAATAGATTGCCTCCTGACCCCATTCAAGAGAGGAAGATAAAATTTCACATTGTCCCTCTCTTTCCAAATCCAAACTAATTGGTTATTGATTCTTTCTCTCCCAGGATAGCTATTTCCTTTTTGTTTATCTACTGGCTTGACTTTTTACCTGCCTGGGATTTGCAGGTTATTGGTTCTTTCTTTAGTTATCTTTGGGAGTAACTCTAAATCTTGTGAAGATACAATCTTTTACACCCTCTTTGAGGACACCTCATAGGTCCATGAAGTTGTTTAAAGCTGCCAGAAATATTTATTGTTTGTCGAGGCTGAAACATGACAAGATATTTGAAAGAACTTAATAACTCTATGATCAGAAATTTGACAAAGTGGAAGCTGATATTCAGAGCCTGATAGGAAGTTTTTTAGGCATTCTCCCATAGGCTAAATGTAACCAAAAGGAAAGAAGAAATTCTTTTTTTTTTTTTTTTTTAATTTCATTTATTTATTTGAGTGAGAGAGAATGAGAGATAGCACGAGAGGGAAGAGGGTCAGAGGGAGAAGCAGACTCCCCGCTGAGCAGGGAGCCTGATGTGGGACTCGATCCCGGGACTCCAGGATCATGACCCGAGCCGAAGGCAGTCGCTTAACCAACTGAGCCACCCAGGAGCCCCAAGAAATTCTAATATAAGTGGATGGGTGCATCAGTCTTTTGACATCATTGACAGCAACTAACCTAATTGAGGAATTTAAAGCAGTTGTCCTTATTTTATAAACCTAGTATTTACAGGACCAACGGTGTGGTTACAGAAACAATTCAGAATCCACTGATCCTTTTTACCTATTCCCAAACCTCCCTTATTTATCTCAAAAGGCTTGTAAGTAAAACTTGTAAAAACTCTGGCCTCAAGGGAACAAACATCCTAGGAACATCCCGCTTTATTTTTTCCTTTGAATTATAAATGTTGTACCTAGGGTCTTCCCCGGAACTTTTATCTAGACCATCTTTTTTTTTTTAAGATTTTTATTTATTTATTTGACAGAGAGAGAGAGAGCACAAGCAGGGGAGCAGCAGTGGGAGGGGGAGAAGCAGGCTCCCCACTAAGCAAGGAGCCCAATGTGGGGCTCGATCCCAGGACCCTGGGATCATGATGTGAGCTGAAGGCAGATGCTTATCCGACTGAGACACCCAGGTGCCCCTGGGCCATCTTTTTAGAAAGCAAATTTTGGGGAGGTAATTCTTATCAAGAAAAAAACAAAAGCAGAAAGATTATTTAGAACTTGATTTGTTACGGATAAATAACAAATCTTAAGTGTCTTCTCCACAAATATTACAAAAAGCTTTAGCCATCTAGACAGGTAACTTTAGCTTGTTCCATTTACCAGAAAAACAAACCTAGATCTATCTTTTATAACTAGTGAATTTTAGCCATCTAGACAGGTAACTTTAGCTTGTTCCATTTACCACAAAAACAAACCTAGATCTATCTTTTATAACTAGTGAATTTTGCACCAATTTCATGGCAATAATTTTAAAACAGAAGCTATAAGGTCTCTGTTGCATCTGAACACACAGTTCGTGTGTATCTATATGTATGTTGTAGATGTGTGGTATTTTCTACCTCCAGATGGTATTGCCAAAATTAATTTGTAAAAGCTCTGCTTAATTGGCTTAAACAAGCACTTTACATAAATTAGTATTCATAAAAATTCTCAGAAATATAATAGAAACTAACCCAATGTTTTTCAAGTTCTTGTGATCTGGGATAATCTTCAGTAAATTAAAGTTAGTTTAATGAGTTCATTGGTTTAATTAAAACAGGCATGTCTTTCGAGTTATCAACATTGAATATAATTCTGGTAAATAACCTTTATTCTAATACTTAAATTTATTTACTTATTAAATTCATGTAATATTATTTGCAATTTGTCAGCAAAACTAATTTAGAATTATGGTTGACTTTGGTGTCTCATAAAGTTTTTGTGCATAATCTAAACATAATTGTTAAGAACAAGTAGGTTGAATAGATATAATTTTAGGTAAGTTTTTTAAATAGTTTCCCCAAATCTTGGTAACTTGACACCTTAAAGTTTTGCTAAGTGATGAGTTAAGTTAAATTCATTGAGTATCTGCATCATTTCCTAATAAGATAATAATGAAACATTAATTACTGAGAATAGGTTTATCTATTTTTGGCTTCATATTACAGAGAAACTAAAAGATATTTGGATGTGTTAGTGCCACATTGGAAAAGGCACATGCTTCTAGAAATTATGAAATGTATTTGTAAATTTGCCAACCTAAAGAATGCTGGTGTTACAAGGTTGCAGTTTTCTTGTCTCACGGAGGCGAAGAATGAATCTCGTGGACACAAAAGGGTGAAGTGATAGTTTATTAAGTTAAGGTAAGAACCCAAAGAAAGCCCTCTAGAGTGAGAGGGGTTTATAAAGTTAAGGTGAGAACCCAAAGAAAGCCCTCTAGAGTGAGAGGGGTTGAATGGGTTGCCAGTGAGGCTTTTATGGTCAGTCTTTTATTCAAAACTGATGAGGGAACCTAAATCTTCTTGATGTCACCTCTGATAGCACCATGATTACTTCTCCTTTGAATATCTCATCAGTGATGTTTAAGACAAATGAGGTGGTCTGGTTATGTTCCCTTATCTCTGGTTTCCTTACACCTCAGCGTTTCTGGGATTTTTGTGAGCTTGATCACATAGCCCCCTACTTGTCTCTCCCTACCTAGCCCCACCTGTCCCTTACTCACTGGTATAACGGTTCACAATTGCTTACATGTAGTTCTTACTAGATATTAAGGTTTCTAAGGGTTTAAGAATTCTAATTAACGTATGTGATTAAAGCTACTAGAAATAATAAGGGAAACATCTTCTTATACCAAGAAGTAAGATGTGTTTTTGATAAGAGAAGATATGAGAAATTGAGATGCATTTTTTGTTGAAGGAAAAGAAAGTAATTTTGTCCTAAAATGAGGCTGGCTGTCTAAAGAGGAAAAACAGGGGCCCCTGGGTGGCTCAGTCAGTTAAGTGCCTGGCTTTTGATTTTGGCTCAGGTCAAGAACTCAGGGTCCTGGGATTGAGTCCCATTCTAAAGCTGTTGGACTTTTGGTCTGCTTTTGATAACAGATTATGAAGGTTTCTATACCTTTTAACTGCTCTGCCTAGAAACAGTGATTTTGTGTTTTATAAAAATAATTTCCTGTGTCTGCTGTTTTTATTAGGTCTTTGATTACCTAGGAAAACTGAGTCTTCTTAATATTAAAGGAGCTAAATTTTGCTAATAGATAATTACTAAGTTTCATAATAATCTGTGATACTATTCAGGCAAGCACTTTATTTTTTTTGTAAGATTTTATTTATTTATTTGTCAGAGAGAGAGCTCACAAGCAGGGGGAGGGGCAGGCAGAGGAAGAAGCAGGCTACTGGCTGAGCAAGGAGCCTGATGCTGGACTTGATCCCAAGACCCTGGGATCATGACCTGAGCTGAAGGCAGATGCTCAACCAACTGAGCCACCCAAGCAAGCACTTTAAAATTTTTTGTCTGTGTGCGATTTTAACAAACTTCCCCAAATCAAATTCTAAATGAAGTCTTTTGTCCTAAAAGAAACTAGAATTTTTCCAGAAGTTTCCCTTAACATTTCAAAGGATTTGTTAACCTAATTAGGCTTATTTGATATGTTAAATTATATGGAAAGCATTGTCAAATAATATCTAATATGATGCCTTCCTTATATTGTATTTGTATAGGTATATAAGAGTTCTAGAAATCATGTGAAATTCCTAGACATATGTGTCCTGATATAACTTTATCACTTTATATTATTCTTTTACCTTCTGAAGGGGCTCTCATCAAAATTGAGGCTTGTACTAAAAGGACTAAGCCTGAGTATCAAGGAGATGCTTTAGCTGACTTTCATGCAAAGGCAGCAGAAACAGAACCTGTAAAGATTGTGTCACATGTGAATGAAGGCTATTCTGCTTCTGCAGAAAATGACCCTTTGGTGCCAGACTTTTGCCATCCTCATGTCCTTGCCACATGGCAACAGCCTGCTTCTAAATCAAAGAAACAATAATTGTAAATTAAATGAACAGTTAGGGCTATGGGCAACCCAAGATGGCTGCACAGTTCTTTCTGGCTCCCTGGCAAGCCTCACTTTTTTGGTGTTTACATTCCTTCACCCACTCTGGTGCATTCAAGATGACTCAAATTATTAATTGACGTTGATGGGGAAAATTTTTATAAAATTGCAAAAATAGTCTGCCAATAATATCTGACTTGTCATGTTCATAATCCTGGAGAAACTATTTTGTTTTGTTTTTCAAGAGGCTTCACACCTCCCTCTGGACCCTTTGAACACCTGCAGTTGGACTTCATTCAACTGTCACTTAGTATGGGTTACCACTATGTTCTTATTCTTATATGTGTGTTTTTCGCATGGATTGAAGCTTTCCCTTAACTGCAAGACTGATGTCCTCATAGTGGCAAAAAACTGTTAGAAAATGTGTTTTCTACTTGGTATACCGTCCATGATCTCCAGTGATCAAGATACCTCTGCTTCCCTGGGAAAATCTTATAAGCCTTAATGAAAACCTTGAAAACTTTTTGGAATTATCACTCTCCCCATCACTTCAATCATCAGACAAGGTTGAGAGAACTAATGGGATCCTCAAACTGAGCATTTCTAAACTTGCCAAAACTATTGGACTTCGCTGTTCTAAGATATTGCCCTTGGTCTTACTGACTGCTAGAAGTTACCCCTTTGGGAAGTATAACCTCACACCATGTGAGATAGTCATAAGCAGACCATTGTATATTGGTGTACAATCTTCTGCTGATCCCTTGTTGTCTCATACTGGTATGACTGACTACTGTAAGTCTCTCATATCTTATGCTCAAGCCTGTCAACAGGTTATAGAAGCCTTTGTGGATCCCAATTTAAAGGATCCTGTTGGTCACAGTCTAAAGCCTGGTGACGAGGTATTCTGGAAACATCATCAGAGGAAGACACTCCTTGAGCTCAGTTGGAAGGGACTTTACCAAGTTTTCCTGACTGCTGACACTGTTGCAAAACTAGAAGACGCTGGAGATCTCTGAATCAAATTGACAAGGAAGAGGAGTAGCTGACATTGAAGTAACTGATTCAGCCCACGACAGTGGATCAACTTCATATTTTAACTAAATATGAAACCCTTTCCCCTTCTTTTCTCTTCCTTTACTTTGGCATTGCCTAGAAAGATAATGCCTTCCTCTGTATCTCTCAGGCCATTGCTAAGAGGGGGTAATCTAGAATTTATTTCAGGTTAGAAGAAAATCTAACTGTGCCCCTAATTTTTCACAAGCAAAATAAGAGATCTCTTTGGTTGACTCCCCCGAATTTACATTGTTGAGTTAGAAAGGACCTACCAAGGAGGCTTTCATAATTTAGGATTCACTCCTTATAGGAGGTCCCTATTTCCCTGGTTAGGGATAAATGTAAATGAGCCTATGACCAAGAACTTCTCCTTAATTCTTAATTATTGAAGAATCTGCTGCTGAAGTAATAGTGGCCCTACAAAGATTCTTAGACTCTATGGCCAAAGTTCTTGATAATAGAATAGCCCTTAATCATCTTTTATCTGAGCAAGGAGGTGTCTGTGTTGTGGCCAACACCATTTGCTTTACCTGGATTAACACTTCTGGGGAAATTAAAACTCAATTACATAAAATCGAGGGGGGAGCCACTTGGCTTAAAAAGTTCACTTTAGGTGGGGTGCCTGGGTGGCTCACTTGGTTGAGCATCTGATTCTTGGTTTCAGCTCAGGTCATGATCTCAGGGTCAGGAGAATGCGCTCCGCATCAGGCTCTGTGCTCATTGTGGAGTCTGCTTGTCCCTCTCCCTCTGCTCCTTCCCCTGCTCTCTCTCTCTGTCTCAAATAAATAAATAAAATCTTAAAAAAAAAAATGTCACTTTAGGGGAGTCTTTCTTTTACTTAATATTGATTTATATTTATGAATTTATGAATTATATTTATGTCTTGGGGACTGTGGCTTTGAAGTGTACTATGAACATTAGGAATTATTATTTATAATCTCCCTGGCACATTGTAGCCTCTCAAAAACTGAAAATGCATATGTGCAGCTGCTAACTACCAAGCAGATGATCGCCCTGTACTGGAACCTCATAGGAGAAGCCAAGAAAATGACTGACTTAAAGAATGTGAACCTGAAGCCATGACCTGTGAATATCACAGAGATTAAGCATGACTTATAGATACCACACAAAAACACAAACTGCAAGAATTTTAGAGCAATAGCTGCGAGTGGTGCTGATGCCTTAAATTCTGATCACATCTCTCTCAGTTAAGCTGAGAGTCTGAGCAAAAGGGGGGAATTGTTAAAAGAAAACCATAGGCCCAAAATGGCTTCACTTAGGTCAAGTCACCAAACCGGAGCTTAATGTATAATCTACTTGCATTTTTTAAAAAGATTTTATTTATTTATTTGAGAGAGAGAGAGAAAAAGAGCATGAGAGCACAATAGTGGGGAGGGGCAGATGGACAAGCACACTCCACCCTGAGCATGGAGCTAGATACAAGGCTCAATCCCAGGACCCTAAGATCATGACTTGAACAAAAGTCAGACACTTAACCAAATGAGCCATTTGCAGTTTTAACCTGCCCCAGAAATGTAGTCTTAACCAGTCAGGAATTTTCTGTTAAGCACCAGTTAGGTAGCCTGTCACATGGGCCTTCTCTCTCCCCCAAGGGAAGATGAGGTAATCTGTCTAAGATCCCCTAAGGGAAGGTAACCTTGCCTGGAAAAATCCTTTCTTTTCTTTTGCTAATAACCTCTTGCTCCACCCTCGTACCCATAAAAACCTCCTTGCAGGCTGGGGTGCCACCTGATTCAGGAGTCACTTCATAAAGCCAATTAGATCTTCAAATTTACTCCATTGAATTTTTGTTCTTTTTTTTTTAAAGAGTTTATTTATTTATTTGACAGAGGGAGACACAGCAAGAGAGGGAACACAAGCAGGGGGAGTGGGAGAGGGAGAAGCAGGCCTCCCGCAGAGCGGGGAGCCCGATGCGGGGCTCGATCCCAGGACCCCAGGATCATGAGCTGAGCCGAAGGCAGACGCTCAACTGACTGAGCCACCCAGGCACCCCTGAATTTTTGTTCTTTAACAGTTTATTCCAATCAAGTTAACAACCCCACTATTCTACTGAAATTGCCCTTCTCAAGGTCACTAATGACCTCGACATTGCTAAATCCAATGGTTCTCAGATCTTATCCTATTTGATCTATCAATATCACTAAACACAGTTGTTTACTCTCTGCTATAAAAACAACCAAAACAAAACACAACCCCAAAACTAAGCTCCCTTTATTTGACTTGCTGTGTACCACACTTTCCATGTTTTCCCTCCATCATTCTGGTCACTCTCTTTGTTTCTTTTGCTGGTTCCTCCTCATCTTGACCTCTAAATGTAGGAATTTCTCACGGTTCAATCTTTTATTCTCACTCTACTCATCCTACAGATAATCTCAACAAGTTTCATGGCTTTAAAAATCATCCATATATTGATGACTTGTAATTTATATCTCCAGCCTTTACCTCTTCCCTGTATACTTCAAAACCATAAATCTAAGTGCTTACCTTAACACCTCCTCCATGTTGTATAATAATCATCTCAATCATAGCATGTTTAAAACTGAGCTCTTGATATTTTTTAAATCTCAAGTTTTTTCTATCTCAGTTACTTTTGATTTCTCTTTATCTTTTATATCCCATGACTTTCCATTCAGCAAATTCTCATTTTGCTTTGAAAATATCTCAAAAATTGGACCATTTTTCTCCATCCCCACTGTTACCACCTTGTCAAAGCCACCATGAACTTTCTGAAATTGCAATAATCTCATGGCCATTCTACTTTTGTCCTTGCCCCCTGGACAGACACAATAAGGCTCAACAATTATTCTGTGTATTCTTCATATACCAACTCCCTTGTTCTTAGGTGGGACTATGTAATTCATTCTGGCCAATGACCTGCTACTGAAAGAAACGTGTCAATTCCAGACTACATCATGGAAGAGTAGATGTGAAAGCAGTGATGATAGAGGCCACACATTGAGATTATAGAGATAAGGCAAACATAGACAGACAGGTAAACTTAACATAGAATACCTAGTTACCGTATCGATAACAACTGCCTTAGGAAATTGCTGGACTTCCACCAAACTTTGCATAATTAAATAATTTTTATTATGTGAAATGCATTGATAGTTTAGGGTTTTTTTGTTTTTTTCTTTAACCATATCAAATCTAATTGTAATAATACACTCTGACATTTTATGTATCAACTGGCCACAGGGTGCCAAGATCAAGCATTATTTCTTGGTTTGTCTTGGAGGGTGGTTTTAGATGAGATTAGCATTTGATTTGGTGGACTCAGTGAAGTAGATTGCCTAGTCCAATACAGGTAGACATCATACCATCCTTTGAGGGCCTGAATAGAACAAAAGGTGAATGATGGAAGAGTCAACCCCTTTTTTCTTACCTCACTGTTGAGCTGGAATATTTTACCTCTGGCCTTGACTGGGATTTATACCATCAGCTCCCCTGGTTCTCAGGCTTTCAGATTTGGACTAATTTATACCACCAGCTTTCTTGGATCTCCAGTTGATAGAAGGAAAATTATGGGACTTTTCAGCCTCCACAATCACAGGAACGAATTCCTCAAAATTAGTACTTATCTTCTCTATGAATATATAATTTTTATTTATTATAAGATTTTAAAATTTATATGCATATTGAAGAATATATATTATAGTATATATTAGTCTTATAATAAGAATATATTTTTGGAGGGGAAGATGGCAGCAGAGTAGGAGGAGCCGAGGCTGACCTTGTCTCACAAATAAAATTAGATATCAAATCATCCTAAATACCTCAGAAACTGATCTGAAGATTGGCAGAAAAAACTCCACAACTAAAGGTAGAAAAGAGGCCACTTCGAAGAAGGTAGAAAGTGCAGAGATGTAGCTTGGGAGAGAAATGGATCGTGGCCACTGTGGTGGGAGGTGCAGGGAAGGTTGAGAGATAGACTAACACTCAGGAGCACATGGGGAAATGAATCCCTATAGCAATTGGCTTGGAAAGCAAGAGAAGCTGAATTTTTAAAGTTCTCTAACCAGCAGGGCTTAAAGCCTGGAGTTTTAAAGGTTAGCATGCTTGGCTCTGGGAAAGCTTGGAAGACATTGGGGCTTCTCTTGCAGAGAAGGCAGGCAAACAGCCCACTGATTTACAGCATAGAAACAGCCATCTGAAGAGTGCCTGGGGCATAGAGTGGGGAGGTTAGTTGCTTATCTTGGAGCATTTCCCAGAGAGACAGCATTAACAAAGAGAACTCTCAAGGAACAAAGGAACTGGTAAGCACCATTTCCCTCCCCCTGCCCCTCAGCATAAACACAGAGCCACCTGCAGGAACCAGTGCCCTGCTGGCTCTCCCTACCTAACTTACTTATGCTAAGCACCCCCACCCCATGCTCTGGAAGAACCACCCTTCCCAATCATGGATGCTTCAGTCCCAAAGTGCGTGGGACCCCTCCCCCAGAAGACCAGCCCAAACCCCTGCTAACAGTATGTCTCCCAGCCCAGGAGTTTTACAGCACCTCAGTTCCAGCAGCAGGTCTCTTTTCACAAGCAGACCAGAACACACCTAGTTAAAACACGCCACATTCAGGCCAGGGACCAAACGCTGCCCACAACAGACAGAGAGCTTCTGCAGACGACTGGCTTGAAGGATAAAGCAGCCACGACAGAACAGCAGAGTGCACACAGCACAATTGGTTATACTTCCGGAACTGCCAATGCCTGGGGAACGGGGAACACTACATGGCAGGGCGCTATAAGACCTCATCTTCATAAATCCATTATCCTCAAGAACAGGAGCTGTAGCTGACTTCCTTAACACACAGAAACAGGCACAGAGACTGAACACCACTGAAATACTAACAATATAAAGTAAATAGTATGAAAAAGTATATACCAACAAGTTGAATAACTTGGAAAAAATGGATAAATTCCTAGAAACATATAACTACCAAAACTGAAACAAGAGGAAATAGAAAGTTCAAACAGACTGATTACCAGCAAAGAAATTGAATCAGTAATCAAAATAACTCTGAACAAACAGAAGTCCAGGACCACATGGCTTCACAGGCGAATCCTACCAAATATTTGAAGAGTCGATACCTATTCTTCTCAAGCTTTGCCAAAAAATAGAAAAGGAAGGAAAGCTTCCAATTCATTCTATGAGGCCAGGATTATCCTGATACTACAACCAGATGACACCATAAGAGAAGAGAACTACAGGCCAGTATCTCTGATGACCATACATGCAAGAACTCTCAACAAAATAATGGCAACCCAAATCCAACAATACATTAAAACATCATATACCATGATCAAGTAGGCTTTATTCCTCGGTTTCAACAGTGTTTCAATATTTGCAAATCAATCAACATGATATGTCATATCAGTAAGAGATAGGATAAGAACCATATGATCATTTCAAAAGAAGCATAAAAGCATTTGACAAAGTACAACATCCATTTGTGATAAAAACCCTCAACAAAGTAGGTTTGTTTATTTATTTATTTATTTATTTATTTATTTATTTACGTATTTATTTTGACTTTAACATCCCTGGATCCCTGAGATTTTTTTTTTTTTAATTTTATTATGTTATGTTAGTCACCATACAATACATCATTAGTTTTTGATGTGGTGATCTACGATCCATTGTTTTCGTATAACACCCAGTGCTCCATGCAGTATGTGCCCTCTTTAATACCCATCACCGGGCTAACCAATCCCCTCTCCCCCCTCCCCTCTAAAACCCTGTTTGTTTCTCAGAGTCCATAGTCTCATGGTTCATCTCTCCCTCCAATTCCCGCCCCCATTTTCCCTTCCTTCTCCTAATGTCCTCCATGCTATTCCTTATGATCCACAAATAAGTGAAACCATATGATAATTGACTTTCTCTGCTTGATTTA
>NC_138372.1:80104485-80157563 GCF_054177405.1 Leptonychotes weddellii | reverse complement strand
ATTTTTAAGTTCTGCCAATTCACCTTTTATTTCTGCCCTTAGAGACTCTATGTTGCCATTAATTGATTTCTCCATTCTAGCCATTGTCTTCACAGTTACTAGCCTGAATTCCATCTTCGACATCTTGGTTATATCTGTATCCATTTGTAAATCTGCAGCATAAGTCATAATCTCTGAATCTTTTCTGTTTTGGGGGCTCCTCCTGCTAGTCATTCTGTTGATGGGTGTTTGAGGGAATGTGTAGAGTCCAAATTATTGACCAGAACCCAAGCAAGATGCACCTGTTTTCTTGGGGCCTTAGGGTTGCTGGCCTCTTGTTTTCCCAGACTGTCTTCTGCGGGAGGGGCCTGCTGCGCTGTTACTCAGGCAACCCTGTTTAGGCAGAATTGCCCTTCCTCCCTGTGGCGGGGGATGGGCTCAGCGGGAATCAGTTTTTGGGGCTTTTGTTCTCTGGTGGCTTTCCCTGGCGGCTTTCCGCGTCTCTTCTGTGAGTCAGAGCAGAAGAGATGGTTTCCAACCCTCTGCCTCAGAGCAGAGAGACTGCAGTCTGTTCTTCAGTTAGCTCTCCAGGCCACACTGTCTCCATTTCTGTCCGTTCTCCTATAAACTGCAGCGTCCTGGGTTGTGCGCCCCTCCACAGCACCTCCAGTCCTGCCTCCAGGTCGGGGCACATCTCTGCCCTTTGTGCTTCTAAAACCGCCAGCTGCTCCCAGTTCACCTGCACAACCCCGCCACTCTGGGTTCCCGCCCCAGGGGCTGCCCTAAAGTCTGTTCCCCGCTGCTACTGGTCTGTGAGTCTGTGCCCCATCCCCAGCGAGCAAGGCTGTCACTCACCAGAGGCGTAGGATCCCCATGGCCAGGCACCCTCCTGCTGCCATTTATCCTCTGATATCTGCCCGCAGAATCAGGGCTCCCCCCTTTGTCCCTCAAAACCACCCGCCTGCAATATTCTGTTTATAGAGATCCAGATCTTCTTCCATCTCAGGCTGGTTTCATGGGTGCTCAGAGTGGTCTGGTAGATATCCAGCTCAATTCCGGGGACCAGTTGAAATAGGGTCCCCTACTCCTCTGCCATCTTTCCTTCTCTCAACAAAGTAGGTTAAGAGGGAACATACCTCAACACAATAAAGGTCATATATGAAAAAAAAAACACAAAACAGATAACATCATCCTCAGTGGGGAAAAACTGAGAGCCTTCCCCTAAGGTCAGGAACAAGATAAGGATGCCCACTCTCACCACTTGTATTCAACATAGTACTGGAAGTCCTAGCCACAGCAATCAGACAACAAAAAGAAATAAGAGGTATCTAAATAGGTAAGAAGAAGACAAGTTTCACAAGTTGCAGTTCCTGAAAGACTAAAAAAAAAAAATCTGCTAGAGCTGATACAGGAATTCAGTAAAGCTGCAAGATACTAAATCAATCTACAGAAATCTGTTGCATTTCTATACACCAATAATGAAGCAGCAGAAAGAGAAATTAAGCAATCAATCCCATTTATAATTGCACCAAAAACCATAAGATACCTAGGAATAAACCTAACCAAAGAGGTGAAAGACCTGTATTCTGAAAACTATAAAACATTGTGGAAAAAAATTGAAGATGACACAAAGAAATGGACATTCCATGCTTATGGATTAGAAGAGCAAATATTGTTAAAATGTCTATACTACCCCAAACTATCTACATATTTAATGCAATCCCTATCAAAATACCAACAGCATTTTTCACAGAACTAGAACAAGCAGTCTTGAAATTTGTATGGAACCACAGAAGACCCCAAATAGCCAAAGAAATCTTGAAAAAAGACAAGCAAACCTGGAAGCATCACAATTCCAGACTTCTAGTTATACTACAAAGCTGTAGTCATCAAAACATTAGAGTACTGGCACAAGAAAAGACACATAGATCAATGGAACAGAATAGAGATCCCATAAATCAACCCAAGAACATATGGTCAATTAATCTTCAAAAAAGTAGGCAAGAATATGTAGTGGGAGAAAGACATCTCTTCAACAAATGGTATTGGGAAAACTGGACAAGTATATGCAAAAGAATGAAACTGGACCACTTTCTTACACCAGAAACAAAAATAAATTTAAAAAGGATGAAAGACCTAAATATGAGGCCTGAAACCATAAAAATCCTAGAAGAGAGTACAGGAAGTAAATTCTCTGACCTCAGCCATAGAAACATTTTTCTTGATATATTTCCTAAAGCAAAAATAAGCTCTTGGGACTACATTGAAATAAAAGCTTCTATACAGTGAAGGAAATAATCAACAAAACTAAAAGACTATCTAAACTAACTAAATGGGAGAAGATTATTGCAAATGACATATCCAATAAAGGGTTAGTATCCAAAATATGTAAAGAATTTATACAATTTAATGCCAAAAAAAAAAAATAACCCAATTTAGAAATGGGTAGAAGACATGAACAGATATTTCTTCTAAGAAGACATTCACAAGGCCAACAGACACAATATTGTCAATATTAGTAATCATCAGGGAATACAAATCAAAACCACAAGGAAATATCACCTCACACCTGTCAGAATGGCTAAAATAAAAAACACAAGGAACAAATATTGGCAAGGATGTAGAGAAAAAAAAAAAAAGGACCTTCATAACGCTGTTGATAGGAATGCAACCTGGTGCATCGACTCCGGAAAATAGTATGGAGGCTCCTCAAAAAATTAAAAATAGAACTGCCCTATGATCCAGTAATTGCACTACTGGGCATTTGCCCGAAGAATACAAAAACCCTAAGGTGAAAAGATACAGGCATCTCTATGTTTATTGCAGTATTATTTACAATAGCCAAAATGTGAAAGCAACCCAAGTTTCCATCAATAGATGAATGGATAAAGAAGAGGTGTTTTATATATATGTGTACACACAAACACACAATGGAATATTAACCACAAAAAAGAATGAAATCTTCCATTTGCAACAGCATGGGTGGATCTATAGGGTATAATGCTAAGTGAAATAAGTCAGTCAGAGAAAGACAAATACCATATGATTTCATTCCTATGTGGAATTTAAGAAACTAAACAAAGGAACAAATAAAAAAAGACAAAAAACAAAACAAAACAAAAAACACCCAGACTCTTAAATATAGAGAACAAACTGATGGTTACCCGAGGGGAGGTGGATAGGGGCATGGGTGGAATAGATGAAAAGGATTAAGAGTATACTTATGGTGATGAGCATTGAGTAATGTATAGAATTGTTGAATCACTATATTGTATACCTGAAACTAATATAACACCGTATGTTAATTATACTGCAATTAAGATAAATTAAAAAATTTTAAAAAGATTAAACTTTACGTTGTCCCCAAACTAATAAGACCACTGGCTCTACAACAGTTCCTCTAATGTGAAATTTCTTATGGCAGAAAATAAACCTATGTTTGTCAGACTATAGATGTGGTATGCTTTGGTGGTCTTTGAGCAGATTTTTAAATCATTTTTGAACATCATTTTCTGTGCCCAGCACCCTCAAGGACATTTAAAAAGACAGACCAACTACATTGACAAATGGAAACCAGCATGTAACTGAGTTGTTACAGGAAGCTGTGTAAGAAAGCAGAGAAGAAAAAAATAAAGGAGAGACTAATTTTTATCTCCCTAATCCTTTGAGTTTCTCCATTATTTGATTCTAATTCATGTTTTACCCTTACATTCACCTTATGCTACAGGGAAGTTGAAGTATTTATTCTTTTTTGAACACATTCATATATTCTTCTCTGTATACTTAAATATGCTGCATATCCCAGCCCCTTAGTGATGACTTTCT
Source organism: Leptonychotes weddellii (assembly GCF_054177405.1). Lineage (NCBI taxonomy): Eukaryota > Metazoa > Chordata > Mammalia > Carnivora > Phocidae > Leptonychotes > Leptonychotes weddellii. The sequence goes on along the minus strand of NC_138372.1, from coordinate 80,153,759 downwards.
TGGTCTTCATACAAATACAAACTTTGATGACCTATATATTTTGTACCTTCTATTATGACACTTACAGTTTCCTTTGTATTATAGTCATTTATAAATTTGATTTGATTATTAGATCTAAAAAATTTTTAAATATTTTAAGTAATCTCTACACCCAATGTGGGGCTCAAACTGACAACCCTGATTCAAGAGTCACATGTTCCACAGACTGAGCCAGTCAGGCACCCCTGATTATTAGATTTCATCATTATGTCTTATCTGGAAAGTTGCAATAGCCTCCTGATCAATTTCTTTGTTTCCAGTCTATACACCTTACAGTCTATTCTCCTCACAGTAACTAGTGTGGTCTTTAAAAGATACAAATTTGATTGTGTTGTTTGAACCTTTCAATTGGTTTCCTATCACTCTTGGAATATAAAGTCCTTATCATATCCTCTAAAGCTTTACAAGGTACTTCTATAATCTCATAATCCTACTAATCTGTTTCTTATGCACTCCCCTTTAGTCATTCCTCATCAGGGGTGATGGGGTAGAGGCACAGAATGAAAAATAGAATCCTTCCTTGTGACCTTTGTGTTTGCTATCTCTCTTTCTAGTATTCTTCTAGATGCTCATATCCCTTCCATTTATTCAACATCTATTCAGATGTCCTTTCCTCAGAGGGTTTCCATTACTGCTCTGGAAATAGTGTACCTCCTCACCTTCCCATCACTAATCACTTATCCTGATGTATTAAATTTTGGGCATATAACAGCCTAGACATTATATTAATGCTAATATATGTGAGAGTGTGCATGCTTGTGTGTGTTTATGATACAAGCTTTATGAGGTTAAGTATATTTGTCTTGTCTTTTTCTTGTTCACTTCTTCATCCACAGGCCAAAAATATTACCTGGCACATTTTAGGAGGTCAGAAATTATTTTTTGAATTAATAAGTACTTTTCAATCATATGTCTATCTCGCTTGCATATGTCAAAGTTTCAATTTTGCATTCAGAGGCAGTTAAATGCACAGATTTAGGAGTGAAACAGCCTGGGTTTATATTCCTGTTCTGCTATGCAACCAGGGAAAGTTTTGTGACCTTTCTGCCTCAGTTTTCTAATCTGTAAAATGGAGAAAATGTCTTCCTTATAAGCTTTTTATGAGTATTATATGAATTAATCTGGCATAGAGTCAGTGCTATTTAAGTATTTGTTGTCATTTATACATTTAATTGGTGATTATTTGAGTAATGTCTGTTTTCCCCATGAGACTTTTAGGAACCATATTAATTTTTTTTCTTACCACTGTATCTCCAGACACCAGCTCATACTAGGAACTCTACACATTATGTTAAAAAAAGAGAATGGTTTAAGTTTTGAGGTAATGCTTGCATGTTTGTATGCACCTAAATCTTTCCCATATTCTGTAGTTACCAGTGATGGACACTAGATGGCAAGCTTGTTCTAAGCAAGGCAAATGTTGGAGCATTAAGCCTCATAAATGGAGTGAAAGTACAAGGTAGGGGGAAATGTCATATATGTTTTTTAGGTTGGCAGGATGGTAGGAAGATGAGAGTTTAATCACAAAATAAGGAGAATCACCTATATTTTATTCTGCTTCATTCTATTGTGTGTATTACCCTTCTGACCAGCTAACCTCTTGCATAGTGATGCTTTTTGGCATTTCTGTCATTCTACTAGCCCCTTGTTACATTATTCATAGTTTTCTATGTGTTTAGAAAGTTCTCTTATAGTATTCACTATTAACAAAAGTTTCCTAATTCTTTCAATTCTTTCAGGTTCCTATACCTGCTGGTTCTAAAAGTCCATTATGATTTTGGCTGGCACATGAGTTACTCTATACCTTAAACCCTCTATTCCTCATTCTTGAGCAAGAACTTTGACTTTTATTCTGATTATTGGCCACATACACTGATGTGAACCACACATAATTTTTGTTCTCTAGCTATCAATGTACCATTTTGGAAAAAGAAACTGTTGGGTTCAATGTTACTGTGTTTGTCTAACTTTACTTTTGTTTAGCAAAATTATTAACAGGCACCTGGTATAAAAGAAAGAAAAGAAAGTGTTGAGGAGCATACAAATCAGGTAGCTTCTGAATGATCAAATTTTTTAGATTCTGGAAATTAATTTTATAAATATCCATTATTTAAAATTGATTAAATGTATGCGTATGCTATGGTAAATTAAATTTACTAAAATATGTTCAAAATGTGGGCATGTACTTTAAGACAGTGGTCTTATTATTTTTCCCTTTGTAATATGATGTGACATATTATTGGCTAAAAGAAAGAAACTTGGTTAACTTTCTTTCAACTGCTGAAGAAAATATTTTTTTCTTCCTTTTCTATGCTTATTAAGAAGGTGATTATTACTTAATTCTCTTCATTAGAATGGCTTAAACTGAAAGGAATATAAATTATTTAATTATTAAAATTAATTTTTTTGAGTTAACCCAGACTTTGCTACCATTTGCAACGTTGGCAGGAATTCAGACCTATTGATAATATTTCTCAGTTTAAATGATTGAAAGTGGGAAAAAAAATCAGTACAGTGATTTCTTATATCATGGGAAGACTGGTAGCATGAATTCTGAGTCTTACACTGACTCCTATGTACTCTCTAATCTCTCTATTTTCTTTCAAATCTGACTCATAAAATTATTTTATATTCAATTTGAGAATTTATGAGTTGAGCTATTATAGTAAGAAGACATCCCCCAGGTAAATTTTTCAAATATATGACTGTCCCACAAATATCCCAGATTCAGTCACCCTGAGAACTCACGTTTTTTAAAAAGATGTATTTATTTGAGAGAAAGTGTGCAAGTGCACGTGTGCTTGAGGGGGGGGTGGGAAGGGCAGAGGGAGAGGGAGAGAGAGAATCCTCAAGTGGACTCCCCACTGAGCATGGAGCCCAATGTGGGGCTCAATCACAGGACCCTGAGCCGAAATCAAGAGCCAGATACTTAACTGACTGAGCCATCCAGGTGCCCCAAGACTCATATTTTTATTTTTTAAAAATTTTTTTAGAAGATTTTATTTATTTATTTGCCAGAGAGAGAGAGAGAGGACAAGCAGGGGGAATGGCAGGGAGAGGGAGAAGCAGGCCTCCTACTGAGCAAGGAGCCTGATGCGGGACTCAATCCCAGGACCCCTAGATCATGACCCAGCTGAAGGCAGCTGCTTAACTGACTGAGCCAACAGGTGTCCCAAGAACTCATATTTTTAAAAACAACTATAACTTACTTGAAATGAATCAATTATTATTTTCTAAAAGTAATGCATATTTAGGGATTCCTGGGTGGCTCAGTTAGTTAAGCGTCTGTCTTCAGCTCAGGTCTTCATCTGAGGGGGGAGCCTGCTTCTCCCTCTGCCTGCCACTCCCACTGCTTGTGTGCTCTCTCTCTCTGACAAATAAACAAATAAAATCTTAAAAAAAAGTAATGCATATTTATATTGAACCTCTATGCTGATTAGCAAATGAAAGAAAGAAAAAACATAACCCCAACTATTGATAAACTCTGTTAACAGTTTAGTATAGTCTTTTTACTCTTTTATCCATTTTATATACATATGTTTGTAAAATTGAAGATCATCATTCATATTACTTTGTAACTCAGTAATGTATTACAAACATCTTTTTTTTTTTTTTAAAGATTTATTTATTTATTTATTTTTTGAGAGAGAGACACAGCGAGAGAGGGAACACAAGCAGGGAGAGCAGGAGAGGGAGAAGCAGGCTTCCCGCAGAGCAAGGAGCCCGATGCGGGGCTTGATCCCAGGACCCCGGGATCACGACCTGAGCCGAAGGCAGACGCTTAACCATCTGAGCCACCCAGGCGCCCCTACAAACATCTTCTTGTATAATTATACATTGTTCTTCAAATCATGTTTTATAGGATCCCAATGCATGGATTTAACCAATCCCTTTATTATTTCCCTTTATTATATATTAATATATAGTATTAGATAGATACAGAAGAATATAGCTAACATAAATGTTATAGAGCCTGGTAATATAAAAAGGACATCCATGAATCCACCACCTCACTTCTAAATGAAAATATTGCCTAACAATGATTATTCTACATTGGCAAATTCCCCAATGTACAGTAATACCATGTGAGGAAGTTGCAGCTAAATAATCTAGGTTGGGCTCCAGCATGCACAGTCCTGTCTATACAATTTTTCCATCTGCTTGAAGTCATCTTTTTCTTTCTTGCCTTTATCTTGTGTCTTGTTTTGATCTATCACTTATGAAAAACAGTTTGGATAAGGATAGGCAGACACACAGATATCACACCTACCCCAAAAAATAGTTTTCAGAGACACTGTCTTAATCCAAATTTAGCAAAGATCCATTTTCATAAAGGACACTACCCACATTAATGCAGCTCCTTTCAAAGTAGAAAAAGCACTTACAATATTACACAAAACAATTAACTTGTCATCTTTTTAAACACTTTATTTCAGAATAGGATCTTTGCTTTATCTTTTTATAATCAAAGGCTCATTTAAAGTATTTTTTCTCTACTTCTAGATAAAAGGAAAGGCTAGCTTAAAGGGTTCTGCTTCTATCAAGTTTTAAACAGCTTTAACTATTTCTAGATAATTTCAGCTAGTTTATTACAGTTCAAGTCAGAGGAAATAGCTATTTCTTAAGATTAAAGACAGTATCTTATCTCTTCTGGGTAATTTTTATGGTCTACTTAACCAATAGAAGTCTGACTGTCAATATTTGCTAAATGAATGATTTTGTGAGTAGAATTATTCAGTAATACTTCAATTGTCTAGAATTAAGCAAACTGGCAACCTATTCTATGTAAAATAAAGCATAGCCCCCCATCAAAAAAGTACTTGCAAAAGTTGCTTGATACTCATATGGGGAACTTGCTCTCTACTCTGCCAATTCTCACCCTTGAGGTTTGATTTGAGTTACCTCTATGTACTTCAGGGTTAGACTCATTGGCTTGAAGCAGTCACGATCTGGCCACTGAGTTTATTTCAAGGGTGAGCAGAAGAGCCAGTCCAATTAAACTATACTTCAGGACTTTTGCTGTGAACACCAGGGCAGATCCTCCCTTCAACACTGGGCTTGATATGACAATGAGTGGCTTGGAAATAGTAAGGCATTTTGTTAATTGGAAGAGCGTGGCCTAAGATGATGGCCTCCTCAAGGCGTAGAGACCAAAAATTCATCGTGGTGCAGTTTTGTTTCTGACCTGGAGATAGAGTTACCCCTACAGTGTTCCTTTATGTTAGCCAGTATCCCTCCTTTTTTTTGTAACATCCAGCTTTGTTGCATTTTCTGTCACTTGCAACCAAAAGAATTCCAACTTATTGATTTACTTTATTTTGGTTATTTCTTTAGTTCTTTATTCAGATAGCTTTAGGTTATGAATGATTCTGAAAACCTCCACTTTGTGGTTTTCAAGCAAACAGTTGACAAAAATTTAAAGGGGAAAAATGGGTAAGTCCACTGCCATTAGTCAGCCATTCAGTCAGTGCATATTTATAAAACCATCAAACTAGGAAACTCATGACAGTAATGGACCATATCTTCTTTTTTATGTCTGTGTCCACAATTTCTAGGGTAATTTCTTACACATTGTAATTGCTCAACTATTATCTAATGAATAAATGAATAAAATAATTAAAGGCATTATAATTATTAGAAAAAACTCTGGATTATTATTGCCTAAAATATTTGATAATTGAAGAAAAGCAGATTTATGTTTATGATATTAAGCCCCAGATAGGCATAAGTGGGTAAGGAAAAACTCATATTATTATTTCTGTAATCATGACAAATTACTTCACTTCTCTGAACCTCATCTATAAAATAATATCAACCTGAAGAATTTCTTTGAGTATTTAATGAAATAATGTATGTAAATTGCCTGTAAGAGCTCAATAACTTTTAGCTGCTCTTATTGTAATGAATGGATGATCAACCTCACCATAATTTAATAATGTTTGATTATTACTGCATTGTTATAACTTTCAAATTTTGTTGAAAGCTAAACCTTGTAGTTAAAAGTGACACTAAACATATCCAGTCAAGGTTGGATTTACATATTTCATTAAGTAATCACTTATCAGATTTTCACATCAAATGTCTCAGTTTAAGAATATTGCTGGCATTCACTTTTATAGAATGCTGACAACAAGGAAGCTGAAAATCTTGCCTGGCTTATCCAACTATACTAATTCTTTTTAGCAGATTAGATATGTTAGGAAAGAATTAGAATTAGAGCTATCAGTCATGAAACTCAAGAACATCTTAATAATAGCAAGAAAGCAAATTATTGAAAGTCTTCTAAGTAAAAATGAAAGAGAGTCTGAAAAGCATCTCATTATGACTTTTCCAATTAGAAAATTTTGCTAAATATCCACAGAATCATTGCAAGTGCTAATGAAATATAAAATAGCCTGCATCTTCATTTACCCAGTTCAAATGTGCTTTAAGCACACTTAGTGCATTTTTTATTTTATGTTCAAAGTACATATCAGAAAAATAAATAGCCAAGAATTGAGAACTATTTTTGTCCATTGTTACCTGTTATTTTCTTATCTTTTCTCTGGATTTCCTAAACCCAAAAGCTGTGTTTCTCAAAGTACATTCCAGGACTACCTGTATCACCCGACTGCCTTTTTAACAATATGTATTAATATGTATTGAATGATTAACCAATTTCTATTCAGTGTTTTTGAGTCCATAACAGAACCTATACCACCAGACTCTCTTGGAGTGAGATCTGAGAATCTACTTTGTTAACAAACTCCCCTCCTAATGCAAAGACAAAGTCTTATTCTCTGTGGAACTTAAAACACACATACATAAACCTATTAGTTGCTATTAAAGTCCTACTAATGGCCACTGTATTTTTTACTAAAGTCAGTCTACAGAACTGAGTCCTATATAACTATGTTTAATAACAACAATGAAAACCACCAAAATTGGTGCTGAGAATTTAATAAAGGGCTTAATTAATGTATCCATATAGTTACATCATGAATTAATTCTGTGAAAATATAGAAAATGGCATAAAAAGTATAACTAAATAACTAAGCAAATGTTGTCATCATGGACCATGGAATCAGTGAGCATTCCCAATGCTGTAGGAATTAGTATGGTGTATATTAATAATACATATTTATTAACATATCCAAATACAGACCATAGTGCCTATCACATGATATGGACTAAATCACATGATATGAACTAAATACATATTTTAAAATGTATTTATGTGTTTTATGTATTTTTTTTATTTATTATAAGATTAGACATATGATTATATATTAATGTAGTCAGATCAGTATTTTTTTTTTTTAGATTTTTAATTTATTTGAGAGAGAGAGAGAGAGAGACCATGAGCGTTGGGCAGGGGCAGAGGGAGAGGGAGAAGAAGGCTCCCCACTGAGCAGGGAGCCCAACGCAGGGCATAGGGCTCTATCCCAGAACCCTGAGATCATGACCTGAGTCGAAGGTAGATGCTTAACTAACTGACTGAGTCACCCAGGTGCCCCAACAGATCAGTATTTGTAGGAAATTAGGTTTTTGGAGATTTTTTTTACTCATATGGTAGGCTGAGTTACTTGCTTCAATTCTTTTCCCTGCTTCCTGTAATCATTTCCACTGTAACTTTTCAATTCTACCCCCTCCACACACAAAAGAGTATACTTTCTTCCCTTCCTTTTGATGTTTTGCTCAGTCATATTAACTTGTTTCGGCAGTGGGATTTTAGAAGATAGAACACAGATGTGTTTGTGTATTCAGGTTTTTCCTCTAGCTCTTTGCCATTACCATGAGATTACCCTAACTAGCTAGTGGCTCCAGTGGGGGAATGAAGATCATGTCACTGAATAAAGCAGAGCCACCCCAGCAAACCCAAAGACATGTGAGTAAAATTCTTCTGAGAGGTTCTTGGGCAGTTTTAATCCATCAAAAGATAACTGATAGAGTTTAATTATTTCCTTTACATAACTTTTCAAGATGTTCCTTCCAGGAAATCTTCCCAATATTCTTCCTTTTTCTTAGGCTAGACAGATGTCTCTCCTCCTATCTGTGAATTGCCTTCTCCATATCTTTATCACTGAACTTACCAATTTATACTATAATTGCTTTTTACCTTGTTGTAATCTTCCACTAGACTGATTTTCTTTAGAGCTGGAAGTATATTCTTTTTGAAAAAAAATCTGTGTTTCACACACATAATAGGAGCCAAATAACTATCAAATAAATGAATTAATTTATAGGAATAAGTCTGATACACAGTATGAAATTACATTCACTTTGGAATGGTACAATACAATCTTATGGTACATTTACTCAGCGATTGCAATTTTTGCTTCCTTGTAATAGTACTATATATCCACACCCATGATAATATATATCCCGATCCTTGTCTCCAGGTAGGCAGAAGGTACTTCATCAGCCTTTAATTTGGGGCTGGAGCATTTGGCTAGCAATGGGCTGTGAACTGTTAGCAGAGGTGACAGAAGTGAAATAAAATAATGCAGCAACTGAGTCTGCCCTGTTGTGTTTCTATTATTGTCAAGTGAAGAACATGTGGCAGGTTGCCCACAAGTTCCACTGATCCAAGAAAGATATACAGAGCAGACTTGAGCCTAACCTATAGCTTGAAGCCAAGCTCAGCCTAAATCAGCCAACTTTCATAGGATACAAATGTGTGAGCAAGAATAAATGATTGTTGTTTCATGCTTTGAAGTCATGGGGTCATGGGGTAGTTTGTTTATAAGCACAATTGTGGCAATAGTTGATACTTACCTATGAAGAGATATTTTTCCATGTGACTAGTTAATGAATAAACTGCACAAGTTTATTTTATATCCACAGAAAAAATTCTTGTGCTTATATATTTTCATAATCAATCAAAATGAATCTAGTATGCCTTATGACATAAAGCAAATCCTTATTGACATAGTTGAATTAATCACCATTATAGCAGATGTATGGTTACAAATTTAGTAATTTCAAGATATGAATCATACAGGGGCGCCTGGGTGGCTCAGATGGTTAAGCGTCTGCCTTCGGCTCAGGTCATGATCCCAGGGTCCTGGGATCGAGTCCCACATCGGGCTCCCTGCTCCTTGGGAGCCTGCTTCTCCCTCTACCTCTCTCTCTCTGTCTCTCATGAATAAATAAATAAAATCTTTAAAAAAAAAAAAAAAACCCAAAAAAAAAAAAAGATATGAATCACACTATTTACTTCCCTCCCCACTTTTCTCTCTCTCCCTCTCTCTTGTATACATACACACACACACACACACACATACATGCACATGCACGCATGTGCATACAAATACATATCTATCTAATTACTAAACTAAAACTTACATATGTGGTCAACACTGCTGGTTATTTATTCCCTGACTTCCATTTCCACTCTTCCTATCATACTAGGCACTAGGTCATCTGGATTAAAGACTCCCAGTCTCCCTTTAAGCTAGACGTGCTTGTGTACTGGACAATGGCATATGAGCAGACATAATCTCTGCCACCTGCAAGCAATCCCCTGAAAGGAAAGGAGAATGCCTTCCTTCCTTCTTTCCTTTTTACTGCTAGCTAGAATTTGTAGAGGTGTTAATGAGCCATCTGGGAACGCAGAGGTGGACAAATCACAAGATAGGAGGAAGCTGACCCTCTGATCACTTTGTATAGCATAACTGCCATAAGAACATGGGCCTTTAACTTGTGTGAGGACATACTTCATTCTTATTTATGTAGTTGGCAATACTATATTTGAAATGTATATCATAAAAATGCATGGTCTATATACTATTCATCTGAGTTATTCTAAATTAAATGGCCTACTTTAAAAATGAAATATATATATTTTTAATTACAAAATATGTGTGTTAATACACTTGTACACCGAGTAAGAAATTAGAAATTTTACCCTCTACACTCCTGTCTAGGAATGGTCATCTAATCAGTTTGGTGGTGTTACAGCTTTTGCACGACTGGACTAGCTGTCATGTCTGCATTCCTTCCTGTGTAAGATATTAGATGACAAATGGTCCACACCAGAGCCAGTGATTACAAGTAATTTAAAGGTTTATTACCCACTTTGGCATAGGCAAAATGAGGGGAGTTCCTGGGCTTTGAGACCTCCAAAGAAAAGAGGGGAGAGGAGGGAACCAGAGAGAAATAGAGCGAAAGAAGAGAAATACATGCCTGCCTGCATTTGTTTTTTTTTTTTTTTTAAGATTTTATTTATTTGACAGAGAGATAGAAAGTACAAGTAGGCAGAGCAGCAGGCAGAGGAGAGGGAGAAGCAAGCTCCCCGTGGAGCAGGGAGCCTAACGCGGGGCTCAATCCCAGGACCCTGGGATCATGACCTGAGCGGAAGGCAGCCGCTTAACCGGCTGAGCCACCCAGGCGCCCGCTACCTGCATTTTTGAGTAAGGCCGAAGGCAGACTAATACTGATGCCTCCTCCATATAGGGGTAGGGGTTAGGGAGTGGGAGTGGAGATCAAAGACAGGCAGGGTGGCATGTCTTGCACACAACTTATTTATCAGCATAGCAGAAGTGACTTGGGGGCGGGGGAAGGGCATTGACAGTTGTCTCTCTGGTATTGACTTATTGTACTAACTATTTCTCACAGGTATGTATCCTTCTAGCTTAATTTTGAAAGTTTCATTAAACTTGATTACAATTAAGGAAGGGTATGTTGACTAATTTTATGTGTCAGTTTGGCTGGGCTATGGTGTCCAGCTATGTGGTCAAACATTATTCTATATGTTTCTGAGGTGATTTTTTTGGATGAGATTAATATTTAAACTGGTAAACTTTGAGTAAAGTGGATTGCCCTCTGTAAGGTGGTTGGGTCTCATCCAAACAGTTGAAGGCCTGACTAGAACACAAGAGTGACTTCCTCTGAGTAAGAGGGAATTCAGCAGGGCAAGGCTTTCAGACTTGAACTGCAGCAATGGGTCTCCAATCTGCCAGTCTACCTTTCAGATTTTAAAATTGCCAGCCTCCATAATGAGGTAAGCCAATGTTTTAAAATAAATCTCTTTATATATACACATCCTATTGGTTCTGTTTTTCTGGAGAATCCTAATATAAGGGCACAAGCAAAAAGGTTACTAAATACGAAGTATATTCATATTCATTTTGTAGCACAAAATTCTATTTCAAATGGAAGTAAAATGATGATAATTGAAATATAGCTATGCAAATTATATTATGATCCAGTTTATTTAAAACCTCAGTGTTTTATTATCCTTAACATATTGCTAGCCATCTATATTGGCCCCATATGTTATTTCTTAATTTATTTATCAAACAAAACTATTGTGTATAGTGGACTAGTTCAACCATAAATCAAATAATTTACCATGACAGGTAAACAGAAATGTTTACCCAGTAAGTTTCACCTTAGGTTTGGTCGGCAACCAGTGGAAAATGCTCCCTTGTACTAATGAATAGATTCAGTGAAGCTAGCCAAAGCACCTGCCAAAAATACCTTAAAAATGTTCCTTTTCCAGAACCTAAAAAAATTAAAAGTGTTCAAAATGTTAATTCAAAGTACTGAGGGAACAAGCGCATACCTTGTGTTAACTAGTGTTTATATGAAGTGGGAATTCAAATTACTGAGGCTTAATTGTATAAAGATATCTGGGGCCTAGCAATAATTTTTGGGTAAGGTGTTTGGATAAGGCACTACTCAAGTAAGTAAATGTCTTTCTCTCAATGTTTTTTTTTATTCAATACAATACTTTTCTAAGTTTCCCTTTTTTTGTGGGGGAAGGGATGTTTTATAATATACCAAGGAAAACAAGAAATGATGATAATAATAGTAATAATAATAATAGCTGCTTTCAAACTTGTGGATCAAAAATGAATATTCTCCAAGCTTTAGGTAGAAGCACACTCAAGCCGGGACTCACCAAGAAAATATTATCCTTTAGATTTGGGTCTTTCATAATGATACCTATTGATACCTTCTGTCTCACAGAAAAGATGACTAAGATAAATGCCTCTCCTATGCTTTAGATCCCATCCACCCACATTTCTTCAAGGATATCTTTTCACAAATTAATCACATTTCTTTCTTCATAGCTTCATTTTATCACTCTTCACTATTTCCTTCTCTCCAAAAAATACATTGATTTCTCTTTTTAATTTTTTTATTTTTAAAAGATTTTATTTATTTGACAAGAGAGAGACAGCGAGAGAGGGAACACAAGCAGGGGGAGTGGGAGAGGGAGAAGCAGGCTTCCTGCTGAGCAAGGAGCCAGATGCTGGGCTTGATCCCAGGACCCTGGGATCATGACCTGAGCCGAAAGCAGACCCTTAATGACTGAGCCACCCGGTGCCCCTACATTGATTTCTCTTGTCTTGAAAATATTCTCCCTTAGGTTCTGTATACTTCAATCATGATCATTCCTTTATTTCACAGCTGAGCTTCTTGTAAGGGCTATATAGGATTGTTCTGTCTAACCCTTTATTTAGTAACCAGAGATATTTCTAAGCCAGAGTGTAAAGCTTGGATGTTGCATATACTGTCAAATTTAATTCTTAACTGTCTGACAAAATATCTGTAGATATCCTCTACTACCTATTTACAGATGAGGAAACTGAGATTGAGACAGACTAAAGCATTTGCTGAAAGTAACTCAAACCCAAAGTCTGTGCACTAGAATATAGGCATTGTCATCCCCCCCTAAAATTAACAGCTGTTCATTGACTGAGTGCTTACTCTGTTAATATATATCAGGCACTGGGTAAGCTCTTTACCCACATTGTTGTTTAGTTCTCATGACATCTCCGTGAAGTGGATGTTCCCATTCATTCCTCAACTTCCATGGATCTTCCAAGTTCGAATGAAATGTTTTTTCTCAAATTGTGAATAATCTTTTGAATGCCAGATCAAGTGAGCATTTCATTTTCCTTTTTAATTATTTCTCTGTGACATTTAGTATTTCTGATCACTCCCTTAATGTTAGGGAAAAAATCTTGGCTTACACATATTTATAATAAGAAAATTGGAAAACACTAATAAAACGAAGAAAAAAATCAACAGTGGTCCTACCATTCAGAGATTATTAGTATTATCATTTCACTGTATATACTTTCAGAATTTTTTCAGAATAACTGATTCATATACATTCATATATATGAGTATTTACATATATTCATGTATATTTTTTATATGCAATGTCTAAGCTTTGTAATCTGCCTTTTTCACTGGTCAGTGAAAGGTTACTATCTTACATGTCAATAACTACTTTCTTACAAAATACTTTTTAAAGTTTTAACAGTTGCACATGTGTCATTTATTTAATCAGTACTTTATTGTCAGATGTTTAGGTTGTTTTTGAATTTTTCTTTAGCTTTTAAAACATATGCTGTGATTTTCCTTAGGATAACATGCCAAAAGTATACTTATAAATCAAAATATGCACATATTTTTAAAGCCTAGGAGACATATTGCCAAATTTCTCACAAACAACTTTCTGACCCCTCCTTGATTACTGACTTGCTTGAATTACTCTTTTCTGGTCCTCAGCCTATTTTCTCAAACACTGCATGTCAAATCTCCTTTACTGATAGCTTCTTTCTTTCTGGACCCCTTAAATGTTTCTGTTTCCCAAGGATCTGATTGCATTCTTCTCACTGTACATACTCTTATTGGAATATACTATCTAGGCACGTGGTTTCTACTTTAGCTTCTTGTAGCAATTTCATCACCATTTTTTTCAGTCTTACTAAACATTTTCTCTCTACTTTACAAGGCTCTACCCTTGACCTAGTCTCAAAGTCAATGCCATTTGCTTTAAAATTTTAATACAGAAGACTCCAATGCTCAGTACTTATTTCTATATCAGTTTTTTATTATTGCTGAAAAAACCACCCCAAAATTTGATGGTTTAAAACATCAAACAGTTCTCTGGATCAGAAATTGGGGCTAGATTCAGCTGGTATCATTATGTGGCTATAGTTGTCTCAACAGTCAACTAGAGGTAGATGTCTAAGGTGGTATGTTAGTTTTCTATTGCTGTCATAATAAATTACCACAGATTTAATGGCTTAAAGCAATACAAAATTATTACCTCAAAATTCCTTAAGTCAGAAGTCTGGATTGGCTCAGCTGATTTCTCTGCTCCAGATTTCACAAGACCAATATTAAAATGTTGCTTAATTGGGCACTTATGAAAAGGCTCCAGGAAGAATCCACTTCCATGTTCATTCACATTGTTGGCAGAGTCTAGTTCCTTATGGTTGTAGGAGAGAGGTCCTCCTTTCCTTGTTGGCTGTCAACTGGGGACTGCCCTTGGCTCCTAGAGGAATCTTTCGTCTTCATCTCAGAACCAGTGTCAGTGTGTTGAATACTTTTTGATGCTTGGATTCTCTCAGACTTCTTTTGCCAATCTCTGACTCATTCTTCTGCTTTTAAGTAAAACTTCAACTAGTCACATAAAAGAAAACATGTTAACTTCAGAATTCAAAATGAAAAAAAAATGCAGGAACACAATTGAAACTTGTATTTTTCTAGCTGATATTCCTATTCCATTTTCTTATAAGTTGTTCTGGTATATTTCCTTTCTTTCTTCTGTCAAATTCTTTTGTTTTCAAGGTATGGAAACAACTTAAACTAGGTCAAGTAAAAAGCTATTTATTATAAAGCCACAGATGTCTCAAGATTTTATTTTATTTATTTATTTATTTTTTAAAGATTTTATTTATTTATTTGAGAGAGAGAATGAGACAGAGAGAGCACATGAGAGGGGGGAGGGTCAGATGGAGAAGCAGACCCCCTGCTGAGCAAGGAGCCCGATATGGGACTCGATCCCGGGACTCCAGGATCATGACCTGAGCCGAAGGCAGTCGCTTAACCAACTGAGCCACCCAGGCGCCCTCAAGATTTTAAAGAATGGAAATGAGTAATGTTGAACCTCATGGGACCTGGATTTGGGATGTCAGGAACAAAGACCACTCTTTGTTATTTCCAGGACCCCAATGGACTCTAAAATCTGCTTTCTAGCTTTCTATCTGTTGCTTGGCTATTCTGTTTCTTTCTCTCTACCACCTTCTAACCTATTTTGTATGATGTCAATTAGAATTACCAGTAATAGCTCTAAATTATGACTGCTTAGTATATGTTCTTATTAGTAATTGATTACTATCTATCTGAGTTCATTTCTTTCTTTCTTCTTCTTCTTCTCTTTTTTTTTTTTTTTTTTTTTTGAGACAGGGTTGGGGCAGAGGGGGCAGAGGGATGGGGAGAGAGAAAGAATCTTAAGCAGGCTCCATGCCTGGCATGGAGCCCGCCACGGGGCTATATTTCACAATCCTGAGATCATGACCTTAGCCAAAACCAAGAGTCTGATGCTTAACAAACTGAGCCACCCAGCTGCCCCATCAGTTCATTTCTTGAAAGATTCAGATTTATCATTAGGCTGCCAGTGCCTTGATGGGGTTTGGGCTAGATGATTATCCATGATTGGGTATGAGGAGGTAGGCGAAAGGGTCACAAAGGTATCTCTCTAAAGTCTGTGGTTATACTTGATTCTGGAAAATGAGTGTCTAGGAGAGGAAATGATAGGCATGTCTACTATACTTGTTAAAAATTTCTGAAAGTAAAGTTTTAGGGAATATTTAAATAATATACCATTACTGCTTTAAATACTCATGATTACCAGTACACTATACTTCTCTTCAGTCCTTTTACATGCATTTTTATAGTTATGATCATTTATGTGTATATCTACTTTTATTTTGCTTTTTTGTTATTTCTTGAAATGGTATAATTTCCTTACATCATTAAAAAGCATTAAAGACAAATTATAAATGGCCACATCATGTTAAATTATTTGGGTATATAATTCACTTAGCTATTCCCCTAATATTGCAGATTTGGCTTGTTTCCAACATTATAAATATGAGTTTGATTAAATTCTTTGTTCATAAATTTTTGTCTGCGTTTTTTGGGGGGTAGATTTCTGGTGAGTAATTAGGAAGCATGGTATGAAAATTTTGAGGTTTTTCTTTTTATTTTATTTTATTTATTTGAGAGAGAGAGAGAGAGCACATGAGAGGGGAGGGCGTCAGAGGGAGAAGCAGGCTCCCCACTGAGCAGGGAGCCTGATGTGGGGCTTGATCCTGGGATTCCAGGATCATGACCTGAGCCGAAGGCAGTTGCTTAACCAACTGAGCCACCCAGATGCCCAATTTTGAGGTTTTTCAATTTTGCCAAGTAATTGGCAAATTTCTGGAAGGATTATATCATTTTACAACACTGCTTTTATTAATCCTTTATATTCATCATCTAGTGGTGAACTAGGGAAAAATAGCAGTCTTGAGAATATGAGTCTTGTTATAATTTAATTCCAACTGCAAAGAGAGAAATCTAGGTTTGTACTTTCATTCTAACTAAAAAACTTTTATTCAGTGAAATAGAAGCAGATCATGAAAAGTACTAACCTCCTCCTTTTTTTCTGAAAGATCTATTCATTGAATCAGTAATTTAAAAATTACATTTGTTTGGAACAATTATCCTCATTTCATTGCCTCAGCATAGCCTGAATATGATGTGGTGAATCGTTTCAAATTGGTGACTCTATTGATATGTTCTTGTGCTTCTTACAGCAGAGAAATATGAGCTTTCCCACTCTTTTTTTTTTTTTAAGATTTTATTTATTTATTTGAGAAAGGGGGAGCTGCAGAGGGAGAGGGAGAAGCAAACTCCCCACTGAACAGGGAGCCTGATGCGGGACTTGATCCCAGGATCACGACCTAAGCTAAAAGCAGACACTTAGCCAACTAAACCACCCAGGCACCCCTCTCACTCTTTTACTAATATTATGTTGTGTTATTTAGCCTGAAATATTTATATCACCAACAATTGGTATCATATTTTCTGTGTCCTCATATTGGATGGCCACTCTGATGTTTCATAATCTCAAACCCCATGATTAATGATTTTTCTGGAAGAAACTCTTTAGCGTAAAGATTGAGGATGTGGTTCTGAAGTCAGACAGACATGATTTCATATCATACATGTTTCTGTTATATATTAGCCTGGATTATCTGAAGTAAGTTATGCAACTTGTCTACTACTTTTTCCTCATCTGTGAAATAGGAATAATGCTAGAACTTGTTTCATGTTGTTGCAAGGTGTAAATGAATTAATGCATGTCAGTTACTTAGTCCATAGTAAACGCTCAAAATGTCAGTTAATATTATCGATTTAATAAGTTAATAATTGTTAACCATTAACTATTTCTATCCTATTTATTCTATTTTTTTACTTTATCTAAATTTGATTCTCTGAAGTAAATAAAAAATCTAGTTCCTACTTGAGCTTTATTTTCTCCATGTATACTTCATTGTGCCACAGAACCAGCTCCTCCATATACTTTCAAATCTTACTGGATTATTAGTTTTCATGGTAAAATTTTCCCTACACATGATCCATAAACCATCAAATATTATTAAAATGTAGATTTTTTTAAGATCACACCATAGTTATAATAAAAAATGAAACTTAGTAAAATTAATGCTGAATTCACTCCAGCTATATTGCTTACTCAGCAGCACATCTATCTCAATACACATGATGATATGGCACAGAATTTAGTAAAACAAAGCCACATATTTACTGAGTTAAAAGCAACTGGTTGTTTTTATAAGTGAATACTAAAAAAGAGAAAAGAAACATTTGTGGATGGTTTTGGTGATCCTGTCAGCTGGCCTGACTTTTACAGCTAAACATTGGTGTTTTCTTGAGCATGGAATAATTTCGTAGAACAGCAACATCAGAAAAGGTCACTCTGTGACCATGAAAGAGCAAGACAAAAACACACTTACTTTATAATCATGTCTGAACACAAAATATGAATACCTGTGGGAGTCACAAGATAGCAAACACTTCCCTTTCCTAGCTAATATGAATGGCTGTCATTTCTTTGCCAAATGAGATTTATTGTATCTCAATAGAATTAAAAAATTGTCCCAATTTCTGGCAGAACTCAATTTAGGGCATTCTTGCTTGGACCTCCCCAAAATCATTCAATCATAACCGAAATCCTACAATAAGTCTTTTCTAACATCCCCTTCCTAAAAAGTCCCATAGTTCTTCACACTATGCTTTCTCTCTCAATGGTAGCGAGTAATAAACCTAACTTGTTCAACCCCAGGTATTTTCCTGATGGTCTTTGACTGGAAGGCATTGACAGAACATAAAAGTTGCCAACCTATTCAGATTTTCTTTACCTTTACTCAGCATCAGTTGTTACCCATTTTGTTGAATAGTGAGACCACTTTTTAATTGTCATAGATGGATTTTTAATATTAAAATCTTTTAAATTTTGTATAGTTTTTGTAGCTTCAAAAAATTCAGTTGTGCAGATTCGTGGTCGCCAGAGTGGGAGTGGGCATAGGTGAAAAGGATTAAAGTGGTAAAAACTTACAAACTTCCAGTCGTATAATAAATAAGTCCTGGATTGTAATGTATAACATGGTGACTGTAGTTAAAAACACTGTACTATATATTTGAGATTTGCTAGAAGAGTAGATCTTAAAGGTTTCATTACAAGAAAAAGAATTTTAAATGTGTGTGGTGATGTGTATTAACTAGACTTATTGTGTGACCATTTCATTATATATATAAAATATTATGTTGTACACCTGAAACTAATATGTTAAATGTCAATTATATTTCAATACAAGAAATTTTAAGAAATTCAGTCTGTTTCTTCATTTAGTGATTGCTACACGTTCTTTTATATTTAATAATATCCCTCAAATATTGTTTGCTGAACAAATACTATTGGATACCATTTAATTTATTTAAGATAATCTCATTAAAGAGCTCATTAGAACCACATTCTGAATTGGAATGCACCATTTAGTAGCATACTGAAGCAGTTAATGGTTTGTGATTTCAGAGTACAATGTGAAAACTTTATAATGCTGTACTTTTTAGTAGGATAAAGTAAGATATAGTTAGTTACACTAATTTCCATATTGAACTGCTGCCTAGAGTAATTGTTTAATCACTAGTTTCAGGGACAGTAATATTTAATAGGATAAACATTTACGTAAATGGAGCCTTCTAGTACTCTGTTATCAACTACAAATTCAATTTACTAGGGGAAAGTTTCTCATGAATTCCTTTTTTCCTGTTTCATCTAACCCAATTAAATGAGTTTTGGTCATTTTTTTTTCTAAATTCTTATATTAAATGTCAGGAAGTAGAAGAAAAAGTATTACTCCTACTGTACTTGTTACAAATGTAATGTTTTATCTATCAAAGATCAGTTTATGTTTATCTCCTACTTTGTCATGAAATTTATATATAACAGCAATATGAGATAATCTAGTTTATGTTTAGAGTAAGTAGTAATCCAGATGGGCAATAATATGTTCAATGAAAGTGCAGAAATTCCATACAAAATTAATTTATATTTAGGTCAATTAGATCTTTCAAATTAACCACTACAGGTCAATAGTACTAGACCGTATTTGGTAGAAACATAAGGAAATAGGATAAATATTCTTTTTTTTTAAAGATGATTTTAATAAGACTTAGTTATTCTGAGTTAAAGGACAAGAATTTATATGTGGAAAAAGAATTGAAAAGAGTAATAATGGACATTTATTTATTTATTAAGATTTTTTATTTATTTTAGAGAGAGAGAGCACAAGCATGAGGGGCAGAGGGAGAAAGAAAATCTCAAGCAGACTCTCCGCTGAGTCTGGAGTCTGAACTGGGGCTGGATCTCGGGACACTGAGATCATGACCTGAGAGGAAATCAAGAATGGGAGCCTCAACTGACTGAGTCATGCAAGCGCCCCAATAATGGACATTTATTGAACACTTATCATGAATCAGGGATTGTTAAAGTAATCCATATATATTAATTAATTTAATGATCACAAAAAACCTCTGAGGGGGCTCCCTGGGTGGCTCAGCCCGTTAAACATCTGCCTTGGGCTCAGGTCATAGTCTCAGGGTCCTGGGATCCAGCCTCATGTCCTGCTCCCTGCTCAGCAGGGAGTCTGCTTCTCTTCCTCTACCCCTTCCCCCAACTCATGCACACACTCTCTCTCTCTAATAAATAAATAAAATCTTAAAAAAAAACTTAATCTCAGGAAACAAACTGAGGTTTGCTGGAGTGGTGGGGGGTGGGAAGGATGGGGTGGCTGGGTGACAGACATTGGGGAAGGTATGTGCTATGGTGAGGGCTGTGAATTGTGTAAGACTGTTGAATCACAGACCTGTACCTCTTAAACAAATAATACATTATATGTTAAAAAAAAAAAGAAGAAGAAGAATATAGCAGGAAGGGAAAAATGAAGGTGGGGAATCGGAGGGGGAGATGAACCATGAAAGACTATGGACTCTGAGAAACAAACTGAGGGTTCTAAAGGGGAGAGGTGTGGGGGGATGGGTTAGCCTGGTGATGGGTATTAAAGAGGGCACGTACTGAGTGGAGCACTGTGTGTTATATGCAAACAATGAATCATGGAACACTACATTAAAAACTAATGATGTAATGTATGGTGATTAACATAACATAATAAAAAATAAATAAAAAACAAAACAAAACAAAAAACCTCTGAGGAAAAATGACACAACTTCTAAGTGCTCACCCAAACCATAGCCTCCTCTTTTTAGCTGAGGAGCCCTTTCCCAGTTTCTTTTGCAGTTAGAAGTGGTCATGTGACTGAGTTCTAGCCAGTGGATTGGAAAGTGATCTGTAGTCCTTCCAGGTATGGCTCATAAAACTTTCCCACAAGTGATCCTTCAAGCTCTGTTTTTCCTTTTATTAACACAAGTGAAGATGTTTCTTAGGATGCCCTTGGCACATGCATATTAAAAATGGAGCACGTCTGTCTTGGGGTCACTGAAATTGAATCTCTCTTACATAAGTCAAACCTAATTGTAACTAGTTATGAATGGTTATAACTCAATATATATTATAAGGTCTTTTAGTTCTTAAAGGAATATAGTGTTCTTAAAATAACACCTAGTCATATTTTGTACCCACAGGATTTAACTTTTCATCTTTTTTACTTTTCTTGCTGCATATTTTTAGAATTATATATATATATTTTTTTTCTTTTGTTTCAAATATTTTATTTTTAAGTAATCTATATACCCAACGTGAAGCTAGAACTCACAAGCCTAAGATCAAGAGTCCTCTACTGACTAAGCCAGACAGGTGCCCCAAGAATTATATATATTTGCAATATCATATTCTATAGCAGAATATTCTGTATGTAAATATATTTGGATATGCCAATAAATAAATGAACTGGAATTTACTTCATATATTTCTTCTGATTTATAAAAAACTTGGAAAAGTATTATGTCAGAGATAAAACAAAGCATCACTAAAAAAATTATACTTAAAAATGTAATTATAGGGAATTTTTTTGTCTTTTAGTTTAAGAACAGAGAATTACCTTTGTTATGGAAGATTGTTAAAGATTTCAATTTGAGATTTAAGTTTTAGTCAGAATGTTCTTTTTGTTCTTTAATCTCTAGTATCTATTATCTGTAAGTTGTTTAAAAAAATATATTACCTTTTGGTGATTTCTTTTTTTTTCTTTTTTCTTTTTTTTTAAAGATTTTATTTATTTGCCAGAGAGAGAGAGAGAGAGAGAGCATGAGAGTACAAGCAGGGGGAGTGGCAAGCAGAGGGAGAAGCAGGCTTCCTGCTGAGCAAGGAGCTGGATGCGGGACTAGATTCTGGACCCTGGGATCATGACCTGAGCTGAAAGCAGACACTTAACCAACTGAGTCACCCAGGCGTCCCACATTTTGGTTATTTCTTAATGGCTTATTCAGAGAATAAATAATATTAAAGTAGAACTTTAAAAAAATTGGAGGAAAAAAATATAAAGTTACATATTTTTTTAAAAGATTTTATTTATTTATTTAACAGAGAGAGAGACAGCGAGAGAGGGAATACAAGCAGGGGGTGTGGGAGAGGGAGAAGCAGGCTTTCCACCAAGCAGGGAGCCCAAGGCAGGGCTCGATCCCAGTACGCTGGGATCATGACCTGAGCCGAAGGCAGACCCTTAATGACTGAGCCACCCAGGTGCCCCTAAAGTTACATATTTAAAGAGGCTAAATGTCAAGACCTTATGGTCACTCTCCAAAAAAGTAGAGTTGATGTCTTTTACACTGGAGATGCAAGGGTTTGGTTAAATTCTAAGTCTAAACTTTGCCTAAGCCTTTTCAGTAGCTTTGACAGCAAAGATCAAAGAATTGATGACAAAATGATCACAGCTCTTTAGATTTGCAACATACTCTTGAACCTCTGCAATGAATCTAACTTGCTTTACAGATCTAGAAAGGGCTAAGCACATTCTTGTAATACATTCTATTTCTTCAAAATACAAGGTAATGAACTCCTGTGAGGGGTACAGTTTGTAGGGAGGAAGTGTGAACACAAACATTTGGTAGTACAGCTTGGCTTTATGTTGATTTTTGCAGACTACTTAGTAGACAGTATTTCTCTTGGTAGCCCGGTACCAGGAAACTTATCTCTATTCTAAACTATGAAGTTTGGGAGAAGTTAAAAATGTTCCTCTTGCTGTCTCTCTCTAAAAAATTGGGGGGTGGGGCTTCTAGGTGGCTCAGTCGGTTGACTGTCTGACTTGATTTTGACTCAGGTCATGATCTCTGGATTGTGGGATCAAGCCTCGTTTGGGCTCTGTGCTGGGCATGTAGCCTGCTTAAAATTCTCTCTCTCCCTCTCTTTCTGCCCTCCCCCCACTTGTGGGTGCTCTCTCCCTCTCTCAAAAAAAAAAAAAATGTTCCTGTTGGATATGCAAAGAAAGGGAGGATGAAAAAGCTATGCATGGTGGAATTAGTGACAATGAGGGCATGACAGATATATTTATGTAATCAGATGAGCAATGTAGTAAATTATTGCATTTCATCAAATTGAAGATGTATATTTTTTTCAACTACTTACATACTTAAAATTAGGATGCATTTTACAACTGCTATCAACTAAGTGTCAATCATGATGTACTAGTTAAAGCCTGTACATACACAAATTTGGTATAGCTCTTTATATTTTACTAACTGCATTGAGTTCTGTGTGTTGTTGGAACTACAGGTACTGTTACTACACACTAAATAGCATAACTGTAGAGATTACCAAGTGTTGAAATAGGTAAAACAAATCTTAAAGCAAAGAGAGGCTGGAATGACCGAATTCATGAATTCACTCTAACAATAATTGTTAGAGTACTGAAACATAAATTTGTTAAAAAACTTTCTGTTGTCTGAACAGAAGCTGCTTGTTTCAGCAAAATGTAATTTGAATGAGGAAAAAATAAAACTATGAGCTTGTTCAGATAGAAAAGCACTACCATCACAACTTTCAAAGTGGATATCAGCAACTTAAAAGCCAAATCTCAGAAACAACAGGAGTCTTTTAAGAAATGCTTAATCACCAGCAATTTTGATGGCACAGAGAATAATATTGTGTTGAAAAAAATGAAAAGCAGTGACTCCAAGTTAAAAACAGTTATAGTAGAGTCAGGCTTTATGAAGAATTTTTTAGGAATAAACAAACTAATTTCTTTTACTAACATTTTCCCCATGTGATACATGTTAAAAATCTATGTCTAAATAAATATAAAATAATATTTTTAATAAAAATTATAAGTGAAAAACCATTTATCTGCATCTAACTGGGAGTGTTTTGCTAATACTGTGCCATAAAAGATTGTGGGACATAATCAATGGCATTTTAGAATAAATAAAATATCATAATTTATTTTAACTTCCATGACCTAATATTATTTTCAGACAACTTAAAAATATGAGCATAAGGTTAAGGATATGTAATATTTATGTGTTAAATTATCCACATATTGGTTGATCCTTTTTGCCCATCTAGTGTTACAAAAGTTTTAGGCTATCACTCAACAAATTTACCTCACCATACTTATTTAATAGAAAGGAAAAGGAAGAACGGCTTCATTATCATAATTGGCTCACAGTGATTGAATACCTCCAGTTACCGAGCACTAGACTGAGTGCTCTTCATGGGCTAACTCACACAATCCTGACAAAGATCTGTGTAAGATATCATTCCAGTATGCAAATGAGGAAACTGAAGCTGGGAGAAATTATGCTGAGAGTCACATATATAGTATGTAGTAGAGCTGGAATTTGAATTCAGGCAATCTGGCCCAGCGTCTGTGCTCCACCACTATACTCTACAAGGAAACTAATACTGCGTAGTGATTAAAACATAGACATGGAAGCCTGATCAGTTGGGTTCAAATTCCATTCTGCCATTAACGAGTTGTGTGACCCTAGAGAAGTGACTTAACTTCTCTGTCTCAATTGTCTCTTCTGTAAAATGGTGATGAGACTAAAAATGATAGTTTCTTCTCTATTAGGATGTTGTAAGGATTAAATGAGTTAATATCTGTAGAACATTTAGAATAGTGTTTGGTATATGATTAGCATTATATAAATGTTAGCCTTTTGTTATATCATCTCCCGTATATTATGATTGACCCGAAAAGGGATTATCTGCCTTGAAAGAAACAACCTGGTGATCACAGAAAAATCAATCCAGCATTTTTTATTTCTCTGCTGCCTACATTTATTTTTACCAGAAAACCAAGTATGATGGCTCTTTTCCAATTGTTCTATTTAATTGAATAATTATGATTAAAGATCAGCATTATCTTTAATGAGTTTTCCTATAGCCACATTAATCCTACTCTTCAAATTTGTGTTCAGTGGACCTTTTGAATTTCTCATAGATGTAGTAAATTCAAATTTATAGTTATTGTTATATTCCCTTCTTACGGGTACTAGAAATGGATACTCTAAAGTTTGCTTCATATTGTTAAAAACTTTTTTTTCTAAAGATGTAAACACAAAGAACGTTTAAAAAGACACCTGAAAAATCACAAGGACAGATTCTATAGTTACACAGATTGTTAAAATGTACTTAGTGTTGTATTTTTTTTTTTAAGAAATACCATGTTGAAATAAACTCTTGTTGATAGAACTAAGTTATTTGTTTTGGTTCTAAAAATTACCCAAAATAACATAGAAGATAGATTACACACTGACACAAATCTGGATTTTAATCCTGGTTCTGTTAATTACTAGTTGTATGACTTCAAGCAAATTGTTTAACTTTTCTGAGTTTGTTTTTTAGTAATAATTGAATAAATGTCTATTTTATAGGCCAATTGTGAAGATTAAATGAGTAATTAATATAAAACATCTGATACAAAGACTCAAAATTAGTTAACTCAACTGTTCTCCTACTCCTTTACACCCCTTCTCTGCCCCAGCCTTTTTCTTTTTTTTCTTAAGATTTATTTATTTATTTTAGAAAGTGAGAGAGAGAAAGTGCAGTGGGAGGGGCAGAGGGAGAGAATCTCAAGCAGATTCCCCACTGAGCATGGAGCACCCCACGGGGCTCCATCTCATGACCCTGAGATTGTGATCTAAACCAACACCAAGAGTCCAATGCTCAACCAACCGACTGAGCCACCCAGGTGCCCTACCCCAGCCTTTTCCAAATAGTAGGATCTTTTTCAAATAGAAGAAGAATCACTAGCCACCCAGGTGCCCTACCCCAGCCTTTTTCAAATAGTAGGATTTCAAATAGTGATCCTACTCCTAGCATACTCCTAGAATAAATGAGACACCAGGAAAATATTTTTGTTGTAACTTACTATAGAAATAAGTAAACTGATTTTAAAAACTACAAAATTTCTGGGTCCATAAGAGGCATTGTGACTTGTTGATGAAGATTTAGAACTGTGGATGGAGAAAATGCACACACATATTTGTTTATGGGCAATCAGTACACTCCCTTGGGTATTGTTGACCCAAGTTGGCACTGTGGTTAGACTCCATACAATTGATCTCCATGTACAGGGTCATATATAAAGCTCAATACCAATGTTCTGTGAAGGAATAATGTACCTCATAGGCTTGAACTTGGCCTATGTTTGAAATGAATGAGTCATCAAAAATTATACCAATAGGATTCTGGGGGCCAATCTTATATTAAAGAAATACTGCCCCAGCCAGCAGAAATGATCTGTTTGCTAAGCCACCTTCCAAGAACCAGGGCCCAACTATGGTTCCTATAGGTATAAACCCAAAACTACTCACACCATCTAGTCAAAACCACACTCAGGATAGAGTTGGAGGGGAAATGTAAGGATCAAGTTCCTTGTGAGTCCAGTCAGAACTTGAGAGGCCCTGCCCAATTGGCCTTGACAACTAAGATACTCTGTATGGAGTACTGTCCATGTCTGGGAGTGATTCTGCACCAGACTTTTAGTTTCTCTGAGATCCTTGAGTAATATAGCAAGAACCACTACTTAGTCTGATCTCAGTCTTCTGTAAACTTAATGACATAAGTCATTCCCCAAGACATTATCAAATAAGTTATTAGGATATCTCAAGCCAAGTAGCAACAAGTAAATTTTCTTAAAAATTTAAAATCCTGTCTATATTCTATCATCTTTTACAGATCTCTCCAATTTCAACTTCCTCCCATTAACCATAATGGTGTTAATGTTATCAGAAGAGTGAAGAGTGGACCTACAAATGGAACCTTTGCCCTGTATTCAGAGGTGTTTTTCCTCAGAGGTTTTATCAACTGATCTTCTTTAAATTTTATAAATTTTCACAAAACCGGGGCACCTGGGTGGCTCAGTCGTTAAGCGTCTGCCTTCGGCTCAGGTCATGATCCCAGGGTCCTGGGATCGAGTCCCACATTGGGCTCCCTGCTCTGCGGGAAGCCTGCTTCTCCCTCTCCCACTCCCCCTGCTTGTGTTCCTGCTCTCGCTATGTCTCTCTCTGTCAAATAAATAAATAAAATCTTAAAAAAAAAAAAATTTTCACAAAACCCAACTTTTTGTTTATTAAATATTCTGTTTTGTTGTTCCATAATTTTTTGTTTTTATTCTTGTTATTTCTTATTATTCTTATTATTTCCTTCCTTTTTTTGAAAGAAACTCTTTTTTATTTCTTCATTTTTTATTTTTATTTTTTAATGCTGCCCACAAGAGACTCACTTTATTTTTTTAATTGTCACAAAAAGTTTAATATAACCCAAACCTGATATGAAACATACATAATAATTATTGAACTATTGTATTTTAATTTTTAGTCACATGGTTCTTTTTTTTGTTTAAGTTATTTAAATTTTAGTTAATTAACATACAGTGTAATATTAGTTTCAGGTGTATAATATAGTGATTCCACACTTCCATACAATACCTGGCAATCATCACATATGCAAAAAAACAGTTCTAAAAAAACTCAAAATGTGTGCCTTTTTTTTTTTATGGCTTTCTATGGCTAAGTAATATTCCATTGTGTGTATGTGTGTGTGTGTGTGTGTACATTCTTTATCCATTCATCAGTCAATGGACACTTGGGCTGTTTCCATAATTTGGCTATTGTAGATAATGCTGCTATAAACATTGGGGTGCATGTATCCCTTTTAATTAGTATTTTTGTATCCTTTGGGTAAATACCTATAGTGCAATTGCTGAATCATAGGGTAGTTCTATTTTTAACTTTTTGAGGAACCTCCATTCTGTTTTCCAGAGTGGCAGCAACAGTTTGCATTCCCACCAACAGTGCAAGAGGGTTCCCCTTTCTCTGCATCCTCACCAACACCTGTTGTTTCTTGTGTGTAGCCATTCTGACAGGTGTGAGGTAATATCTCATTGTAGTTTTGATTTGTATTTAACTGATGATGAGTGATGTTGAGCATCTTTTCATGTGTCTGTTGGCCAACTGTATATGTTTTCTTTGAAAAAATGTCTATTCATGTCTTCTGCCCATTTTTTCTGCCCATTTTTTTTTTTAAAGATTTTTTTATTTATTTATTTGAGAGAGAGAGAATGAGAGACAGAGAGCACGAGAGGGAAGAGGGCAGAGGGAGAAGCAGACCCCCTGCTGAGCAGGGAGCCCGATGTGGGACTCGATCCCGGGACTCCAGGATCATGACCTGAGCCGAAGGCAGTGGCTTAACCAACTGAGCCACCCAGGCGCCCATTTTCTGCCCATTTTTAAAAAGATTTTATATATTTATTTTGAGACAGAGAGAGAGAAAACACAAGTGGGGGGAGGGGCAGAGGGAGGGCTGAGTGCAGAGCCTGAGGTGGGGCTCGATCCCAGGTCCTGGAGATCATGACCTGAGCTGAAGTCAGGCGCTTAACTGACTGAGCCACCCAGGCAACCATATCTTTTGCCCTTTTTTTAATTGGATTATTCATTTTGGGGGTGTTGAGTTTTATAAGTTCTTTATAGATTTTAAAGATTTTTATTTATTTATTGAGAGAGATAGTGATAGAGAGAAAGCATGAGAGGGGGAAAGTCAGAGGGAGAAGCAGACTCCCCGCTGAGCAGGGAGCCTGATGTGGGACTCGATCCTGGGACTCCAGGATCGTGACCTGAGCCAAAAGCAGTCACTTAAACAACTGAGCCACCCAGGCACCCAGTTCTTTATAGATTTTAGATACTACCTTTATCAGATATATCATTTGCAAATAACTTCTCCCATTTTGAAGGTTGCCTTTTAGTTTTGTTGATTGTTTCCTTTGCTGTGCAGAAGTTTTTTTTTACGAAGTCCCAATAGTTTATTTTTGCTTTTGTTTCCCTTGCCTCAGGTGACATGTCTAGTAAGAAGTTGCTACCACTGAGACCAAAGAGGTTGATGCCTGTGTTCTCCTCTAGGATTTTTATGGTTTCAGGTCTTACATTTAGGTCTGTCCAGTTTTCCCAACATCGTTTGTTGAAGAGACTGTCTTTTTCCCATTGGATACTCTTTCTTGCTTTGTCAAAGATTAATTGACCATATAGCTGTGGATTCATTTCTGGGTTTTCCATTCTGTTCTATTAATCTGTGTCTGTTTTTGTGCCAGTACCATACTGTCTTGATGACCACAGCTTTGTGACATAGCTTGAAGTCAGTAATTGTGATGCCTCCAGGTTTGCTTGTCTTTTTTTTTTTTTCTTTAGTATTTGGGGTCTTTTGTGGTTCCGTACAAATTTTAGGATTGTTAGTTCTGGCTCTGTGAGAAATGCTGTTGGTATTTTGATAGGGATTGCATTAAATTTGTAGATTGCTTTGGGTAGTATAGACATTTTAACAATATTTGTTTTTCCAATCTATGAGCATGGAATGTCTTTCCATTTCTATGTGCCATCTTCAATTTCTTTCATCACTGTTTTATAGTCTTCAGAATACAGATCTTTCACCTCTTTGGTTAGGTTTATTCCTACATATCTTATGGTTTTTGGTACAACATTAAATGGGATTGATTCCTTAATTTCTCTTTCTGCTGTTTCATGATTGGTGTATGGAAATGCAACAGATTTCTGTAGATTGATTTTGTATCTTGCAGCTTTACTGAATTACTGTATCAGTTCTAGTAGATTTTTCATGGGGTCTTTCAGGTTTTCTCTATAGAGTTTCATGTCATCTGCAAATAGTGAAACTTTGACTTCTTCCTTGCTGATTTGGAGGCCTTTCCTTTCTTTTTGTTGTCTGAATGCTGTGGCTAGGACTTCCAGTACTATGTTGATACAAGTGGTGAGATTGGACATCCTTGTCTTGTTCCTGACCTTAGGGGAAAGGCTCTCAGTTTTCCCCCAATGAGGATGATTTTATCTGGGGTTTTTTCATATATGGCCTTTATTATGTTGAGGTATGCTCCCTCTAAACCTACCTTGTTAAGGGTTTTTATCATGAATGGATGAAGAACTTTGTTAAATTCTTTTTCCACATCTATTGAAAGGATAGTATGGTTTTAGCCTTTCTTTTATTAATGTGGTATATCACATTGATTGATTTGGGAATATCGAGCCACTCTTGCAACCCAGGAATATATCCTGCTTAATCATGGTGAATGAGTTTTTTAATTTATTGTTGGATTTGGTTTGCTAGTATTTTATTGAGAATTTTTCTATCCATGTTCATCAGGGATATTGGCCCATAGTTCTCTTTTTTAGTGGAGTCTTTATCTGGTTTTGGTAACAGTGTGATAAATTTATCCTGAAAGACCGAACTACCCTCAAAGACTGAATTTGGAATAGTTTTCTGTTTTTTTGGAATAGTTTGAGAAGGTTAGGTCATAACTCTTCTTTAAATGTTTGAGAGAATTTTCCTGTGAAGCTGTTTGGTCCTGGACTTTTGTTTATTGAAAGCTTTTTAATTATTGATTCAATTTCTTTACTGGTTATTTGTCTGTCAGGTTTTTTTTTTTTTAAGACTTTATTTATTTGAGAGAGAGAGAGAGCCTGCATGAGAGAGAACACACACAAGCAGGGGGAGGGGCTGAGGAATAGGGAGAGAGAGAATCCCAAGCACACCATGAGCTGAGCATGGAGCCCAATGCAGGGCTGTAGCCCATGACCCCGAGATCATGATCTGAGCCAAAACCAAGATTCGGATGTTTAACTGACTGAGCCATCCAAGCACATCTCTTCCTCTTTCAGTTTTGGTAGTTCATAAAAACATATGTTTCTATGAATTTATGATTTCTTTCAGGTTGTTCAATTTGTTGGCATATAGTTTTTCATAATATTCTCTTATAATTGTATTTGTATTTCTGTGGTGTTGGTTATTTCTCTTCTCTCATTTTGATTTTATTTTTTAGGGTCCTTTCTCTTTTCTTCTTGATAAATCTGGCTAGAGGCTTATCAGTTTTTTTAAAGAACTAGTTTCTGGTTTCCTTGATCTGTTCTACTATTTTTTTTTAGCTTCTATATCATTTATTTCTGTGAAGCAGTGTCCTCCAGATTCTATTCCAGCCAATCCTGCTGTCCTTTAAAACTCCAGGCTTTAAGCCCCATTATTTGCAAGAGCTCACAAAATTCAGCTCCTCTTGTTTTTCAAGCCAATGGCTTTGGGGAAACCTTCTCATTGTGCATTCCTATCTGTTCTCCTCTCTCTTTCCCTTCTCTGCCACCACGACTCCTTCCTCTCCAAAGCACCCATGATCTGTTTTTCCCCTAAATCGTATCTCCACACTTCCTACCTTCTTACATGTGGCCTCTTCTCTCCCTTTAGTTGTGGAGTTTGTTTTGTCAGTCTTCAGGTTGATTTCTGAGGTATTTAGGATGATTTGATAGTTATCTAGTTGTGTTCGTGTGATGAGACAAGCCTAGCTTCCTCCTACTCTGCCACCATCTTACTTTCTAAAACTATTTTTCTTTTTCTTAAAAAAAAAAAAGAGATATAATCAACAAACAGTACAACATTAGTTTCATGTGTACAACATAATGATTCAACATTTGTATACATTGTGAAATGATTACAATAAGTAGCTACCATCCGTACCCTACAAAGTTAATACAATATTATTGACTATATTTCCTGTGCTGTACATTATATCACTATGACTTATTATTTTGTAACTGCAAGTTTGTTTCTTGATTTCCTTTACCCATTTTGCTCCCCTCAACCCCCTTTCTGTCTCCCAAACACCAATCTGTTCTGTGTTTGAGTATAAGATGTGTTTTGTTTGTTTGTTTTGATTCTACAAAAACTGAAATCATGCAGTATCTGTTCCTCTCTCTCTCTGACTTATTTCACTTAGGATATTGCTCTCAAGGTCCATTCCTGTTGTCACAAAAGGCAAGATTTCATTCTTTTTATGCGTGAGTAGTATTCCATTGTATGTATATGTATGTATACACACATACCCCACATATTCTTTATCCATTCATCTATCATAAAACACTTAGGTTGTTTTGATATCCTAGCTATTGTAATTAATGCTGTAATGAACATAGGGGTGCAGATGTATTTTTGAATGAGTGTTTTAGTTTTCTTCATATAGATACCCAGTAGTGGAATTGCTAGATCATATGGTATTTCTAGTTTTAGTTTTTCAAGGAAATTCCATAATGTTTTCCATATTGGCTGTACCAATTTTCATTCCCACCAAGAGTGCAAGAGGGTTCTCTTTTCTCCACATTTTTGCCAACACTGGTTATTACTTATCTTTTTGATGATAATAATTCTGACAAGGGTAAAGTGATATCTCATAGTGGTTTTGATTTGCATTTCCCTGATGATTAGTGATGTTGAGCATATTGTCAAAGGCTTATTGGCTCATTTTCTATTAGGAAAAATGTCTATTCATATCCTCTGCCCATTTTTTTTTAAAAGATTTTTATTTATTTATTTATTTATTTATTTATTTATTTGACAGAGAGACACAGTGAGAGAGGGAACACAAGCAGGGGGAGTGGGAGAGGGAGAAGCAGGCTTCCTGTTGAGCAGAGAGCCCAATGCGGGGCTCAATCCCAGGACCCTGGGATCATGACCTGAGCTGAAGGCAGACGCTTTAATGATTGAGCCACCCAAGGGCCCTCCTCTGCACATTTTTTAGTCATATATTTTTTTGTTAATGAATTGTCTGAGTTCTTTATATATTTTGAATATTAACCCCTTATCAAATTTAT
This sequence comes from Leptonychotes weddellii, assembly GCF_054177405.1. NCBI lineage: Eukaryota > Metazoa > Chordata > Mammalia > Carnivora > Phocidae > Leptonychotes > Leptonychotes weddellii. Next base: position 80,121,275 of record NC_138372.1, on the reverse strand, counting down.
GATTTGCAAATGTCTTGTCTTTTTCAATTTGAATGACTTTTTTTTTCTTGTCTAATTTCTGTGGCTAGGACTTCTAATACTGCATTAAATAAAAGTGAGGAAAGTGGGCATTCTTCTCTTTTTCATAATCTTAGAGGAAAAGCTTTTAGCTTTTCACCATTATTATATTAGCTCTGAATTTGTCAGACATGGCCTTTATTTATTTAGTTATGTTCCCTCTATACCCACTTTGTTGAGAATTTTTATAATAATGGATGTTATTTATGATAACAGATGTTGAATTTTGTCAAATGCTTTTTCCATATCTACTGAGATGGTTATATGATTTTATCCTTCATTTTGTTAATGTAGTGTAATGTATCATGATGACTGATTTGCAGATATTGAAGCATCTTTGCATCCCTGGAGTAAATCCCACTAGATCATTGTATATGATTCTTTATTTTTTTATTTTTTTAAAGTTTTATTTATTCATTTGAGACACAGAGATACAGAGAGAGAGAGCATGAGCAGGGGGAGAGGCAGAGGGAGAGGGAGAAGCAGACACCCCACTGAACCAGGAGCCCAATGTGAGGCTCGATGCCAGGACCCCAGGATCATGACCTGAGCCGAAGGCAGATGCTTAACATCTGAGCCACCCAGGAGCCACATGATTCTTTAATTTATTGTTGAATAATAATAGTTTGTGAAAATTTGTGAGTAATAATTCAATATCAAAACTTTAATTGCACTAGATATATGATTTTATAGCAATCTTCTACCTTAGAACAGACTTACAAAAGCCCTATATGTGACATAAGCAAGTACTGTTTTTTTCTGGGCCTGTATGAAGAATTGGATAATTTCCATGTCATGAATCATAATCTGCACTACATAAAATTGGGACAAATTGAGGTTTGAAAGCATTATCACAGTGATGGGAAAGTTATGCTTAATTTGTCTATAGTCTCATACAACTACTTTTCCATACCCCTGCCTGACCTCCACTCCACTTGTCTATGTCCTTAACTTTTCTAACAGAGCAATAGACTACTGTCAATCCTGGGATATTTTAAAGGTTATAATTATACATTTTCTCCCAATAAGTACCTGGAAGCATACAGATAGATATTGGAAGGAAATTATATATTTCCAGGAGCATAATAACTGACACTGAATGCACCACAATAAAGAAAAGAGAGATAGTTATAGATTTACAGCTACTTTTTTATAACTGTAAAACTGTAACTTTTTTTAATTGACATTCTTTTAGCCAATTTTGGAATTGTATCATTCAGTTGATAGTTTGATGTTGCAGCATACCAGAACAGATTATATGGTTGTTGATATCATAAAATACTACATTTAAATAAACATCCTGAAAATTTTATAAGACCCCTTAAAATAAGGGGGTCATCCTATACAAATATGTTGTTTAGAGCTAATTTTCCTAACCCCGAGTTTTTAACATTATTTTTTTTTAATGGGAAAAGCATTTATTTTATAAGTTAAGTTCCAGAGTTTAATTCTCCATCTTAATATTCTAGTAACCTTGAATACATTACTTAAACTTGATAAACCTCATTTCTCTCTCCCACATTATGTGGCTAATAATACATACATGTGTTCTCTATACCTATTTGATTTTGAAGCACTTCCTCAAGTCCTTACTGCCTCTGTCATTTGCTTCTTTTGGCAGAAGGTGAAGATAAAAGTGGTAGACCATATTTTTACTGAATAGTATTATTGGTTAGTATTAAGTAGCATTGTTCTGCATTCTAAAATCTGTATGGGAGATCCCTGCATTGAAGACCAAATGACAATAGACTCTTCTAAGGTATAAAGTAAGAACACGTTCATTGTGTGAAGGATTTATATTTAGACAATCATGTCCAAAGCCACTTTTTTATGCCATTATGTAAGAGTTCTTTAAGTACTGTTTATAGATATCAACAAATATTTTGTCAGTATGAAATTTCTAAGATATAAAAAGCTTTATGAGCTTTATCAATTAGCTTTTAATTCCTAGCAAAGTACCTGAAAATTAGCAGTTTAAAGCAACAACTATTTATTTTACTTATGATTCTGGGGCTGGCCTTTATGGACAGTTCTGGTCTGGGCCAGCCTTGGCTAATCTTGGCAAGGTTTGCTCATGTGTCTATGATCAGTTGGTGGGCTGGCTGGGGCTGGCTTGTTTATGATTGTGTGTCTAGGAAAACTGGGATTATCAGAGCCACTCAATCCTTCACTAAGTTAGTCCTGGCCTCCTCATGTGATGGTGTCAGAATTTCAAGACCAAGAGAAGAAGCTTTGAAGCTTCTTGAGACCCATGTTTAGAATTCAACAATTCAATAAAACTTCTGGCAGATTCTTCTGGTCAAAGTCATAAGGCGTGCCCAGATTTAAGAGGTGTAGACATACACTCCAATTTTCGATGAGAAGAATTACAAAGAACTGTGACCTTTTTTGAAGTCTACCATGTGAACAGAAGTATGCAAATAGCATAATCAGCTATTTTTTTTTTTAATTTATTTTTAGAGAGCGAGCGAGAGAGAAACAGCATGAGAAGGGAGAGGGTCAGAGGGAGAAGCAGGGTCCCCGCTGAGCCGGGAGCCCGATGTGGGACTCGATCCCAGGACCCCGGGATCATGACCTGAGCCGAAGGCAGACGCTTAACCATCTGAGCCACCCAGGCGCCCCTCAGCTATTTATCTCTAGTGTTGAAACATTATGAACAAAATTTTTAAAATTCACTCGACATTTAAATGTTTTGTCTATAAATTTTAATAATCATATATAGTTGGAATTTGTCCAAAATTTTAATAATCATATATATCAAATTTTAATAATCTTATATAATACTCATATATATATTATACCACCTTAAATAGATTATATTGAATTTTGGACATTCATAATTCTTCCAGTGTGTGTTAGAGGAAATATAACATTAAAAAATATCAAAATAAGAAATTTTAATATTTCTTATTAGTACTCATAAATAGTGTGGTGGAGAGTAAGACATTGGTTGAAATGAGGTTTGGATTATTTATGGATTCTATTTACCTCTATCCTTATTATTGCAAAAATTTAAGTTTTTTATTGGAATTGATAAGAACATTTGATAACTTGATTTAAGAAATGTTCAATTAAAAATGAAGATTATTACAAAACCTCTGAGTGTTAGACCTCAGCAGACTTTTGTATAAACCAAGAATAAATGGAAATCCCTTGACAAGCTTGAACTAAACATGGATTAATTACTTAGACTTTTTTGGCAAAACCTGTAAGCTTAATGCAGGTTTGGGTATTTAAAGACTTTTCACAGTTGTAGCTTCATCATCCTCTATTTATAATCCTTTGCCTATTACAAGTACTCAGTTGGAGGCTTAAAAAAAGTTCTAAGGAATTACAACTGCAAGAAAAATGTTTTTACTGATAGAGCATAGTGAATATATTTTATAGAATTTTGCATAAGTTATTTAAAATGTGCATATTTAGTTCACTTTTAAATTTATCAGCATTGAAATTTCCAAGTGTGTATTAATTTGTATACCTATCAAAATACACTTTATAGATAATAAAACTTTTTAAATTTTATGAGCATTAATATACAAAAGTAAGTTATAATGTATTATTTTCTACAGTTATTGAACTGTTGAAGAATGAAGTAAAATGAGGGAGGATATTCAAAGATGTCCAATTTCACATCCGGGTTTAAAGGAATTCACCTAAAAAAATATGGGGTAAGGTTCTAAAAATTTGCGTGGAGAAAAATAATTTCTACTTCAAAAAAAAAGACAAGGAAAAGGTAAAATCATATAATTTTTAAAGAGCTTGAAGAGACTGTCCTTCAGCATGTATATGAAAATTGAGTCTCAGATCTACTCAAGGTCTCAAAACTAGCAAGTGTCATATATGAGTAGGAAATAAAATTTTATAACTTTAAGACCAGTGTTCTCTCTTCAATGCCAAACACTAGAAAGGGGAAGATGAATAAGCTTTAGTATCTTTGTATCACATTATAGTTTTACCCCGTTAACTAACTTTATCGTTTTTCTGAAGATTACCAGTAAAAGGTTTTTAATTATTTTTAGTAACTACTTCTAATAATAAATATTAAAAAATCTGGGAACATTTATGAATCACTTTTTCCCTTGAATACCCATATACCTGTTGGCTTGTAATACAAAAGATGAGCCAAGCTCGTTTCTGTGCTCTCCCATAAACACAAATGCACATAACCACACACAGGGATACAACCTGAAAATGTTAAAGGTGAATTTTTCTTTTCTCATCTTTCCTGGGGCAAATGGCTTCCCAAGACACATATTTTGAGTTCATTTTTGAGAACTTTTGTGTGCATGCATGCATGTGTGTGTGTGTGTGTGTGATGATCACTGAATGTTGTATGGAAGTGTTGAATCACTAAATTGTACACCTGAAACTAATATTACACTGTATGTAACTAACTGGAATTTAAATAAAAACTTAAAAAATAAAAATAGAACTTTTTAAAATTCAATTTCCACATCACAAAATCCTATTGATCCTACCTCCTTAATAACTCTTAAATAAATCTTCCTAAATAACCATTTTCTTCATTTTCCATTCCTAAATGAACTCCCAGGCTGCTTTTGCCCTCTCCATTGTGCCACCTCCCCAGTCCATCTTTATGATCTGGGCCCTATATTCTCCTGCCCCATTCCGAATTCTAGCCATACCCTACCATTGGATCTTCATCCAACAAACCATGCTCTCTCATGCCTCCATGCATTTACTTATTACATTTCTTATGCCTGCAACACCCTTCTCTATTTCCACTACTTTTTTTTTTAAAGAAGCCCGTGTCCTTGTTTTTTTAAGATTTATTTATTTATTTGACAGAGAGAGAGAAAGAGGGCACAAGCAGGGGGGAGTGGGAGAGGGAGAAGTGGGAGCCCAATGTGGGGCTTGATCCCAGGATCCTGGGATCATGACCTGAGCCGAAGGCAGATGCTTAACCAACTGAACCACCCAGGTGCCCCTACTTCCACTACTTCATATAACTCAGTCATCCTTTAGGACTTGATTTAAATATGCTTTCCATAAATGGCTTTTATAGCTGACAGTAAGACCATCCTCAAGTACATTAAGTGTCTGTCTATGAGAAGAGTTAGATTAAATCAAACTTCAAAAGACTTCAAAGCCTACATGGCCACAACAAGCAAATAAAACACACAAGTAAACAAATTGCTTTTTGCAGTGTTATGGTTTGGGAAAATATATATATTGGTTAGGGAAAGTAAATTATGCTTCATTATGTTGTGAAAAAAGTCTATTTTAGACTCCTTCTATCCCATTCTACTTAAGTGTGTTGAATCAAATATACGGCAGACAAATCACAATATTGTCAGATCATCCAATACTCATCAATATCTTTGCTCTGAGGGAACTTTTGTCATTGTACAATGCTAAATACATTTACCCCAAAGGCTATTAGTCCAAAGAATTTTGAAAAATTATAATCATACATATTTTTAAGTTGACTTCTGAATGTTTTATGTTTAAAGCTTAATAATGGATTGTAAATGATATAATTGCTATTGTATTATAAACATTTCTTTTTTTTTTAAGATTTTATTTATTTATTTGACAGAGAGATAGAGAGAGAGCACAAGTAGGCAGAGAGGCAGGCAGAGGGAGAGGGAGAAGCAGACTCCCCACCAAGCAGGGAGCCCGACGTGGGGCTTGATCCCAGGACCCTGGGATCATGACCTGAGCCGAAGGCAGCTGCTTAACCGACTGAGCCACCCAGGTGCCCCTTATAAACATTTCTTTTAAAGAGTTTAATCACATTTTTATTTCTATAAAATGAAACTGAAATGCTTTAACAATATAATACCTACTGTATTGAGTTGAATAGTGTCCTCAAAAAATCATGTTCAGAACCACTTGTGGTACTTTGTTATGGTAGTTCTAGGAAACTAACAGATTTTGGCACTGAGAAAAGGATGATATTGTAACAAATATCTAAAAATGTGGAAGTGGTTTTGGAGTTGCCTAATGGGTACAGGCAGGAAGAGTTTTGAAGTGCATGATAGAGAAAACTCTAGATTGTCCTGAAGAAAGTGTTGATAGAAATATGGATATTAAAGGCCATTTTGGTGAGGGCTCAGACAGAAATAATGAACATGTTATGTTATAAAGTTCAGATATAAAGTTGGCTGGACTGTGTTCTGCTGTTGAGTAGAAAGAAAAATTTGTAAGTGATAACTTGGATATTTGGCTGGAAAGATTTCTAAACAAAGTATACAAAGTGCAGCTTGGTTTTTATTTGTTGCTTATAGTAAAATGAGAGAGAAAAGAGATAAACTGAGGAAGGAACTATGAAACAAAAAGGAGCCAGAACTTGATGATTTAGAAAATTCTCAGATGATCCACATAGCATAAATGTTAAGGCATACCCTGGAAAGAACAATATAGGATGTATGGACAAACTTTTTCTGAAGAGATCAGACATGTGAGGCATGGATCCAATCAATTATCTTAGCAGAAGCCAGGATAAACTGTGTGCAATGCTGTGGATCTCCTTGACATCCACAGAAGATCAACAAAATTTTTTGAGAATTTTATACCACCAGAAAAACTGCCAGCCTAGACTGAAGGGGGCAGAAATCAGACTAAATGAAGAAAGGCTGTCAGATTTTTAGAATTTTACAAACAGGAAATGGGTTGCCCAGAGGGCAGGAGGGCCCAGAGAGGGTTGCTTAGAGGCTGATGGGATCTCCATGGCCCAGAAACAGGGGTTGATGGGCACTCTTCAGATCCAGAAGGCAGATTGAACAACAGAGATTTACTTTCAGGTCATAAAATCTAATGGAACTTTTTTCTCTGGGATATAAACTTGCTTTAGATCAGTAATTTTTTATTCCTTCCATTTTCTCACTTGAGGAATGGGAGTATCTATCCTATGTCTGTCCCACAATAGCATTTTGACAGCAAGCACGTTGTTTTCTAGATCACAGGTCCACAGATGGAGAAAAATTTTACCCCAGGATGGATCATACCCAGAATCTGAACTACACCTGATTTAGATGATAAGATTTGCAATTTTTTGAGTTGATCAAATTTAGATGAAATTTTGGATTTAGAGTTAATAATGGAATGGTTTAAGAGTTTTAGGGATGTTGGAATGGACACGAATTTTGAGGGCCACAGGTAAGACTATACTGAGTTGAATATTGTGCTCCCCAAAATTCATATCCACTCAGAACTGATGAATATGACTTTATTTGGAAAATAGGGTCTTTGCAGATATGATAAGTTTGGAGAAGGTCATATTGGGTGAGGGCAGGTCCTAAATCCAATGACTGGTGCTTTTATAAGACCATATGAAGACACACAGGTAGAATGCCACATGACAACAGATGAAGCTGCAACCATAGGAATGCAAAGTATTGCTGGCAACCACCGGAAGATAGGAAGAGGCAAGGAAGGATTTTTTTTCTAGAGCCTTTAGAGAGAACATGGCCATATGACACCTTGATTTCAGACTTCTAGGTTCTAGAACTATGAGAAGGTAAATTTCTGTTGTTTTAAGCCATGTATTTTGTGTTACTTTGAGCTCTAGTTTCATTCTTTTGTGTGTGGCTGCCCAGTTTTCCCAATACCACTTATTGAAGAGACTGTCATCTTCCAGTTGTATATTCTTGGCTCCTTTGATGTAAATTAATTGATCATATATGTGTGGGTTTATTTCTGTGTTCTCTTTTCTATGCCATTGATCTAACCTATATGTTTGTTATTTTGCTACAGCAGCCCTAATAAACCAATATACCTTTCAAACATTAAAAATAAATAAATAAATAATAAAGTATTTGAAAATTTTACATCATCTCTTTTTTTCCTTGAACATATATTTGCATTCCACTTTCCTATTAAATTTATTATGATATAATATACTTTTATTCTTGAAAGTTTTTTATTGATCACATTATTCTCACTTTCCTGAAACAAAAATATGTATATAAACCAAAAGTTTATTTAAAAATTTTTCTTTGACAATGAGTCTTCAGGTTAAATACTCAGAAGTACAAGTATTATCAGTATACACTAATCAAAATAACAAAAAATATAAAAAGTAGCAAATTTTACAAGAAGCAAATGTTTTGTTGGAATAACAACTCTAGTGAGTTTAATAGATTGTTTACTGCCTAAGTTCAAGTATCAATGAATGAATATAACTTACTTTGTTTATCCACTTATCTGTTGATGAGCACTTGGATTGTTTCTACCTCTTAGCTGTGAATAATGCTGCTATGAACAGGGATGTGCAAGTATCTCTTTGAGATCCTGCTTTCAATTGCTTTGGATAAATATCCAGATGTGAGATTGCTGGATTACATGGTAGTTTAATTTTAAGTTGTGGAGGAAGCTCCATATTGTTTTCATAGTAGCTATACCAATTTACATCCCTACCATTAGTTACATAAGGGTTTTCTTTTCTCCACATGCTCACCAACACTTGTTATTTCTAATCTTTTTGATAATAGACATTCTAACAGGTGTGAGGTGCTATCTCATTGTGGTTTTGATTTGCATTTCTCTGATATTAAGTGATATTGAGCAGTTTTTCATGTACCTGCTGGTCATCTATATATCTTCTTTGGAAAAATGTCTATGCAAATCCTCTGCCCATTTTTAAAAATCAGTTTCTGTTTGTTTTTTTGTTTGTTTTGCTATTGAGTTGTATGATTTCTTTATATATTAACCCCTCATCAGATATATGATTTGCAAATATTTTGTCTCATTCTGTAGGTTGCCTTTTCATTTTGTTGATGGTTTTCTTTGATGTAGAGAAGCTTTTCAGTTTGATGTAGTTCCAATTGCTTATTTTTTCTTTTGTTGCTTTTGCTCTTAGTGTCAGATTCAAAGAATCATTGCCAAGACTTCAGCTTCAAAAAATCACTGCCAAGGGGATGCCTGGGTGGCTCAGTCGGTTAAGCATCTGCCTTCAACTCAGGTCATGATCCCAGGACCCTGGGATCAAGTCCCACATTTGGCTCCTTGCTCAGTGGGGAGCCTGCCTCTCCTTCTGCCTGTTGCTCCCCCTGCTTGTGCTCTCTCTCTTTCTGACAAATAAATAAAATCTTTAAAAAAAAAAAAATCATTGCCAAGACTGCACCTATGTTTTCTTCTAGTAGTTTTATGGTTTTAGGTCTTACGTTCAAGTCTTTAATCCATTTGAGTTAATTTTTGTGTATTGTGTAAGATAGTGTCCAGTTTTATTCTTTTGCATGTGGCTTTCCAGTTTTCTCAATACCATTTATTGAAGAGACTGTCATCTCATTGTGTATTCTTGACTCCTGTGTCATAAATTGACCATATATATGTAGGTTTGTTTCTGAGCTTTCTATTGTATTCGTTTGATCTATATCTCTGCTTTTGTGTCAGTATCATGCTGTTTTTATTACTATAGCTTTGTAATATAGTTTGAAGTTAGGAAGCATTGATGCCTCTAGCTTTGTTCATCTTTCTTAAGATTGCTTTGACTATTCAGTCTATTGTGGTTTGAATTTTGGAATTATTTTCTCTATTTCTGTGAAAAATACCATTGGAATTTTGATAGGGGTTGCATTGAATCCATAAATTGCTTTGGGTAGGGCGCCTGGGTGGCTCAGTTGGTTAAGTGACTGCCTTCGGCTCAGGTCATGATCCCAGGGTCCTGGGATTGAGTCCGCATCAGGCTCCCTGTTCTGCAGGGAGCCTGCTTCTCCCTCTCCCACTCCCCCTGCTTGTGTTCTCTCTCTTGCTGTGTCTCTCTCTGTCAAATAAATAAATAAAATCTTTAAAAAAAAAAAATTGCTTTGGGTAGTAGGGACATTTTAACAATAACAATTCTTACCCAACTGAACCACCCAGGTGCTCCTAACAATACCGATTCTTCTAATCCATGAGCATGGAATATCATTCCATTTATTTGTGTCTTCTTCAGTTTTTTTCATCAGTGTCTTATAGTTCTTAGTATGCAGATCTTTAACCTCCTTGGTTAAATTTATTACTATGTATTTTATTCTTTTGATGCAAGTATAAATGGGATTGTTTTCTCAACTTCACTTTCCGATAGTTTGATATTAGGAATAGAAATACAACTGATTTTTGTATATTGATTTTGTATCCTGAAATTTCATTGAGTTTATTACTTTAACAGTTTTTTAGTGGAGTCTTTTTTTAAAAAAAGATTTTATTTCTTTATTTGAGAGAGAGAGCATGAAAGGGGGAGGGGAAGAAAGAATGTCAAACAGACTCCTCACTTAGTGCAGAACCTGATGTGGGGCTTGATCCCAGGATCCTGAGATCATGACACTTAATCAAAGGAGTCACCCAGGTGCCCCTGGTGGAGTCTTTAGGGTTTTCTATGTATAATATCATGTCTTCTGTAAATATTGACAGTTTTACTTCTTTCTTTCTAATATGGACGCCTTTTATTTCTTTTTCTTTCTTAATAGCCCTGGCTAAGACTGAATCTACTTTTTTATAATTCTTTTTTATCCAGGTTTCAAAAGCTTATTATTCAGAGTAATAGTTATTTTTCAATAAATTATACCTTTTTATTTTCAAGAGATGATACCGAGTTTTATTGGGGACTATTATAGATCTTGAACATATTCTAAAATTGCCAAGCTGCTCTGATTGAGAGTAGGCCTATAGAAGGCAGACAGAAAGATATCATTGAAGTTAGGGTTATGTTAGCCTACTGGCATGAAATGGAATAATGTCAAGGCGTGTAGGATATTGACAAGACAGTGTTTCAAGTGTTAGGCCATAGCAAGGGAAAATAAAGAGATATCAATAAATTTGAGCACCGAGTGAGGTAAAAGATGATAGAATAGATTGGAGGATATGAGGTTGGTGTCAGAAAGTTGCAATATATAAATTTATACTTTTTAGATGTTCATTAGAATGTCTAGTTTAAAGAGAGACAAATAAAACTAAGAAGTTTAGTTATTGGAATGATTATTTTCTTGGCTGACTTGAGTCAGAGAAAGTTTTGCCTTGAAAATTCATAATGGTAAATGTAACTGAAGCAATATTGAAACATTTCCCAGTTTATTTGGTTAGAATTATCAAATTTAATACTGCAAACAGGGATATTTTCTTTTTTATGGACTTATTAAAGTATATTATCATTTAAAAACCATTGAGTTAATAATGTGTTAATAAAATAAAGGATTATAATCTCATCTTAAAAATAAGAAAGTTCAACAACTCATTTGCACTATTGGCTTAGAAAGAAGTCCATGGCGAATGAGGAAGAACATACTGTCAATGCTCTGAGGTAAGACAGATTTATTCTTTTATTTGAGCTCATGTTCACACATTATTTTTTAGAACAAGAAACCACACTCATAATGTTTTCTTCTCAATTTTACATAATAAAAAGATTGCAATCAGCATACATTTTAGGTTTTTTTCCTTTGAAGTTATTGAAGTTTATTAATTTGCTTTGAATAAATCAGCTTCAAGACCTTGTCAAATATCATTTTTTTTTTAAATTAGAGTACACAGATATTTATGAGACCAGTTGATTTTTGTGGGGTTTAAAGATTTAAAATATCAATGGCACTGAGCATCTAATATTTTAAACTTAATATTACAATTATACCAGTGTTCTTTTCATCGGATAAACCTTTGACTCAGAGAGCAGCTACCTAGGGAGTGCTATGTTGTTGCTAAAGCAGACCTGTAGAGGTCACAATTAACAGACAAATGAAAAGCAGTTTGGAATTACAGGTTAATATAGCTAAATCTTAAATTCTGTCTGCCCAAAATTACTAGAAAGACCATATCACTCTCTCATATTAAGACATTATAAATATGTAACAAAAATTGAAATCAGAATATTTTTAGATAATTAGATGATAAAGTAGATATTACTACTTGGTTGAGCCAAATCATATGATTTAAAATTTCTCATCTCTGCAGTACCTTAAACAAATTGAAAGAAGAGAGACCCCATTAAATTGAGTTTTAATAATTTTCTATTATTTAATTATTTTGTCTAATATTTAATGTAAGACTATATGGCAAAAAGATGAAAATGGAACCTTGTTTGGATTCTCTAAACAGGAGCTATATCTTATAAAGTGTAAATTTTACTCTATTAGAAAAAGCTGAGGAGATATTTCTAATAAAAAGTGATAAAGTAATCATTTTTAATGTTCATTCATTTGGGTAGTAATCAGGTGGGTATATGTGGGGAAAGATAGCAGGACTAGTCAATAGAGAAACCATCCTTACCACGCGAATGCCAGTAAAACCCCTTAAAATGAAGGGAATCTGTCATCTTGTATAAATTCTCTTCTGCTTCCATAAACACAGCCGTAATCAATTAAAGACCCACTTGTGAAGGAGCCATTGTTTGCAGTTCCATTCATTTGCTGAGTTGTCTTTTAGACTGCCCATGCGGAAACCCTGGTAAGGTGATGAGAAAGTTCAAAGCACCTAACTTTGAAATGTGGATTTTGTTATTGAGACTTCTCTTTATCTTTTTATTCATTTTAAAAACTAGTGTATGTAGAAGGTGTGTTGGTTATTGGTTTCAAGAAAGGGAAGGGACTTTAAGAACATAACAAAGAATGAAAGTGATCTAATGACATAATTCTGCGTGACTTGTGGATTGCAGTGTTGAAAATGTTTGCTAAGAAAATAAATAATATTACTTTATCATAAGCCTCTTGATGGAAAGTGAGAGTGCTTTCTTCAACATGCATTCATTAATTTTTGTCATCACTGCCATTTTATTTTTGTTCTCCACTCTACCTACTCTAATTTCAGCTAGACAGTGGTATTACCACTGAGGTGTGGTCAGTATTCAATCTTAGTTGCTAGATTTGGGAGACTGGTGGGACTTTGCTAAACAGTCATGAATGCTAAAAGTATTTCAGAATTTGGCATAAATAGTTTAAAGAATTAACAAGATAAAAATGAATCAATATTAAATATTTAATGCTATTGCTATGTACAGAACTAGAGGGAGTTAACAAATTATACAGGAGTAAAAGTTATTTAGTATATGAAAGTAAATCCTCATACAACAAGCTTAAGGGCTAAGAAAGAAATGACATAATGTTATTCTCAGTACCTTACCTTGTCAGAGTAGGAATCTGACTTTTGGGTCACCCTTGATCTTTTGCTTTCTAGGCAGAAATCGGCCAAATTTCTTCCCTGACTACCTAAAAAAATAACCTGGCATAGGGCTAGGGGAAGTCACATTCAACTATAGTCATAGTCAAGTCAAATATAAAAGATTTTGGAATGGAAATTAAGGAATGAAGTGATCTAACAAGAATATGTTTTCTTTCCTAAGATTCCTTGGCTTTTCTAGATCAAATAAAAAAAAAAAAATCTTTAGGACTACAATTTAATAAAACTCCTGAGTCTGTCATTGTTATGCAAGCACATAAGCCTCTCTTTTCCTTGAGTGACATGTCTGGGGAGTTTATAAGGAAGAGCCTCGGTGCCCAGACCAGCCACTCTACAGATGACTCAGGACACCTTCGCTAAATCCATTCATTACCCTGGCCCCTAGTGGGAGTTACAAGCAAAGCCTGCCAATTAGATGTTGGTAATGCGGACTCTGCTTTAGGGAATTGGGTAAGACTGCCAGAATTCATTCCTGAACTTTAGCAGCCACAAAAGAGTATTTTTCTGTCATCTGTAACTGATTCAAAACCAGGTCTCAAAAGGACAAGCTTCCTTTTGTGCCCCATCTTTCCTAAAGTCCAATGACTAATAATGTTACAACATCAGGTTTTTCACAAGATCACAGGAAACATCTGATGAAGGAGAAGCAAAGAAAAAAATGTCATCGTTTGACTTGATTAGCCGTTGTTTAACTTTGTTTTCTAATTTTGTTTTCTAATTTTAGAATATTCTCTTTGGAAAATAATTATGTAGTAATTCATCACAAATTAATGGTGCTTTATTATTAAATGAGAGATTAAGCCTGGGTTGTATCACGAATCATAAAAAAATAAAATAAAAAGCTTTCCAAAATCTCTAGGTGGTGAATAAAGAAATTAAGTAAATTCATATTTAAAACTGCTTGCCCTCGCCTTGAAAAAATATTTCCAAAATCTTATTCTGAAGCTGTATTGGCATCACTACTTCCTTCTCTGCTAATAAACACACATAAGGGTGAATGTTTTGCTTTCAAGTTCATTGACATTATTATTGTTTTTATTTTTTTTTACATTTTAGTCAATTTCAATGCTTTGGTGATGTTTTGAAATTTTTGAGAGGCAGAGGTAGATTTTTTTAATAAGGATTCTGTGAACTTAAATATCTTATTAGTAGAATGAACAAATCTTGGAAAATGTCCAAGTCATTTTGCAGCAGATGTCAGAGAACTCTAAAGAGTAGGAATTTTAGGTCATAAATTCATGGTCAGTCCCTGTAGACTTTAACAAGGAAGATTTTACTCTGTACTGCTGTATGAAATGTTTTGTTGTTGTTGCTTTTTGTTTATTTGTTTATTTGTTTTAGAGCAATGAACTCTTTTGGCTTCTAGTCCTAATTTTACTTTAGAAATTGTTTTTGATGTGCTTCAGACAGGGGTCTTCTGTCCAGGTCTTGAAAGCAAGTATTGTATCTTTGTTTTGTGTTCTTGTACAAATATATTTTATTGGGAACCTATTTCAAAATGCTTGTTAAACATATGAGCTTATTCACATGAATGCACTCAAGTGCTGTAACTGTAGGGACAGAAGTTGGAACAGAAGAACCTATGTCTCATACTTGGGGCTGCAACTCGCTGTTTGAGCAGAGAGGTTTCCTTCATCAGCTTACTGCCTGTGCACATGCTGCAATGTGTATGTACTTATTTCTTTCTGCTGTCTTTCTCTCTCTCTCTCTCTCTCACACACACACACACACACACACACACACACACACCCCTATGATTTAAAGGAAAAAAACACAGTCATAAAGCTCAGGAGTTGAGAGTAAGAGAGTAAGGCCAGGGTAGTAACTGTTCAGAACTTGAATGAATTGCCGGTTTTCACCAAGTAAACTGGCTGGCCTTCTCAGGCAGGCTCCAAATTCCTGTTGAAATGAAAACTTTCTTTCCTGGACTAGGCCTGGCATTCCTGGGAAACAATGGCCCTTTTCAAATAGGCTCTGAAATTTCACAGGTGAAGGGAGAGGGGCAGTCATTTGATCCCACCCACAAGAAGCCTGTTAGTATTTTAAAAAGTGAAGACAGAGCCTATCATGGAAATGTGGGCAAAGCTCGCCAGTGGCTAAGGGCTGCAATCTAGATCCACGTTTCTGCAGATCTCTGTGAAATATGAATCAATTTCAGTATTCTGTCTTTGACTCACATTGCAACTCTTTTTCTAGATTTTCTTAAGAGCAGACTACAGAACCACTGAAACAGGGTTTTGTCATGTGTTAAGGAAGAACAGTATTCAGGTTTTTCTTTAATTAGGAACTGACATTAGAACTTATTTAAAAAAGGATTAAATTGCTGGGATGTGTGTGATTTTGGAAGACATGCAGGGTAAAAATACTACATAGAGTTACAAACACATACATATATATTTACATTTATGTAATAATTTTACCTTGCATCCTTTCCACATTTGACCTTTAAATTGGACCTAATTATATTATAATTCAATAATTTAAAAATTCAGAAAGGTTCAGATAATTTTGGAGTCTTTTATGAAAGTATAGACCACATCCAATTTGAAAGAATTTGGGCATATCGATCACCATACTTACATGTACAATTAATATCAGATGTATTTCATATATTTTATGGAAATTTTTATTTGACCAGATCTTTCAGTGATTGAGTGAGATAAACCCAGGTTTTTAGTATTCAGTTTCATGGGTAGGAAAATAATAAAAGTTCAAATTGTGGTATTTATCATTAATAAATAGATAAATTTTATTAGGCGCTCCTTTCCATTTTTATTCTTTTTAATAATCCTGATATTTGCCTCAAGATTAATAATGTACCCAGTATTTAACATAGGCCTAACATAAGACTTATTTTAGACATAAATTACAGGAGAGTCAGAAAGTAATTTGTTTTTACTTAAAAATAAATAATAGAACTTTTTATGAAACTATCACTCTAAATTATATAGACCCTCTCTAAGCAACACAATTAACCTGATAATTATGTAGCAATATAATATTTTGAAATGTTTTTCCTGATATTTTGGTTATTACCTGATATTCTCTTCCCACCCCACACTCAGCCTCTAACCCTCGCCCCAATTCTAGCAGCAACCAGGGTATTCTGAGCTTATGTCTTAAAAAAGGGATGAAACAGGGGCACCTGGGTGGCTCAGTCATTAAGCGTCTGCCTTTGGCTCAGGTCATGATCCCAGGGTCCTGGGATCGAGCCCGGTGCCGGGCTCCCTGATCCGTGGAAAGCCTGCTTCTCCCTCTCCCTCTCCCTCACCCCCTGCTTGTTTTCCTGCTCTCGCTGTCTCTCACTCTGTCAAATAAATAAAATCTTTAAAAAAAAAAAGGGATGAAACAATAAAATAATGACAATAAAACCAAAGAATTGGTGTTTGAGTTTAAATACAAAAATAAAAAATAATTTATAAAAAACATACACACAAAAAGTAAATAGGAGAAAAAGCCAAGTCGCAAAAATAAACTAACAATTATGCTGAGCAAAATAAGTCAATCAGAGAAAGACATGTATCATATGACCTCACTGATATGAGGAATTCTTAATCTCAGGAAACAAACTGAGGGTTGCTGGAGTGGTGGGGGGTGGGAGGGATGGGGTGGCTGGGTGATAG
>NC_138372.1:80070197-80103985 GCF_054177405.1 Leptonychotes weddellii | reverse complement strand
TGGTATTTCTCAAGTGAAGCTTAGAGACGCGGCAAGCTGAATACTTTGTATCTGTCCTATTCTTCCTCTACCCTCATCTATCTACTCTCCCTCTTGCATGGAGAGGGACAAAAGAGTACAGATGGATGGAGTGTTCAAGATACAGCTCTAAGATGGCCTCTAAGAATCTCTTGCTCCATTAATATAGCCTAGAGAGCAGTAGAATGTTTTTCCGTTGAGCTGAGAGAGGCACAGATAGGGAGCAAGGAACCAGCAGACCATAGGCGGGGTTATTTTGAGAAGAAAAATACAGCTGACATACACATGGGCAATGACAGAAAACATAGGAGAGAAAATATGTACACCATGATGGAAATTAGTGTGAAGTGACCATCAAGAACCATATAAAACCTGTTAATTATGTGATACTAAGAGCTTTGCAACTTAGATACGACCTCAGTGAAAGGTTTGTAGGTAGAAAAGTAACTGAAATGATTGAGATTGCCCTAACCTGACCAATATTATTTTTACCACCCAGTGAAATAGGGAGGGAGGGGGGCACAGAAGAGAAATTAAGTTTATTTATAGCTAAATAAAGTTAGTAATTTTGCACACTTGAATTTTAAGGACTAGAAGTCAGACACTCTGCACTTATTATAAAGAACAAAATTCAAAGGAGATCTAAGTTCCCTGCCAGTTTGCCTAAGCTATTATTGCTTTGTTTGTCCTTACTGCCCTATAACCTTATTTGAACTCACATTAAAACATCCAGTTATCTAATGGTACCCCAAACCTTACAACCTGGAGGCAGATGTTCACCTTGTCTATCTAGAGGACACAAAAAAGTTGACTAGCTGCCTGGTGT
This sequence comes from Leptonychotes weddellii, assembly GCF_054177405.1. NCBI lineage: Eukaryota > Metazoa > Chordata > Mammalia > Carnivora > Phocidae > Leptonychotes > Leptonychotes weddellii. The sequence continues at coordinate 80,103,141 of NC_138372.1, read as the reverse complement.
AGAGCCAGGAGATTACTGCTATTCTTTTGAGACTGGCATATTCTCCTAGAGATTGCTATGGCAAAAGATATGTGAGTGGACCAGTTATGGGCTCCTAGAAGAAAGCTGCGTAGAAGCCATTTAAGGACTGCCCAAGATAACCAGTGGGGATTGTTGACTCCAATACCATGAGATTGTGTGAGGGAGATCTTCAGGGAAATTAGAGGCTGGATGAGGAGTATCCAGCCAGGAGAGTGAAACACCACAGCTATGGAAACTTCCAAAGTATCCATGAAATCATCCCTTAAGAAAGTAAGCTTTAACCACATATCAGGCACAGAGAATATGACACAAACAGCCAAGGAAAAACCATTTTATTCTTTTATATTTCTTACTTTTTTTTTTTTTGCCCTAAGGAGTCTGAAAAAGCTGCTAGCCAGTGAGGAAGGAAGAAGACATGTGAGGAAAAAAAGCAAAGGACAATCAAGCATTCTCATTATGTTAAGGCAGCCAACTATAAACCTTGGCCTTGGGAAGGAGAATTCTTAATTTGAATAGCTATTGAAACATTGATTAATAATCTGGATTGTGTATATTGTGATTTTTGAATTGAAATAATGCTTTGGATCTTAAGGGATCATAGGACTGCTTACTACTTAAGAGTAAGAAGTCATGAGACCTAGTCAATTTTACATCCAAGGGCAGGGAAGAACTCCCAATTTTTAAGGAGGTATTGGAGATAAAACAGAATTGTGATTTTAATTTATCCTGCAAGTCTTATGTTCAATATACTAATTATATATCTTATAAAAATGAACAAAATGCTGTGCAATCACAAATAATGGATAAATTACTCCTGTGCTTGGGATAGGGAGCATTGTCCAAGAGTTTAAATAAGGACTTGCTGGAGCATTGTTTTATACCTAGCTCTTATCACCTTTTTTTATAGGGTTACCTTACGTAAGTTTCACAATGTTTCTTGATTTCAGCTTTTTCCATGTAAGAATGAGTAAAAATGTAATAATGCTATGTAAAGTGGCTTTTGCTTCAAATGAGATAATATAAATCATCTGTGATAATGTAATGTATACATTTTGAACACTTAAGTGCAATGCATATATAGTATTATATTGTTAAAAATAATTATGGCCACTCTCAGGGTATTTTATGAACTCAAACTATTTTGTTAAAGGAAAGGTTTTTGTTTCTTTAGGTTTCTTTTTGAGTTTGAAAGTTTATGTTCATATGCATTTCAGACATTTTTGAAACATACATACTACACACATATACTTTATTTGTGATTTATCATGTTATATTTTATTCCTTCCTGTTTTTTGACAGCATCTTAAAATGAGATTTTTTGTCTTAATTTTAAGGTCTACAAAGATTGAGAACAAAATATTAGGTGACAAGTATATATAATATTTATTAGTAAATATGAATATATACATGCACATGTATGTAAACACTGATATATAATACATACAAGTATATACTGATATATCATATGTACAAGCATATATATGTGTGTGTGTATATATATAAGCATATACATACTCAGCTGTGCGTGTATTTATGTACAGATATGTTTACATAGCTAGATATGTATATAAGACTCTATATGCCTGTTATATAGTTAATTTAATTCTTTTTTTAAAAGATGTATTTATTTATTTTAGAGAGAGAGAGAGCGAGTGAAAGGAAGGGCAGAGGGAGACAATCTTCAAGCAGACTCCCTGCTGAGTGTGGGGCCAACGATGATGCGGGGCTCCATCTCATGACCCATGAAATCATGACCTGAGCAGAAACCAAGAGTCAAACGCTTAACTGACTGAGCCACCCAGACACTGCAATTAATTTAATTCTCTTAATAACCCTATGAGATTTATCCTATTATTTTAGGTATTTTACAGATGAAGGAACTGAGACACAGAAAGTTTAAGTTACTCAGTCAAGGTCACATTTATGGTGAATGGTGGAGCCAGGAGCTATACTTCAACAAAATAGTACCAGCATATGTTCTGTTAAGTATATTTCTATTTTCAGAATCTAAAGGGAACTGCAGTACAGACCATGCTGGAATTGCAAAGCACATGGTTAAAAATCAGCTTTAGAAAGCTCAGTGTTTATATAAGTGAAGATCAATTATTTAATTGTCGGGGTGCTATTAGTCTCCCATGAATGGGAGTGGATGCTTCTCATTTACCTCAAGTCAAGTGAGAGGGACATCAAGAAGAATACAAGTAGAACTGGATAAATGACCTTTGCAGCTTGGGATAGGCACACTCACAAGTGTCTGGTTCACATCTAAGAAATCTAAACAACAAACTCTGCTGAAGCAGCTTGTGGAAATATATTAAAGGACGCAGGTAGGGAGTAACTCCATTCTTACCAAGAGTGAATTAAAGTTGCACATTTCTGGAGTGACTGGGTGGCTCAGTTGGTTAAGTGTCTGACTCTTGATTTTGGCTCAGGTCATGACCTCATGGTCGTGAGATTGAGCCCTATCTTGAGCCCAGCATGGAGCCTCTTGGGATTCTCTCTCTTCCTCTCCTTCTGCCCTTCCCCATCCTCTCTCTCTCTCCCTCTAAAAATAAATAAATAAATAAATAATAAAAATTAATTAATTAATTAAATTAAAAAAATAACTAAATAAGGTTGCATGTTTCCTCTATTTTAGATGTGAGACATATATAAAGACCCTGTTGGAGCTGCCTTAAACTCACTGTAAGAATCCTGTCTAAAAGGAAGCTAGTGCAAGAGAAAGAGACAGATAATAAGAAGTATTGAAATCAACCACTCAATGGAAATGTATCTACCCTCATCAAGGGAGATGTTGGTGGAAGACCTCAGTGATCAGAGATTTCCAAAGAACCCACAAAGCACCCCCATGTAACCATCAGCTTAAACATGGACGGAGGAAACCAATGCTAAATTACATTGGTACCAGTCATGTATTATTTTTCCTGACACTTACTTTTTCTGGAAGAGTCAGAAACTGTAGGTAGCCTACCCTTTCCCCTTTTTACATTAACCATCTTCTCTACCTGGCATAATCTTTCTTGTGATGGTCACCAGACTCTCACCTTCTAGTCAGTCATTTAAATATAAAATAGAATCCTTTCAAAGAAGACTTGACATAGGGCCCTGTAAGCCTTGTTTAGGGTTCTGGCTTTTAATCAAAATGGAAAATGAAGCTAAAGAAGGATAATCTGATTTGATTAAAAATTTTTTTCTTCTTCATAGTCTATCCAATGTATACACAGAGAAGGAACTTAGCCTAGGCCCCTGCAACCCCTATAAATAGCATTCTCTCTGCAAAATATAGGTAATTTAGCCCCCTATAATGGGGGGACAGTTTAAGAAGAGGGAGGGCACATAAGGAAAGTTAAGATCCACCCCTCTGGGGAAGGGTCAGGGCTGGGAGATGGCTTGAAGGCAAGATCACCACAGAGAGAGGAGGAGCACTTTTTAATAATAGTCATTCCACTTTGCATAGAGAAAAGATTGTAGAGGAAATTAATGGAGAGAAGGAGACAAACAGGTATGCTTTGGAGGTAGAGCTCATAGAATTTCATGATAGCTTGATTTTAGGCTGTTAGGGAAAGAGAGATTAAGTAGGACTCTTATGTTTTTGGCTGAAACAATTTAGTCATGGGAAGACTTGCATAAGAGAAGGAGAAGTTTGGGTATGAGATGGTGTGGATTCCTGCTCTGTTGTATGCATGCCTTGTATAAACTCTTCTCCTTGAGACTGAACAGGGACCATAAATATGATGGGATATCACTCCCATGACTAAGTTACAAATCAGATCACTTTCTATTAATAAAAAGGGAGATTATCTTGTGTGGGCCTAATCAGCAGGTGAGCCCTGTAAAGGAAGGTGAAGTGGCAGAGAGATGCTCTTCTGCTGACCTCAAAGAGGCAGCAAACTGAGATGCTGAGAGAAGAAGGGGTCTCATAGCAAAGACCTGAAGGAGACTCTAGGCTGAATGACTAACTGATAGCTGCTCCTGGATGAGAGTCACCAAGAAAATAGGGACCTCAGTAATAGCACATCCGCAAGGAACTGAAATCTGTCAGCAATCTAAATGAGTTTGGATGATACTCCAAGTTTTAGGTTAAGACCACAGCCACGCCTTGGTTTTGGCCTTACATAATCCTGAGCAGAAAACTCAACTACTCCTGAGAAGCTTTTAGCCTGTAGAAACTGAGATGGTAAATGGGTATTATTTTAAGCAACTAAGTTTATTGTGATTTGTTACATAACAACAAAAACACTAATGAAGTCAGCAAACAGGGTTTCCATTTTGGACATATTAGATTTAAAATGCCCATTAGACATTCAATAGGAGATACCAAACAGGGAATTTGTTACACCTTTCTGAGTTTCAGGGGAAATGATACGGTGGCTTTTTGCTTGTGCGAATATTTCAGAGTAAATGGTGAGAAACAGACCGACAACAACTGTATTTCATGAAGTTGACTTGGTTGATAGGAAAAAAAGAGAAAGTGTGCCTGTCTTCCAAGAACTTACAGTTTAGACTAGAGAAGCAAGTCTAACTAAATATAAGACACAATCCTAGAAAACTGGTTTAATAATAACATTTTCAAATAGGAGAAAAATAAGACAATTGCACACCTTCACTTTAATTCCGTGAATTCTATTTTATCAATATTATTTTATTATGAAAACAAAAATAGATGCTGGTTTACTCTTTTCTATTTATTGATTTTTCTCCCTCTAATATTAACTAGAGAAATATAGCAATTTTTTTCTTATCTTGCCTTTGATGACTTTTTCCTTAGGAATTCTTTTATCCTACTTAGGAGTTCCATTTACCATGATCTTTCTACTCCATTGAGAACTCTAGAACTATTGGATATTTTAGAAATCATTTAGCACAGTACCTTTATTTTAAATGTAGGTAAACTGAGGAACACAGAGATTAAGTGATTAGCAAGCACTGGTAAAAAAGCCATGGCTGGACCCAAAATCTCCCATTACCCAGACCCTTGTTATTCAATGTACCATGTAATATCATATTGCTTCTCTGCCAATATGAAAAATTCTGTTTTGGTGGGGAAAAAGGAAAGATATAAATCTATGTAACCTTAAACACAAAGTTGGATTTACATTGTTTCAATGCCTTCATTTGATAAATGACAACAAATATATATATTTTTTTAACATTATACAAACAATTAGTAGGGACACAAAAATAGGTTTGGGCCTTGTTAAAAATATCCACATGGAATTCATACTTATATATATCTTAGAAGGACCCTGAGCCCTTGTGGATCATCAATGCTTGTTATTTGTACTGAAATCTCCTACTATCTTGTTAGTCCTGATAGTTAATAATTGTGAAATAGTTTTGAAAGTTTGATCCATTTATAAATTATTTTCTTATTCTTTTTGGGCGTGGCAATGACTTTAGAGCAATATAGAGAGATTAGAACTGTTGATAACTGGAAAGAGAAATTATCTCAGTCTCTCTCTGTGGATGACAGCATGCGAAAATCTTATTTAGCCTTGGGTCAAATTGTTTTTTGGAAAGAAAGAGGAAGTAGTTGGTCCCCAGTTATTTGATTAGGTTATTTTGAACTCAGTTGGGGCCATTTAGAGAATGACCACAGCAGTTCAGGAAGGGATTTTCATTGTAGTTTCTGGTTATTACATTAGTGCTAAATGTGAGTCCCAGAGAGTTTAAGAGGTCCGTGCCTTCAAGTGGGTTATAATCTAAAAAGAGAGATTACCTTTTATTTTATTTTAAATTTTTATTTTAACATGCTATCATAAAGTGAGCAGGGAGAATTTGAAATTGCAACTGTATTTGTAAAGTGGGTCAGTCTAGGTTAATTGGTCAGTCAGATTTTTCATGCTTGTTAAGAACCAAATAAGGTATTTTGAGCATATTTATTCTTAGAAGAATAAAGTTGAAATCTTAATTAAATTTCTCTGTTGAACAGCTTTAGATTTTGTTTCACAGTCACTGCTCCCAGTTAGTAGTTATGTAAAGAGAAAAATAAGGCTTAGAATCTTACCAGGCCCCTTTCATTTGTAGAACTGGTTCTTGTTCTTTTGCTGGAACTCAGCTTTACCAAACTAGTGTTTTACTTGGCTTGGTAGCATTTCTACTTAAATAAATGCAGAAATTTAAGAAACATAAAATACAAGGTTCACTGTATTCTATAAAGTTCAGGGAAAAAAACCCTAAAATATCTAGCCATATCTACTCTAAATATTAGCTAAAAGCTAAATAGCTCTTTATATTTAGGTCAGTAAAATAATACTGACAAATTATTCTCTCGAGCTTTTATATAATACATATTTTTAAAAGTATAAAAACATAGAAATTACAAGAGTTTACAGATACACTTCATATGTATTATTTCTACCCATCTATGCATTATAAAATATATACAGAAAATGAACAGTTTCATAAAGTTATTAAAGCAATTCAAAAATGATAAGCAAATTGTTTCTTGCTAAAAAGGAAATGCATACTTAATTTATTTCTTAATCTTTTTTTTTTAAAGATTTTATTTGTTTATTTGACAGAGAGACAGCGAGAGAGGGAACACAAGTAGGGGGAGTGGGAGATGAAGAAGCAGGCTTCCTGCCGAGCAGGGAGCCGGATGCAGGGCTCCATCCCAGGACCCTGGGATCATGACCTAAGCCAAAGGCAGACGCTTAACGACTAAGCCACCCAGGAGCCCCAAGAATCTTTTATTTTAGAACAGTTTTAGGTTTGCAGAATTATTGCAAAATAGTACAGAGCATTCCCATACAACCCTAAACCCAGTTTTTCCTATTATTCAAATCTTGTATTAGTATGATACATTTACCATAATTAATTAATCAATAATGATACATTATTATTAACTACATTTCATACTTTATTAAGATTTCCTCACTTTTCCCCTAAAATTCTTTTTCTGATCCGGAATCCTATCTGGGATACCACATTGCATTCAATCGTCATGTCTCCATAGGATTCTCTTGGTTGTGACAATTTCTCAGACTTTATTTTTGATGACATAACAGTTTTAAGGACTATTGATATTTTGTAGATTGTCTCCTAGTTAGAATTGTTTTGATGTTTTTATCATGTTTACACTGGGGTGATATTTTTTGGGGAAATACACAGAGGTAAAGTGCCATTCTCATTACATCATCTTAAGGCTACATACTCTCAATATGATTTATCACTGTTGATGTTAACTTTGATCACCTGGCTTGAGCCAGTGTTTTGTCAGTTTTCTCCACTGTAACATTACTCTTTTTCTCTCTCTCTCTCTTTTTTCCATACTGTACTCTTTGGAAGCAGTCACTATGCACAGCCCATACTTAAGGAGTAGGTTTTATGCCTCCTCTTTGAGGGTGGAGTATGTATGTATGTATGTATGTATGTATTTATTAAGAAAGGGAGAGAGAGAATCTTAAGCAGGCTCCACGCATGGAGCCCAACACAGGGCTCGATCTCACAACCCTGAGATCCATGACCTGAGCTGAAATCAAGAGTCAGATGTTTGACTGAGCCACCCAGGAGCCCCTAAAATTTTTTTTTAAATAAATATGTAGTGGGGCGCCTGGGTGGCTCAGTCATTAAGTGTCTGCCTTCGGCTCAGGTCGTGATCCCAGGGTCCTGGGATAGAGCCCGGAATCAGGCTCCCTGCTCAGCGGGAAGCCTCCTTCTCCCTTTCCCACTCCCCCTGCTTGTGTTCCTTCTCTCGCTGTAAATCTTTAATGAAATCTTTAAAAAATAAATAAATAAATAGTAATTATAGCATAAGATATGTTACTATATATATTTTTATATTATATGTAATATATAATCAGTATATATAAATATATATTAATATATAAGGTAATTGCTCCAGGAGATTATTTCTCTCCATTTTTTTATTCAATTGTTTATTTGTATTAACATGGGCTAGTGGATTCTATTTTTACTTTGGCTTATAATTCAATAATATTTAATTTTATTGTTCAAACTGCTCAAGGATTTGGCCATTGGGAGCTCTTCAGTTGGCTCCTATTATTTCTTTGTCATACCATATGTCATTGTGAGGTTTTGTTTTTTATTTATTTAAAAAAATTGTTTTTTTATTTTTTTAACTTTTTTTAAACTTTTTTAAAAGATTTTATTTATTTATTTAACAGAGAGAGACACAGCGAGAGAGGGAACACAGACAGGGGGAGTGGGAGAGGGAGAAGCAAGCTTCCGGTGGAGCAGGGATTCCCACGCAGGGCACGATCCCAGGACCCTGGAATCATGACCTGAGCTGAAGGCAGACGCTTAACGACTGAGCCACCCAGGAGCCCCATTTTAAAGATTCATTCATTTATTTGAGAGAGAGAGAGTACACATAGAGGGAGAGGAGAGAGAGAAGCAGACTCCCCGCTGAGCAAGGAGCCCGATGTGGGACTTGATCCCAAGACCCTGGGATCAGGACCAAGCCAAAGGCAGATGCTCAACTGACTGAGCCACGCAGGTGCCCCAGGTTTTGTTTTTTAAACACTTTCTTACTTTCTATACTATAAGATAATGTCTCTACAAGAGGCTCCAGGCTCAATATTCCCTGTCCCAGACCTAGAATCAGCCATTTCTTTAAGGATCTCAGTTTCCTTTTATTTGAGAGTGGTATTAGAACCCTGGATCTAGACACTAAGAGGGGTTGTTGCTACTGGGGTGCCATTGTTTCTAGACCCTCTCAATTGACATGCTTATAAATCTATATACAACCATATGTATCTATATTAAGCAAAATATGAGTAAATATTGATGTCTCCAACTTTAATCCATTATCACATGAGTCACTGTAGTCTTCTCTCCTTGATTATCTATAATCTCCCACTTTAATAGGGAGAAACTTGGCTCCCATTATCTGCCGTTTATTTAGTTAGTTGTTCAATGGCAGTGTACATGTGTTGTGGTTTCAGAATTGTTAATTTGTACCCTATCAAGAACAACTTTGGAATACAGTGCTCACCTACAGTTCTTTTTGCCTTTAAGATTAAATTTTCATTCTTTCTAAAATCTTAGATCAATACTTTTTTTCTCTCTCCTTCAGTGTGGATGGCTCATACATTTGCAATACATTTAGATCCTTTTGTAACATTCTGCTTTCCATTCTGGGATTCCCAGATTCTCTATATCTTTTTTTTTTATTTGCACACATTAAGGGTTTTAAAAAATTAATTAATTAGTTAATTAATTTCTGCAAAATCCATCCATTTTATGTGTATAAGTCAGTGTTTTTTAGTATATTTACAGAGTTGTCCGACCGTCAGGACTCAATATGGCACTGTGGAAAAAATGGCAAAGTTCCCCTGAGTTGTGAGAATATATAATGCTTTAGCCTGATCTATATATACTCAATTTCTACTCAATGTAAAAGAGCATTTAGGAATGCTGAACCTTATGTGCCCTATAGGTTACCCAATTTCAATTGGCAGCTCAAATCACAAGATTACTTGTTCCATGATCAGCTGTTCAGTCTTGCCCATGTTCTAGTAATAAACCAAGAACTGTTACTGAAAGGGAGATTAGTTGTTTGCTAAAGAAAAAAGTTGTTTCAAAGCCTGTGAGACCAAGCTATGATTTTCTTAATATGAATTGCTATAGGCTCCAATCAACCAGAGACATTTTGTGCATCACTTAATCTGCCTCATCATAAGGGTCATGTGGTACAGCAATTTGCTCTTCATCTTGAACAGTTGGAGAGAGCATTAGTACACAATACCTCCTAGAAAACAAAAACAACCTACCACGTGTTTCATGTCTTTAATAACGTTAGGATGCCCATGATACAGAAACGTATTACTCAGATAAGTACTAGATTCTTGTGTCAGCTTTGGAGGAGATGGTAGGCTGTGAATTGTGGAAAGAAGTGATAAATGCACAACAGCATTAGCCAATGTCACAATGAAGTTAGAGAAGAAATGTAGTTTCTGAGGAGGTCAAGAAGTATAGGAAATGCTCTGGGAAGGGACATATATCTGTGGATGAGAGAAAATATGCTTATTTTTAGAATTGGACTCAGGTGATTTTACCCAGGGAGTTTCAGAGGCTAATATTTAAGATCAGGTTCAAGAGCTAAGGATGGATAAGAAACTTACTTTTGATTCCTAGAATTTCATGGAATATAAAATACATGTTCATAAGCACAAGAAGTAATTTTAGATGTTCCTAAAACATCATATACATATTCCTCAAAAAATCTCTTATTCATGTTAGAGTTTTAATTGCAAATATTATTGTATACCAACTGATTTGATGGCTTTCTACTTGCAATTTGTATACTTTTTCAAGGTTAAAAACTTGAACTTCATGCTTTCTCTAAATAACAAAGACAAAGAGCCCACAAACTCCACCAATATTTACTAAGAAAATTAGGAAATCTTTCTTAAGCTTACTGTAGGTCCTATTGTGGAGAACCAAATGTGGCCACCTAGAAAAATGTGGACAAGGTAGCAAGGAATCAGATAATAAAGTCATAATAGCCAATAGTATATGTTCTATTTGAGTTCAAGTAAAGAAGTAGACTAATTTAGCCACACTGATTTTTATCTGGTAAAGAAAAACATTTTTTTGCCAGGACAAAGATGAGAGAGTAACCACTTTTTCCATCTTAAAAAGCTATTTTTATTCATATTCTAGTCAACCTGTTAAATGAATCCATTATATGCTAACACTTCTATGCATTTTGAAGTGGTCTTTCTCTTTTGTCTTTAATGATGATAATTCCAGGAATGTCCCTAAGGGAAGATGTATTTGGCAGGTGGGCCTCTTGGTATTTCTCAGTCATACCACCTACTCATAAGGCCAGTCTTGGTGCCACTGGAATCTGAGATACTTTTTTTCGTAGGTGTAACTCTGGAGTTAAGGGGGCAAAAATCACTTATAGTTGAAGACTTCTCTCTTAAATTGACTTTCCTCTGATGATTTGAGAGAAGTTCTGTTTGTTGTCCTTCAAATCACAATATATGTCAACATATTTGGGACAAAGTTGAGGTGAAGAAGAGGGCCAAAAATACAACTCAGTAGTTATAATCCTGCATTTTGGGTTGGTCTAGTATGTTCATGGGATTTTTTTTCAGTGTGACCTGTTAAAAATTGTAATAATGATACTGTGTTGAACAATTGTGTGTGTCAACTTGGCTGGGCTGGGGGGTTCCCAGATATTTGGTAAGACATTATTCTGGGTGTTTCTCTGAATGTAATATTGGATAAAATTAACATTTAAATTGGTAGACTTTGAATAAAGGAGATTGCCTTTCATAATGTGAGTGGATATCATCCAATCACTTGAAGGCCTGAATAGAAAAAAACACCACATTCCCATCCCACCCCCGCAAACTCCCTAACAAAAGGATATGGCCTTTAGACTTGAACTAGAACATTGGTTCTTCTGGGTCTTTGGCCTGACAGCCTACCTTGTTGATATTAGATTTGCTGGCCTTCTTAATCTTGTAAGCCAATTCCTTATAATAAATTTCTTTGTATATATATATATTTATATATAATATAAATAATTCATGTTTATGTATCATTTCATCTTTAACTTGATAATAATTTGTAAAATGACTTCCTATATAGTATCTTATTTAATCTCCACAAAATTCCTATAATAGAGATAGAAAATGTATTATCAACATCCTGTTTGTACAGATAAGAAAAAAAAAGCTTGGAGATGTCATCTGAGTTGCTCAAAACTCTACAGTCAATAAGCAAGAGATTGAATTTGAACTCAGGACTTCAGACTTCCAGCGTATTTTTGACTCCACTAGATTAGCTATTTACCTGGAGAACTTTTAATAATCTTGATGTTCAGGTTGCACTTCATAGGGATTAAATAAGAATGTGAGGGTGGGAGTCAGCCATTAATACTTTTTAAAGATTCTCAGGTGATTCCAATATTGAGCAAAGTTTGGAAACTACCAGTCCTTGTAATCACAATTTAGCTTGACATTTATTTCTTTTCAGAAAAAGTTTCTAAATCAATATTAACACATATTATAACTAGTTTCTTACCATTAATTTTAGTCACAGAAGTAGTGAATGTTATCCCTAAACATAGAAACATAAAATTAAAAAGTAATTAGAATTTTTTTAATGAAATCACATATGCTAGAAATATTTAAAAAATAAATTGGCATTTATAAGCCCTGGGAGAACAGGGATTAAATTCATAGCTTCTTAATTTTGGTCTACCTAGTTGTCAATAAAAATAAAAACGAAAACAAAAATACAATTCCTGAAAAAGCTTTTTTCCTAAGCAAAATCCCTGTTTATTTCTTTTAGGACTTGCTTTCAAAGGTAGTTACTTTTCTCATTCTCTTATTATCATCTCTACTCCTTTTCTGTTTTTTTCAAAGGAAATTTTGCTAATAAGATTAGAGGAAAACAAGGAACTTTTACTATCAGTGGATATGAAAGAAGGTCATAGATATCAAATATGCCATGCTGTACTTTTTGTAAATCAGGAGTCCAGGAATCCAGGTCTAATTTGGCAGGATTTTCTGTGCCCAGTAGGCCAAGAGAATCCAATTCAGAATACTCCAGGAAGTCTGTCTTTACTGGAACCAGAGACTAGTATGATAATACTTTTGAGGTAGTCCAAGTGGAAAATTCAGTCAAATGTCCAGGTTGCCCATCAGGTACAGGTTTGTTATCAACAACTAACTTCAAAGCTTCTGGCTCTAGTCAAAGGGATAAGTTTGTTAAAAAAAATAATAATACGAATAAAAATCCTTAATAGCTCCAGGCAGGAGGACCCTCTGAAAAAGCCAGAAGTTGGTAGCAATGAGGATAGTATTCAGCGAGTGCAACTAGAGCAGGTTAGTATCTTGCAAATAGCCAACCTCAGAGCAGGAAGGTAACTGAGTCCTTCCTTGTTTCTGGTGGGTTCTTAATTGACCACAAAAGTTGTAAAAATTAAGGAAATGCAGTGAGAACTCCCAAATGGTTTATAAAAAATGTCTCACTGACATATTGACTACTTTCAATGAGGTTTGGGGAGAGGGGACCTTCTTTCCTCCCTTCCTCCCTTCCTCCCTTCCTTCCTTCCTTCTTTCCAAGTAAATTTGGTCAGGGCAGTTCCATTCTTTTAAATACAATCAGTAACATTTCAGCCCTAAAAAAAAGACATCTGTGTCAGTGGCACCCAGCAAATGAAAACTTCTTATACTAGAAAACTTACGTAATGCTGTCCCTAGAATATATGTTAGTGTGACCTATAAGGGCAAAATCTACTTTATGGTACTGGTGGAACTAAATTCTCTTGAATGTGATTGAAGATAAATTGATTTTATACTCTATTTTGCTCTAGGGTGATTAGGAAGTTTAGAATTGGCGTTGGACGTAGAGTTACCAAATATGTTCTCTTCTTGGCTCTGCTACTAGCTAACTGTGCAATTTAAATTCTCTATGTCTCAATTTCCTCATCTGTTTATAAATGGACATGAATATACTTTCTCTACCATATTGCCATAGGTTAATGTAAGGGTCAAATATGAAAGTGCTTTGCCAAAAATGAAGTCTGAGGTGTTAGTTTTCAGATAAATCTTTTTAAAAGTGCACTTTCACCTTTGTTTAAGAATGGAAAAAAAAGCTACCTACTGCCTATGCCATGGTTTTGAAACAGTGGGGTGTATATTTTAGGGCTACATTGTGGCAGGCCATACCGGTCGTCGCGGGATAAGCGCACCATGTTTTATAAAGTGTCAATACTGCATGAATATTTGGGCAGCAGTTTAAAACTTTGGTAAGTAATAAGTATTAATTATTAGCATAGAAATTTCTCCTGAATTTTAAAGGTAACACATGAGACTTCAAGGTAATTTTAGCAAGTGGCAGGTAGCTTCAACTATACTTCCAGAATCCTGAGGAACATGTGTTTATGTTCCTTTCAGCTCTTAGGGACAATCAGGCAAAATAGTTTGAGGAGAAGCTAGTACTGTATCAAATTCAAAATCTGCTATTCCTTCCATAATATTGGATCTAATTATCAATTGATTCTCATTTCTACTACATCCTATGACTCTATGTTCTGACTGGTCTATCTCTTCCTACCTGTTACAGAGTGATTTCTGGGATGTATTCAGTATTTCATAAACAGCTTGTTCCGTGATATACTAGCATGCTTCTCTTGAATTAAACTTGCTTTATCCTAGGTATCTAGAAAAGGAAATTAGGTCCATTGTGTGTGTGTGTGTGTCTGTGTGTGTGTGTGACTTTGTGTGTTCATCATGCACAGACATAATCTGTAGACAAATAGAAGTTGAGATAAATATTATTGGCACCTGGAAATGGGCATGCATCTTCTTTTCCTAGGCCTTCAGTTGGTGTTTTGAGTAAATATAGGTAGTAGCAAAGCTAGGTTTTTTGTTATTGTTACATCACCAGGTTCAAGTGGGTGGTCTAGTGTTACTTTGTGTTTGTGGGTGGGGGACTAGATTATTGGAAGGTTTTTCTCAGTGTTCCTGTTCTACTCTGAGCCTTAGGCTTTCCTTGTGTGTTGCATGTTTCAGACGTTCTCTCTTCATATTCTTGTCCCTCTCCCAGTGGCGGACTGCTTTTTATTATTAGTCCATGCTTGTTAACCTGACAGTAGGTTTGGGGCAAGGATGGCTATGCTTTATGTGCTTTCTGATGTCCTGGTTTAGATTCAGTCTTAGGCAGGCTTCCTGTTCCTGGTTCTTGGCCTTCTCAATGATTACATCCTTCCCTCAGTGGTAATGATTCTCAAATGGTCTGAACCCAGGAGGTTTTTCTATCTTCCCCCAAGAAGAAGAGAGAAAACTGTTCCATTCCCTTCCCCTTCACCTCCCAATCAAAATGAGTATTCACCTATTAGAGTTTGCTGCCCATCCTAGGCTTAGGCTTTTATTCTGTAGAGAAGGATCCAGGCAGGACTTTCTATTATTCACAATGTAGATGTTCTCTTCCCCCAGATTTGTACCCCCAAGTAGACTTTTCTTGATTCCTTCCCTGCCCATATGATATGGTGAAGTGTGTGAAGAGTATGTGAATGGATGTAAACTCCCTTTGCATTTCTGGCTCCAGGAGGCTTTATGCTCTTATGCTATCCTACACTCATATTTCAGGAAATTGTTACAAATTTGGTCAAATTCTTTTTACCCATTTTTGAATGCCAACTTCATCTCTTTTCTGTGCTATGTCCTAGGTAAGCAATGCTTGAATCCTGTCTTTGGGCTTGCCTGTATTTAATTGAATTTCAGGCTATTTGATTGCCCTGAAATATCAATTCTCTGATAGTTCAAAAAAAGTCATGGTTAAATAAATTATCTAGCTTTTCCTAGATGTTAGTAGGTGGGCACAACACTCTTTTCCCCTTAATACTAAGCAGACACTGAAAGTCCCAATTCCTATAGTGCTTAAACATTTTAAATAATCTGATATATTAAACTTGAGAAATTAATGAATGTAAGAATTTGATTAAACACATTTACATCAGTGTATAAATGTTTGGGAAAATTTAATTTGTTAAATTTTATATTTTTAAAACTTTTAATTTGAAATAATTATGGAGTCATAGAAGTTGCAAAAATAGTAAAGAGAATACCGTGACCTTTTATCCAGTTTTTCCAATGCTTACCTTTTACCTAACTGTTTGTATAATCTCAAAACCAGTGAATTGGCTTTGGCACAATACTCTTAACTGAACTACAGACCTTATTCAGAATTTACCAGTTTTTACATATACTCATGTACGTGTGTGTAGTTCTATGCAATTTTATCTCAGAGATTCATGTAAGTACAACAATAAAGAAATGTTCCAGTTGCCTCAAAGGAACTCCCTTTTACCTCCCTTACACTCCCTTACACTCCCTTCACCGACCTCCACCATCACTATCTTCTGTCAATCACCAATCTGTTGCCTTTTCTAAAAGTTCATCATTTTCAAGATATTCTATTTTGCCATTTCAAGAATGTTATACAAATGGAATAATATAATATATAACCTTTTGATATTGGACATTTTTTTAGTGTCCTTGAGATTCATTCAAGTTGTCGCATGTATAACTAGTTTGTTTCTTTGTATTTCTGAGTAGTATCCCATTATATGAATGTACTACAGTTTAACTATCTACCCATTTAGGACTTTTTTTAGTTTTTGATTATTAACAATAAAATTGCTATGAAGATTTATGTACAAGTTTTTAAATAAATTTTAAAGGATTTTTACTTATTTACTTGAGAGAGAGAGAAAGAGAGAGAGGGAGCATGTGAGCAGGTAGAGGGGCAGAGGGAGAGAGAGAGAGAAAACCTCAAGTGGACTCCATGCTGAGCACAGAGGCTGATGCTGGGCTCAATCCCAGGACCCTGAGATCATGATCTGAGCCCATATCAAGAGTCTGATGCTCAACCGACTGAGCTACCCAGGTGCCCCTTATATACAAGCTTTTATGTGAAATTAAGTTTTCATTTCATTGATATAAATGTGCAGAAATGCAATTGTTGGATCATATGCTAAGTGTATACAATTTTATGAGAAACTACCAAATGATTTTTCAGAGGGGCTGTACTGTTTTATGTTCCCACCAGCAATGTATGGGGGATCTAGTTTCTTTGCATCCTTATCAGCATTTGATATTATCATATTTTGTAACTGTAACCATTTTAAAAGGTACATGGTGCTATTCCATTGTGGTTTAATATGTATTTCCTTAATAACCAATGATTTTGGACACCTTTTTGTGCTTTTTACCATCTGTATATTTTCTGTGGCCTGTTTATATCTTTTGCCTCTTTACCAATTGAATCCTTTGGGCTTTGTTACTCTTTCTAGACATGCAGTTTGTAAATATTTTCACCCAGTTTGGAAATTGTTTTTCACACAGTTGACAGAATCTTTTGCAGAAAAAAAATAATTTTAATGAAGTTGAATCTATTATATTCTTTTAGTGATTGTGCTTTTTGTTGTCAGGTCCAGGAACCCTTTGCCTAGTCTTTCTTCCTCTATTTTCTTCTAAAAATTTTATAATTTTTAAACTTTCAATGAAATTTATGATCCATTTTGAGTTAATTTTTCTATAAGCATAAGGTTTTATATCAAGGCTTGTGTATTTATTTTGGTCATGGTTGTTTAACTGCTGCAGCATCATTTGCTAAAATGTATTGATTTTAGCTATAGGAATATTAATTAAAAAAGATAAAAAAGTTACTAGTGACTATATCTATATATATTAATTTGGAAAAAATATTTACTTTTAATAGTATTCAAAGGAATACAAATTAAAACTATAATAAGATATAATTTTCTTCCCTTACTTATACATTCTTTAATGTCCTTGCTTTCTTTGTGTAGATCTTAGTTTCTGACCTATATTATTTTCCTTCTCTTTAAAGAACATGTTCTAATATTTCTAGCAAGGCAGATCTCTTGGCAACAAATTCTTTCAATTTTTGTTTGTCTGAAAGAAACTTTATTTTTCTTTCACTTTTGAAGGATAATTTCACTTTGTTTGTTTTCTCTCTGTCAATACTTTGAATATTTTTCTCCATTCTCTTGCTTGCATGGTGTTTAGGTCAATTCAGACTGCTATAACAAAATATCACAAACTGGGTGGCTTATAAACAAGAGCTATTTTTTTCTCATAGTTCTGGAGGTTGGGAAATCCAAGATGAGGGTGCCAGCAGATTTGGTGTCTGGTGATGGTCCACCTCCTGATTCATAGCCACCTTTTTGCTGTATCCTAACATGGTGGAAAGCGTGAGGGAATTCTATGGGGTCTCTTTTATAAGGACACTAATCCCATTTATTAGTGCTCCACCCTCATGATCGAATCACCTCTCAAAGACCCCACCTCCAAATACTATCACACTGGGGATTAGGATTTCAACATACTAATTTCGGGGTGGGGGGGCATTAAGTCTGTGGCACATGGTTTCTCAGGAGAAGTTGGATGTAATTCTGTAATTCTTTTCTTTACTCCTCTATAAGTAAGGCATTTTTTTCTTCTGGTTTCTTTCAGGATTTTTTTTTTTTTTTAATGGGGCACCTGGGTGGCTCAGTTGGTTAAGTGCCTGCCTTCGGCTCAGGTCATGATCCCAGAGTCCAGGGATAGAGTCCCAGGGCAGGCTCCCTGCTCAGCAGGGAGTCTGCTTTTCCCTCTCCCTCTGTGCCCCTCCTCTTGCTCATTGTCTCTCTTTCTCTACCCGCCCAAATAAATAAATAAATAAATAAATAAAATCTAAAAAAAAAAAGAATTTTTTTTAATCTTTAATTTTCTGTAGTTTGAAAAATATATGTCTAGGTGTAGGGTTGTTTTTTTGTTTCGTTTTGTTTTGTTTTTTTGGCATTTATCCTTGGTATTTTCTGAGCTTCCTGGATCTTTAGTTGGTGTCTGACAATAATTTGGAGAAATGCTCAATTATTATTGTTTCAATTTTTTTTCCTTTTTCTCTTCTCTTTCTGTTATTACCAGTACATATGTGTTACATCTTGTGAGTTGTACCATTGTTCATCAGTATTCTTTTTCTCCCCCAGTCTTTTTCTCTTTGCTTATCAGTTTGGGAAAGTTCTATTGAGATATTCTCAAGCTTAAAAAGTCTTTCCTCAACTATGTCCATTGTACTAATACGACCTTCAAAGGCATTTTTCATTTCTGTTAGAGTGTTTTTGATCTAGCATTTCATGTTGGTTCTTTCTTAGAATTTCCATCTTTTTGTTTTCATTGCCCATTTTTGTCTATTTTGTTTATTGGAGGCCTTTGTGTAATCACAGTTGTATTAAATTCCTGGTCTGATAATTCCAATATCCCTGCCATATTTGCATCTGGTTTTGATGCTTGCTCTGTTTCTTCCACCTGTATTTTGCCTTTTAATATGTGTGGTAATTTTTTTTTTTTTAAAGATTTTATTTATTCATTTGAGACACAGAGATACAGAGAGAGAGAGAGAGAGAGAGAAAGCATGAGCAGGGAGAGAGGCAGAGGGACAAGCAGGCTCCTCGCTGAACCAGGAGCCCGATGTGGGACTCGATCCCAGGACCCTGTGATCGTGACCTGAGCCGAAGGCAGACGCTTAACCATCTGAGCCACCCAGGTGCCCCTGTGTGGTAATTTTTTTTTTCTTGATAGCTGGGCATGATGTACTGGGTAAAAGGAACTGCTGTAAATAGGCTTTTAGTAATTTGGTGGTAAGGTATGGGGGGAGGAGAAGCATTTTATAGTCCTGTGAGTAGGTCTCATTTTTTTGGTAAGTCTTTGTTTCTGGAATGTGAACCTTACATGTGCTTCTCAGTTATCATCCCCTCTGCACCAAATTTAGATGGTGCAGGATGGCTGGAGGGAGCTAGAGTTGGGTATTTTTCTTCCCCTAGGTCAGTTAGGCTCAGTAGGTTAGGCTCTTGTTAGTTTCTCCTAAGGGCAGAATTTGTTAAGAATAGAATGCTCTGGCATATTTCAAAAAAAGTTTCTTTTCCCCTTCCCCTGCCAGAACAATGAGATTTTTCTCTAATATATACACAATGAGAACCTAGTAGAGATCCAGGAGATAAAACTCACAAAAGTATGGGGGACTCCCAATGACTGGATCTTCTTGGAGCTTTTAAGTCTCAGACTTGTCCAGACTGAACCTCTAGCAATTTCTCAATTATACAGCAGGTTTTAAAAACTGGCTCCTGGGGAGGTACCTGCTTCAGTAAATTGTGATTTTCTGTATTCACCTCTAGTTCTCTGTGATTTGGAGGGCAGCAGTTTACCCTGTGATCTCACTTCTTTTATGAATCTAAAAATAGTTGTTGATTTTTCAATTTGTTTAGCTTTTTACTCGTTAGGACAGGGTGGTGATTTCTAAGTTTCTTGTATACCGGACTGGAAACTGGAAGTCCTGGTAACTATTCCGTTATTGTATATAAAAGCCTGTTGGGTAGTTAAGAATCTAGTGCCATTTATTTGTTGGTATCCACTATAGTACTGTTATGAGGACAAAGCTTACTTTCTTGAGGAAACACTGAAAAATAGTGGTTGAGAAGAAAAGTAGAATGTAAACTAAACGAAGCAAATCAATTACACAATTTTAAGGATCATTAACATTTGATTCAGAAAAATATTTTTCTTTATAGCACATCATATATTCTATATTTTATGTAAACATGCTCTTAAACAATGCTGTTAAAAAGAGATGGCTGCATTTCTCTTCTGCTCTTCCATATTCGTTTTGCAAGAAGCAGTATCTAAATCTCAACTGGCTAGGCAATGCTTCTTATACTCCTTTGGCATTAACATCTTTGATATTACCCAGAGATATCAAGGTAAACTTTCTCACCATTAGGGAGCTATAAAATCTTTAAATCACTGCAAGAAATTTTAGGTTATTTTGTAGTAAAATTAAACCTAGAGAATTTAGATTTAATCCAGTGTTGATGAATGAATATTAAATTAAATAATGTAGAGCCTTCCAGCAAGTCTTGTTTTATATTTTTCATCCAAAGATATGATACAGTATTTAATCAAAATTCTGACATTATTAAGTGCCAATTTTACAGTTTAAAATAAGTTTACAAAGTTAAAGATACTGAAATATTATGTATATAAAGCAGAAGAAAATTGATGGCTATTTATTTTTATGTTATATTGGATTTTAAGTAAGACTTATGTAAAAATTGGACTACATTAAAGATATGCCATATAACTAGATCTCTAAAATGTATGGTGTTGAAAGGGAGCATATCTTAATTAAGTTAGAATTTAAACCTATCATGTTAGCAAATGTTACAGATGCAAGAAAATAATAGTTTTTGAGTTTTGTTTCAGATAATGTGCTTGACTATATCGAGCAGTACTTACTTGTTATGAATAAATAATTTCCTGGATTCCCTATGAGCTGCACAGTGTCTAAAATTACTAAATTGAAGTTTATTCTTAATTTTAAAATAAGTCAATATTTAGAAAGGCCCCTAAATTTTCAAATAATAGCTTATGTCTTGTCTTTATTGAAAGTCTATATTTAACACTATATATTTTTCAGAATCGCTATATATGTTATTTATAAAATATGCTTAAAGCTGTTTCTGAAATGTCCATATTAATTTGAAGAAGCAGATGGTATGTATAAATGAGTACCTTTATTACTTCCATTAATTTAATCTTTTTTTCTGACAAACTTCTAGCCTAAATACTATAAAGTAATTGAACATATTATTCTCTTTGTGCTTTTATGTTGAAAGAATAGGGAAAAAATAAAATTAGTTTTATCCACCATAACCATGATCCTTGTAAGCCCATGGGAAAAAGAAGTACAAAACCTGAGAAGGCATGGTTCAAAGAAGTACAAGTTTAGGAAAAGGAAAAAACCGAGGGAGCACATTCAAGTCCGTAGCCTGCCTCAGCAGCTCTGATCCTCCTACACTTACTGCTTCTCTTTATATGTAAGGGGAGATGATGTTCCTCTCTCTTCCTATCTTCTCTTTAGGGCTTACCCTTCCAGAAGCAAAAGGAAGCACTGATCCTGATTGTTCCCTAAAAGCTAAGAACTGTCCACACTCCTCAAGTGTAGATTTGTAGATACTTTCTTTTCCTTTCCAGGAATGAAGTCCACTACTAGTAAAATTGCTTTTTTCCCCAAGCTCAGCACAGGGCTTGAACTCACAATCCTGAGATCAAGAGTCAGGTGTTTAACCAGCTGAGCCACCCAGGTGCCCTGAGCAGTTTGGTTTTTAAATATAAGTTCTCTAACTAAAACTTTGGATATTGGTCTTATCTTCCTCTCATTTTCTAATGTTATTTTATTGCATTAGAAGTAAACAGAGAACAAGAAGGCCCCAACAATATGCTTATAATGAAGTAAAACCAATTCCAGGTAGGCCTATTCTAAGTTACTCTAGAATACCATTTTAGTAGAATTTACAAGGAAGAAAATATTGACATAGACTCTATAGTAGAGGTTTTGTTATTTCTAATTGTTTACCCCCACATGTACACAGAGAGAGTGTGTGAATACATTATCGCCCACTGCCATGTGACCTGCAGCATCCCTCCCTGAGAGAGGATTGTACTGCTGTTTCATGCCCCATTGATTATGTGAGTGCTCTGACCAGTGGAATATGAGTAAAAGAGACATGTAACACCATTGTTCCTTTGGTGTTCCATTGGTGTTCCACTGGTGAGTAAAAGAGACGTGTAACACCATTGGTTCCAATATTATTCTTCCTCCTTTGCCACGAAAACAAGATAGGGCTATTCTTTCAGTTTCGGTTCTACAGTGAAGACAATAAGAAGCAAAGCACGGTGAATTGTGAAGGACAAGTAATAAGAGTGAGAAATAAACCTTTGTTTTTGTAGGCCACTAAGATTTTAAACTAAGTTATTACTGCAAAATAACTTGGCAAAGTTATTAGCAAAACTAATATACACTTGAAGTGAACTAAAGCACTAATGTGAACAATTGGACATCCTAACTTGCATTCTAACTCTAAGATAAGTTTTATCTTTCCTTCTTCTTTCTTTTTCTTCTTTCCTTGTTCATGCTGTGTGTGTATGTGTGTTTGTACACACTCACATATATGAAAATTTGGACATCCATAGTAAATCAAATATGTTTTTAAGAATTTTAGGACTGACAATTTGAAAGCACTAAGCAATCTTAAGTAGAAACAGAGACTTGAAAACTGCAAAGTTAACATCAAAAAATGAAAGAAACCAACTGAAAAAATGTCGATGGAGTCAATTATCATTGGAATTGCTATGATGAAAAAAACAAAAGTCTTAATCTTTTTAGTTTGCTGAGTGTTCAATTTTATCTATTCTGGTCAGTAAAAAATGAGAGAAACTACATAATCATTATATGTTATTCCCGTCACTATTACACACATGGTAATAAGAATAGTATTGGAGTTAATCAAACTAGAACAACTGTATTTCTGTGCCATGCATGAGAAGGAAATCAATGATCATCCCTGACATTGATTATCTGGTATCTTCTTATATATGATGTTATCAGTGATATTTCTTTCTAGTCAAGAAAGGATGAAAATCCTTCTTTTTATCGGTTTCCATATTTTTTTATTAATTCTTTTGATTGCCTAGGACATGTGTGATTATCCCGGCCATGCTAAGAACACAGGACTGATTGCCTTTTATGGTTAAGGTTGTCCTAATCAATCTAGACTAGGTCCATTTTTGAAGTCTCACAGATGCAGAGTTGGTTAAATCCCAAATGCTATGCTTCTTCAAAAAATACAAGCTGTCTTTCTTTTCTGGGAATAATAAAAAGTATAATTTTATAATTCTCCCAGTATTAATTTGTATGCTCTATTTTATTGTTTTCAATCTTGTATTTATTCAATGGGACATTCAATTTTAACAATTAAGGTAATAAATAATCTTTAATCTCATATTTGTTCTAGTGAATCAAGGGGAAGTGTTTAAAGAGTTTATGTACCTTTTTTTATGCTGTCTTATTAGACTTTCTCTAGAATTTAAAAGAACATAAACTTAAGTGCATAAAATGAATTTGTAAAAAGAACCTCTTTTCTCACCATCTCCCTATCTCTCTCCCTGTCACACATATGTGTGCATGTGTGCGTGCACACATACACACACACTCACACTTGCTATCTTAGGTTTCTTTGCTGTTGTGGATACTTACAATGAAAGAATAAAGCATCTTTCCTTTCCATATTCACTCTATTCCCTAAAAGTCAGAAATCCTCATTGTTTTTAAAAATCCAAGTTTCCACAGTAACATGTTTGAGAGGGAAATGCACAACATATTTTTTTAGGCTGAATTATTCCAGGGAAGTAGGCAATAAAAGTGAGTTTTCAGTGGGAACAGAAGATATGGCTAGTCCAAGAGTATGAAGTTACCTGGGATTTATCAAAGGGGCTTTGGCATTTCTGCATGTTACAGAAACCCTGTCCAGATGGCATAATATTATTCCACACTGGGGATGAGACTGAAGATTGATGTGTGCTGCCATCAGTGGAGGTCGGTGGAGTGAATTAGGGTGGAGGTCAGTAGAGTGAATTAGGGTGACGTGAACCTCTGAGTTTGGTTAAACTCGAGAGTACCACTGCCTGAGGGGCAGTCAGCATCACTGCTCAATTACAGCAATGTGAAACTAAAGGAGCAATAGTAAGGTGGAAATAATGATGGACTATTTTTCAGATATCATGTAAACTAAGAATTTATTTTATGTTTCATGGGAAGGAATCCCAATATTGACTGAATTAAATTTATGGCCAGCGAGTTATGTAGAGCCTTGGAGGATATTTGATTTAGAAGGATGAGTCATTATGAAATTTCTTAGCCTTGAATAAGTAAAATTAATGCCAGTTATATATGGAATAAATTGGGGATTATTACAAAGCTTTGTGCAACATATATTTATAAGGAAGATGAATTGTAATACTTAGAATTGGGGGTAGTTAATTTTGAGATAATGGTTATAACCATGTTGGAGAATTAATGCATAGTGGGCACTCAAAGAGCTCTGTGGATCTGGTGAATACCAGTGAACTGATAAGAGATTAAGTGTGAAGGGAGCTAATTTTAAGAACTGTGAACAGATATAAAGTAATTGGCAGAATGTTCAATAAAGGGAGAGAAATAGCTTTTTTCCAATGAATTTCTTTGTGATTCCCAAGAGACTACTAAGAAATAAAGAATATAGAAGAAGAAATTTAAGTCCCCTATCTCAGACTATGAATTTCAAAAATAACTTACCATTTCCATCTGAGAGATGAACACACAACAGCCAATGTCCCCACAGTCCTAGAGGAGTGTTTTTCAGATTGCCTTTTGAGACCCGTAGGTGAATCATGAAATCAAATCGGAGAATCACAAAAAAAGCATTTTTAAAACATTAAATTAAGTACAATAGAATAAAATGGAAATATTTGGTTTCATCACATATAGTAAGAGTCTGAATTATTTTATTTTTATTATCTGTATTTTTATATACCTATAAATACATGCAAATTTGTGTAATGGATCACAGCAAAACCTGTATTTCTGCTGAAGCTCAGATGAAATGAATTGTAGACCTCTGTCATATTCTGCTGAAATTTCCATATATCCCCTAAACTTATCATTTATACATAGGCTGAAATGTTTTGACTGGAAGTAGGGAACAGTATTCTCCCACGAAGAAAATTATAAAATTAGTCCCAAACTGAGTTTTTTTGTTTTTTTGTTTTTGATTTTTGAAGGGGATAAAACTGGGTTGGTTGAGACGATATTTGAAAAGAATTCATTGCTAGAGGAATGGAAATTATCTGAAGTCATAGAACACTACAATGATAAAATGGGATTAGAATCTCAGAGGCCATTTGAATTTCAAGTGTTCAGTTCTGTGGCTGAATGTCTGAGTACTTTAGAACAAGCTTAGAACAAGTTTAGAACTTGATCAGCTTTTTAAATGCCAACCAGAGGGCTGGTTAAAGGTTTCAACATTGATTCCAAGACCAGACACTTTGGAGACTTGGCCTTGGCCAGAGGAGGCATAGATCCAGAAAGTGTGGCTCAGGCCCAGCATGACCAGGCACAGGGAGAGGATGCTCTGAGTAAACTGTCCACTGTGAGCTCCACCTGGTGGAAATTGAACTCCTTAGAACTATTTTCAACTTTTAAAAGTTCGTTGGAGCAGGGAAGGAAGAAGGGGAAGTTGTGGTTCATTCCAGAAGAGAATCAGATATGAGAGATAATTTTAGTAACCCAAATTCATACTCTGCCTGCGAGGCACATGGGGACTTAATATGCAACTAAAAACTCAATGTTGCTTTGTCTTCTATTAAGCCCTGGTGGGTGTGCTTCCACAGGCCCCTTGAAAACCGAATACTTCGGTATCTGAACAACCCCTTTTTCCACCATTTTTGGGTAGCCTGGGCTATCATACAGAATTAAAGATTCTGAAGAGTACCCTGAACCTGAGTCAAGACTATAAAAGCTACTGCTCAACTACAGACATGAAGAACATTTCAGAGTGGTCTAAGATTTCAAAGAAACATAAGGGGTTTTTTTTTGCTTTGCTTTGTTGGTAGGGATGTTGGACATTTCATGAGGACTGATCTTGCACGTACGAATGCTAAAACTTTAAGGGAGTAGAAAAAATTGTCAAGGCTGAGCCTGAGACGAATGGACAGGAGTTTAAGAGCCAACCCTGTCAGTTTGAAGCCTCAGGGCCCACCAGATAGATGGTAGTTTTCAGAATTCTGAACTAGCAACAATGCAGCCAAAAGAGCAATAGTAAAGATGGTAACATTCATGGAATTATGGATTGGGTAATTTCCCTGGTTTTCGGTCACCACAGAAATCTAGAAATTTTATGTGATCACATGGAGCTATTGAGGAGACCCCAGAAGGACTGACATTGAATTTTTTACCAACCAGGTGGGTGGAAGCACAAAGCAGACTAAATTTGACTTAAAACAGTAATAGAATATGAAAGTTTATAAACCCTATGCTGTGGTGTGAGATGCACACAAATACATATACAGGTAACATATAAGTTAAAATAAGTTTATTTTCCTAGTGTGTTTAGTTCTCATTTCAAATATATTCACACATGTTAGGTTCAGTGCAAAGTTTGTGTGTGGGCTCTGGTGTCAGAGAGCTAGGGCCTGGATCTCAGCTATACCACATTAACTATAATCTTGGTCAACTTGCTTACCTCTCTGAATTTTAGTTTCTCACACATAAAATGGGGATTATAACATTGCCATCTGAGTGGGTTGTTGTTGATTTCTTAGCAAGTTGTCTGGAATATGGAACTTGTCAAAAAAAATTCTCCTGTTAAGAACATGAGCTATCTCCTTGTTGGGTAGCATGAATTTGATTTTTTTAAAAAAGTTATTTTTGTAAGTATTTTTTATTTGCTTTTATAGATGTGATTTTCTCTCCAAATTGTTCATTGATCCTGCCACTTCATAAGCTAATTTTGAACCTATGCATCTTTAGATTTGTTTCTCCCACTCATCCCCAACCCCCAAATTCTTGACCCAGGGCTTTTCTAGTATTTTCTCTTCTCTGGTCCCAGTTTTGTATTTCCTCTGAGGCATCAAAATTTTTGGACACAATTTTACTTCTAGCTTCATAATTGAGACGGAGAATCAAATTTGTACTTCATCTACCACTGCATAACCCATCCAAATACTTGACATTGAATCCCAGGCTTCTTAATTTGTGCATTCAGTCAACAAATATTAATTGCTTGTCTTCTCCGTGCCAGGCACTGTGACAATCACTAGGGACTTTCACAGAAAGAAAGAAGAATCCCTAATTTCCATTGACCCAGTTATAAATTTTGCTATTAGTCAATTAAGTTCCCCTTGTACTTAAATCAGTTTGAGTTGTGTTTCTTTCACTTGTAATCCTAAATTGACTTACACTGGCCAACTTCATCATATATTAAATCACCATATGCACTAAGGTCCTGTTCTCTACCACCTATTCTACTCCATTAATTTATTTATCTGTACCAGTGCTTAAACTGCATTGTTTTAATTACTGTAGTTTTATAATATACTTGTTACTGGAAGAGTTTTCCATCATCACACATTCAAATTATGTTTTTTGGGTATTTTACATGTTGATTTTTCTAAACTAAATTTAGATTTATTTTAAGTTTTTTAAAAAAACATAAAACAGAACTAGAACAGTGAAATGTATGTTGGTCTTTTTATTGGGATTATATTAATTTATGTGTTAATTTTGAAAGAGTGAATATTTACAATATTGAATGTGATAATACAAAAGAAATTTCCCTGAGATATTGAGCAAAGATTTACACAGTTCTTGGATGACAACCTAACACTTAGATTTCATGTAGTTGTTGGCTTGTAAATATTTCTGTATTTCACAGGCTTATTTCTGTCATGGATCCTTTTGTGGCATATCCAGAAAAATCAATATAATATTTCTTGAGCTAATTAATCCACCTTGAGAACAGTGAAGCTAAAACTTGCAGGTGCTCCATCCTGGGCCACTCAAGCTGGTGTCAGGATGTGATCCCTGAGTGAGCCAAGGGCCATCCCTTGCCAAAGTCACCTGAACAGGAGTTATGAGGGGAGCACCAGCAATAGGAAGTGGTCCAAGGAAAGTTGTACAAAATGTAGGGGGTGTAACTTGGAAACAAAACAAAATTAAATAAACCTTAAATGTTTTAGGACTAAATTTCAAAAGAATGACCCCTGACTCAAGAGCCCTCAGCTCTTGGGAAGGATTCAAACCAGGACAGCTCCAAAAACCTTAGCGGCAGAAATGCTGGAACTTCCATTTAGAACCAGGAATTTAACATGACCCATCTCAACAAATTCTGTCTTTCTACCTCTCAATTCAAAATTCTAAATTCCTAGATGGAGAATCTGGACTAGCAATATTAATTTTCTCCAGTTTGCTCTGATATCCGCTGGCCACTCTGAGTGGTCATCTGATAGAACTGTGGCCCTATTCCTGTGCATCAATGATAATACCCAGAGTGAAAAGGATTTTTACCGTGTTGATGTTCTCCAGAACTATTCATTTAAAATTCTAATTTTTCTAGAATTATTTGGTACATCCACTGTTTCCACTAATAAAATAATTTTTAAGACATATTTAATTGTTAATTATTTAATTCTGCCTTGGCCATAGGCCTTTTAAAACAAATATCCTACTTGGGAATTCTTTATTATCTTGAAGATGAATTAGAAGAACATAAAATCGGCCCCAGATACTTTCTTACAAGAAAGTGCCTGAAAAAATATTAGTGTTAGTAACTACAAGTTTTGAAAAATCAGTTTTAAGTCTGCATCTAAAAATACTGAAAAAGCTATTTCTTCAAGCTATTATATAAAACTTTAGTTTGTGTGATTGAATCCTGAAACTGCTTCATCATCATTAACCAAAATCTTCATTTCTAGGACTAAAAGAGTGTATAATTCTTTACATTAATCAGTTAGAGAGGAAGAAAAACTTAATGGCTTGGTAATGTTGTCATCATTTCTATAGCTAATATTCAAACGCATACTTTTTGGTGGAGCCAACCCAAAAAGGTCTTGCCTCCCTCCTAAATGACCTCAGCTAAAGTGAGTTTCTATTTAGTGTGGCAAATGTCCAAGAGAATGACCACAGGAGCAGTCTGTTGTTGCACAATGATATCAAACTTTTAAAATTTGGCTATTGTATTTTAATAATAAATTTCTAATAAAAAATAAATTACTTGATTTAATTTCAGGTTTATTCTTATATTCTATAAGTTCATTCTATGTTGATGATTTTTGACTTGAAACATTGACTCTGGCTGAATGTTGATTTTAATCCTCAGGCATTGAATAATTCACCAAAAAACATGCCCAGTGTATCTCTGTTATAGATAAAACATCTATAAATAATGGTTCTAGCAAGGGAGCATAGTGACTTATATGCCTTTCTTATGTCTACTTGGACTCCCGATGAACAGACACAAGATACATGGTATATGATACTTTTACTGAAGATAATAATATCTATAGCATTAAAAATAATGATTTTTAAAAGTTATGTAAGACAATATATATATAAAGAGCTTAGCATGAATTTGAATTACCTTGACTGTGAAAGATTTAGCCTATTATGTAGGTTAACTAAGGCCTACAATTTTCATCTTTATCAGTACTGTTGGTAAATATGATGTTTTAAAAAAAATCACTTGATAGCCTCTGAGAACATCTTATCTGTAGTAATTTGCTTCCTAAATGACAGCTATGAAAAAGAAATAATTCTGAGCAGTTTATGTGACTTAGGTTTATATCCTTGTGGAGTTTACAATTTTAATTTCCAAATTAAAAAAGAGAGTGGTGTATGAAACAGGACACAATACTTTTTAGCTTCACCCAAGAGTTACTGAAAACAACTTGGATCATGAAAGCTCATCTATAGTCCTTCACAACTTACTCTTTCTTTGAGTTTCCTAAAAATTGTAATTAGTCCCTCATTGCCTACTTACCTTGAGGAATAAGTCCTATGTAACAATTCTTTGATTAATAGAGTTCTGTTGTTTCTTCCATGGGAAATGACTCATTTACCAAATTAAATTTTACGTTTTTTTAAGGTTTGTTTATGACTTATTCTTTCTATGCCTTTCTCTAAGCTACAAAATATAGTGATTTATCTTTACCTTAAATTTTCTTAGAATAATGAATTTATCCATTTAATGATAATTTATGGTACGCTTGTATAAGTCAGAATTTCTCAAGTTGAATTGACAGAAACTTAAGTTGAGAAGAAATATAAATTCCAGAGAAGAATTCTTATTTTTTACTTGAGTCATCCGCTTAATGCAAAACCAACTTTTGTTGCTAGAAATATACTCTGATGAGTCCTGACTGGGCTATTTGCCAAATTCAGAGGAGAGGTGGTAGAGGGAGATGTTGAAGACTTAGATATAAGAAAAGAGAGAAAACATATCTTCTCTGGAATGTAATTTCCATGAGTGTAAATTTTTTTTTGTTTTTTATTTACTGCTGTATATTCAGTTCTTGGAAGAATATCTGGCTCAAAATATATGCTCTATAAATGTATTGTTGAATAAATGAATAAATAAATGAACAAATATACAACAATATTCCTTAACGCATTTCACTGCCCTTGTGAGATATTCTGCTATGTTCTAGAGATGCAATGTTCACTTTATTCTGAGGTCAATGATATGCTAAAGCATTGTTAAATATCGTGACTCCTGTTTTGTATATTTATAATTATCATAATTGGAGTTATTCCATAGTTCTTCAGTATATGCTGGTTTTCATAACTGCACTGAAAACTTACCGAGAACAAAGTTGATGATTTTTACTTTTTTTGGAGTCCTAATAGAACAAGTAAATGTTTGTTTAGTTGAATCATGTTTCATTAAGAAGGGCCTGAAAATGAGTCTACTAATTAAGTAAGGGGCTAATTTGGTGGAACTGCTCCATTCTTGGTAAAACTATCTTTTTGTAGTATTTATATATTCAGTTCTGATAGTTAAATTATCCTCTCTATTTTATCTGTTAATATTACCTTGTTATTTCTCCTGTAAAGTCTAGAGGTATGAGAGTGAATTATTAAACACAGCTGCAAAATTACAATACACTTAAAACTATTTTATAGGTGATATATTTTTGATTAAATTATTTAGATGATTACAGCATGATATTTAAAGATACAAGTGTTCAAACTCTTTTTATCAACATCTATGTTCTTTGAGAATGATGAGCTGTAGACTAAGACATGTGCTCCTATTTCTATGCTTCCTCTAGCTTTCATCTAGCCTGAAGTACATGAATTTTCAAATAATAATGTCTGATTCCTATTTATGATACAACCATGAATTACTTACACATGTGGAGATTAAGTTTTGAATTAATTTATTCATTCAACATTTTTATGCCTCCATAATTATTTTTCTAATAACTCTTTAATATTCTACTTTTTAGAATATTTTTATAGTAGTGAGATAAGACATCATTATTTCTAATTAATGGTTGTATTGCCTGGTAATAGGTATAATTTTAAATGCTTATTTTTAGTTGAACTATATATTGCTTTGATTAAAAATATTTTCCTAATATTATGAATATTTTATTCTTGAAAAAAATTGAATAACCGGTTCATAAATGGAAATCAGAATCTTTGGGAGGGAGGTCTTTGGCAAGGCAATTATTTTACACAAACAACTGAATCCGTGGGAGAGGACCACACGAAGCCTGAATCCCCTTTTGAACCCTCCGTAGCATACTCCAGGGAAAGTCACTGACTGAAGATTGTTTAAATGACAGCAGTAGGGTGCATAGTAACACCGCTCCTCAAAGGAAGCATCACCTTATCTGACCTAGCCTTGGAGTAAATCAGGCGCCTGCTTCAGCCAGTTGACGATAATGTCTCCAACCATTTCCATTTTTTAACATTCAGAGCCATTTGAGGACATCTTTTGTTTGTTTATTAGATCTTCATAGGATATATTTTGTTGAAAACTTAAGATGAACTTGATTTTTAGTTGAACCTTAGCCTCTGACAATATATGATTCTAAGGATTTCTGCAGTTCTGTGATTGATGTGTTGGTTCTTGTGGTATACATCAATTACCCAGTGATGAGATCTCACAATGTGCTCTTACCTGCCTGAGTCGTTTGGTAAAGTAAAAGCTATTATCTTTTTGCATAGCAATAGATAATAGTTAAATGGTTGCTTTTTTCACTTAATCTTTTCTGAGACATTAAATTTATGTTGTTTTTCTTATAGTTTCTGATTTTAAAGAAGTATAGAGTGTCATTTGTGGAGAGAACAATTATGCAGCTTGAAACCTAGACAGTCTGTAGAAAATGATCCTCTTGGCGAAGAGTTCCAAATAAAGGAGCTCTGAAGAACTTTGGGTTGGTTTTGATTATACAGTATGTTTAGTTGTGATTTTGTCCATCTCTTCACAGAAAGATCAGTGGTTAAATGTATGCCATTAGCTGCCAGAGTCAACACTCACAGTTTTCTTTCCATTCTGTGAGAAGAACTTCAAATGTTCTTATTCATAAAAGTTTATACTGCAGCCTGTTGGTCTGAACTAAAAACACACAATATTCCATGTCCTGTTAAGAATTCCAACCTGGAAAGGTCAACTCTTAAGTTTATCACAGTGTTTATGGAGGCACAGATTATTTACTTAGCATTGTAGAGTAACTGATATTTGTTTTTAATTCATAAATTAGAATGTATTATTGAAACAGTAATTAGGAATGTAGAATCATTATGATTTATCTATTAGAGCACATCTTTTTCAAAGTTTTTTACTCATACTTCTGTATATAAAAGCAAACCAATGTTCTTAAAAAGTCACAATTATAGATGGGTTGGTGAGTGGTAATATTCGTTTTCCACATTTGTTTTCACTTGTATCATATTAAAAGCAACTTTGAAACCAATTAACTAATTTCAAAAAAGAAAGAAAACCCCTCATCTGATTGATTGTTAATCATGAAGTCCACACAATGTCTTATCC
>NC_138372.1:80062683-80070097 GCF_054177405.1 Leptonychotes weddellii | reverse complement strand
AAGAGGGAATGTTCTGCATGGAGCACTGGATGTTGTGCACAAACAATGAATCATGGAACACTACATCAAAAACTAATGATGTAATGTATGGTGATTAACATAACAGTAAAAAAAAATTAAAAAGAAAGAAAAAAGACTAAAATATCATCTTTTCTCATTTCTTTTTATTCAGTAATAAATTAATTTAACAAGGATATAGAGCAGAGCAATATACTGTCACAGTATCCAGAATTAACCAAATGGCAGAATCTGAGTGAAATTTGACTTCTGATATCAAATGGAATGTTTTGATAGTTTGCTGAAAAGACTCAAAGAACTCACTGAAACCTGTCTTATTCAAGGTTGCATTTATTGCAAAGAAAAGATATAGAAAATCAGCCAAAGGAAGAGATGCATAGGACAAAATTTGGAAAGGGTCTAAATGCAGAGCTTCCCTCTCTCTATGGAGTCATGAATGACCTTAACACCTCCTGGCCACAGTGTGTGAAAATATGCCGAGTGATATCAACCAGGGAAGTTCACCTGAGTCTTTTGACATCCAGAGTTTTTATTGGGGCTCAATCACATACTGTCTATATGGCTGTCTTTTAGTTTCTAGCTCCTCTTGGAGGTCAGGCTAATATCTTCAGTCTCCAGTTCTTCCAGTGGTTGACACTTATACTGCATGGTCCAAAGTGCCCATCATAAATCACACTGTTAGACTGTCTTATTTTAATTTTGGAAGGTATGGAATGAGGCAGGGCAAACTTAGAAAATACCTAGGCAAAAGTAGAAAACAGGGCAAAAGAACAAGAAACTAGGGAATGCTATGTTGATGTCTTGAATTACAGAATTTGAAAGTAAAGGGATATTAGTAAGCACCTAATGGTATGAACTTTTTAATTCACATGTGAGAAAACCTAGAGAAATTAGAAGAATTGGCTGTTTATACAGTGTTTATAGAAGAGCATCATCTAGGATTTAGGGTTTTTTTTTTAAGTTTCTCTTTTTATTTAGGCCTAATCATATCCCAACTAGCATTCTCTTTTGGGGTGATTTTAAACAGCATGAAGGTGTTCTCAATTATATTTTTCCTCTAGTGGTTAAAATCACTGAAGAGTGTGTTCATAACTGTTTATCAGGGAAAAAAAAATTGTCTGCATTCTATAGAAAAGACTCCAGGCAACTTGGAAATAAGAAAAAGGCTGAAAGGAACCTAATGGAAAATAAAGATTGTTAGATAAAGGCCATTGAGATACGATATTTTAATATTTTTATCAAATTCTTTAAATTAACACATGTTCAATGTTATGTTATATGATTGGCTGAAATTATGCCTAACACTCAAAAAACGTAGGAAACCTAAGTTGAAAAATACTTAAAACAAAAAGGCTTTAGAGTTAAGAGACCTGAGCTTCAGTCCCAGTTTTATAAGAATATATATGTAATTGTGCTCAAGCTACTCTTCTGAATCAAAGTGACACTAGGAAGAATATGAGTGGGTTGAACTATCAGTGATTCTTACTCTTCTGGAGTCATAGAGAGACCCTTTAAGAATCCAGTGAAGCTTTGCACTATCTCTCTAAGAAAATGCACAAATGTAGTTACATACACAATTTTAATGTACTTTCTGTGAGTTCAAGCATTTGACCCACATTTTGAAAGCCAGGTTAAGAAATTCTAGTTATGATGATTCCCAAGGTATCTTTCATGTCTAAAATTTGAGATTGTTTTATAATCATGTTACCTCAGAATCATACGTGAAATTTCAGATTTTTAAAACAAATTGATGCATACAGCATGGAATATTCAATTGTTCTCAGACTTTACCCAGAAGTACTGATTCAGAGACATTGAGGATGGGTAATCTGAGTTTTGTTGTTGTTGTTTTTATTGAAGTATAGTTGACATACAGTGTTACATTAACCCATGTCCATTGATGGATGAATGGAAAAAGAAGTTGTGGTATCTATATACCATGGAATATTACTAGGCAATCCGAGTTTGAATGAACTCTCCAGATGATGGTGGTGTGTGGTCAAGTTTGGGAGCCACTGGCTATAAGAATAAACTGAGTAAGATTGAAAACAAAATATATGAAAGGCCAGATAGACTTGATGATACTATTTGTAGGGCAATAAAACCTTAATGGGGGGGTAGAAGGAAAATAAAGCCACTATCACATGTGCCATGTAAACTAACTTTAGATAAGTCGTTGCCAAATAATAATTCATAAATTTGTAGTACATTGAATTTATCAAATTGCTTTTAGGTATCTTACCCTTTGGCTTTTCATAATAACGTTCTGAGTTAGATAACACAAAATGTTATCCCCAATTTATGAGTAAGAAAACTCAAGTTTATTAGTATGCTTAGTGAAATAAGTCAGACAGAGAAAGCCAAATACCATATGATTTCTCTTATAGGTGGAATCTACAAACAAACAAACAAAACAATAAAAAAACCACACACTCATACACAAACAAGCTTATAGATACAGAGAACAGATTGATGCTTGCCAGAGGCAGGGGTGGGGAATCGGAGGAATGCGTGAACTATTTTGTTTTTAGTTTAAATAAATTGAGTAAAAAATATATTCCTCATTTAAAAAAAAAAAAAAAGCTCAAGATTTTGTCAAAGTTCACCCAGTTAGAGATAGTATTAGAACTTAACCTCCTTTCTCTGGGGCTCCTTATAACATGACATGCTACAATAAGACCCTTAAAAAGGGGAACTGATTAAAATTTGCACCTTTTTTTTTTATCATTCTACAACAGTATTTCCAATTTTGGTTATTACTCTTAATATTAAGTCACATATTGAAATGCATTGGAGGAAAGACCTTTACTTGTTAGAACTTTTATGGTTTGCATGGTGTGATGTAAGAAAATTAATCTCCTAGATCCACTACATTTAAAGTTTATTTATTGTATTGTTGAGGTATCTTTTTATTGTAAAAATTTATAATGAAGTAAAGATATTTCAATGAAAAAGGTGCAATTGTTTTTTAGAGTGTCTAATGAAAATTAATTGTTCTCTCATTCCCTCTATATTCCCCACCTCCACTATTTGAGATAACTATTTTAAACTCCTTTAGCTATTTCTTTTGATATTTATTTGCCCATGGCAAAATAAGATGTTTAACTTACTTTAAAAAATAAATTATTGGTTTTAGATGTTGTAAAGAAAAACTCTATTGTTTTCATTTACATGACATATAATACTCTCTGAATACTACTTCACTTCTGTCACTAGATGTGTGGGTTTTCCATGTATCAAGCAGTTCTGTGATACCAGCTGGATGTCCTGCATTTTACTCATTTACTTAATTCTGAGATCATCTACCTGGAGATGGTATTAGATCCCATAGGCTAAGGGTTTAGTTCTACAAGACTGTCCACCCCCTCCCCCACTCCAGATGCCAATCACAAATCCAGGTTTTCACCTGAGCCTCTGACTAGCTGTAGATCAGAGGTTCCCATGTACCCTTCTCAGGTTCGATTAATTTGCTAGAGCAGCTGACAGAACTCAGGAGAACATTTTTTTTTAAAGATTTTATTTATTTAATTGACAGAGAGGGAGAGAGAGCGAGGGAAAGCACAAGCTGTGGAAGTAGCAGAGGGAGAGGAAGAAGCAGGCTCCCCACTGATCAGAGAGCCCCACACAGGGCTCGATCCCAGGACCCTGAGATCATGACCTGAACCGAAGGCAGATGCTTAACCAACTGAGCCACCCAGGCACCCCTCAGTAGAACATTTTACTTTAGATTATGTTTATCATTAAAGGATAGAACTCAGGAACAGCCAGACGGAATGGATGTAAAAGGCAAGGTATATGGAAAGGGATGCAGAGGTTCATGGCCTCTCTAAGTGTGCTTCCACCGGTTCACCAACCCAGAAGCTCTCTGGAGCCAGTCCTTTAGGATTTTTATGGAGGCTTCATTACATAGGCACGATTGATTAAATCATTGGCTACTGGTGACTGATTCAACCTCCAGCCCCTCACTCATCCCCAGTCTCTAATGGTGGCAGTGGGGCTAAAAGTTCCACCATTCTAATTTTGGTTGGTTCCCCTGGTAACCAACCCCTATCCTTGGGTTATCTAGAGGCTTTCCAAAAATCACCTCCTTAGCAAAAACTCAGCTGTGGTTTAAAGAGGCTTGTTTAAGTAAGAAAAGACACTTTTTATGGCTCTCATCAATTAGGAAATTCCAAGAGTTTTAGGAACTCTGTGCCAGGAACAAGGATGAAGACCAAGTATATATTTTTATTTATTTATTTATTTATTTATTTATTTATTTATTATTATTTTTTTTTATTATAAATCAGTATCACTGATGTTACCTGTTTTCTAACAAAGAATATAGGGATTTAGCTTTCTTACATTACCTACCTCCACTTTGTATTTTCCCTCCTATTCTCTCAAAGATATATTTTGGAGATAAGTAAATTTTAGTTAAGTCAGTATTCAGGATTGATATGAGTATTCCTGTGTACATATCATTCACTCTTTCACTCAGTGAATAGTTATTGTATGCTTATAATGTTCCATAAAATTTTCTAGATACTAAAGGTACATCTTTAACAGAACAGACAAAAATCTGTGCTTTTATTGAGGCCATGTTTTAGAGAAGACAGAAAAAAATAAACATGATAAATGAATAAATTATATGGTAAATTTGCAGAAGGCAAGTACTAAAGGAAAAAAATAGAGCCAGTTAATAGGAATTGGTTGTTGAGAATGCCTTGCAATTTTAAATGGAGATAGGCAGATAGACTTTGAGAAGATGACATGTAGCAAATACTTTCAGGAGGTGAGGAGTGGGCCATCCAGAGAGCTAAGGGGTAGACATTCCTGAACAAGGGAATAGTCAGGGCAAAGGCTCTGAGGTGGAAGTGTGACTGGGTGTTCAATAAAAACAGTGTTGTGGGACAAGAAGAGTGAGAGGAGGTAGCAAGAAGTTGAGTTTAGAGTTTTAGCAAGAGGGCCACATTGTGTTGGGCTCTGTAGACCATTATGGGGGTTTTGGCATTTACTTTGAGAGAAGTGGAAAGCCTGGGAGGATTTTGAGATAAGGATTGATATGTTCTTTTTTTTAATTCTTTTTTTTTTTTAAGATTTTATTTATTCATTTCAGAGAGAGAGAGAGACAGAGAGCATAGCATGGGGAGCAGCAGGCAGAGGGAGAAGCCGACTCCCCGCCGAGCTGGCAGCCCGACATGGAACTCGATCCCAGGACCTAGAGATCATGACTTGAGCCGAAGGCAGATGCTTAACCATGTGAACCACCCAGGCGCCCTTGGATTGATATGTTCTGATTTATGTGTTAATTGGGACTGTTCTAGCTGTTCTGTTAACAGATTGTAGGAAGCATTGTTTGAAAGCAGGGAGACTAGTTAGGATGTTATTGTAAGAATCCATGCAAGAGATGAAAATGGCTTGGACCAGGATGGTTGGGATTTTGAGAAATGCCGATATTATGGATACATTTTGAGGGAGAGTTAAACCTACTACAATTAATCCATATAATACATTCACATATCTTTTCTTAAGCACTTTTGTTTTGATAATTGCAGCTTTTGTGTTAGATCTTGATTTTCTGTGTACCCATAAAAAATCCATGAAAAGCTTTCTAACTTAAGTGTGAATTTTCCCCCTCCCCCATAACTGAAACATCAGGTATTCTGTTTGATCCGCTTTTGGAGAGGGACTGGTGAAGGTATCCTTCTTGTACCTCACTGTCTTCTTGTTCCAATTAGATTGTGTGATACCTAGGCTTCTATTATTATCCTGGAATTTTTCCTTCACCATCAGCTTTTGGTTCTTTCACAGTTTGGGATTTGTTTTGTTTTGTTTTGGTACTGTTAAAAAACAAAATTCAACTGAGTAAATTTAAAGATCACATTGGCTTTATTCAATGATTCATGAATTGGGCAGTATCCCATTTAGCAAATAGAAAGGAGCTTCAAAGAGCTGAACAAAATGGGAGACTTTTATAGGCAGAAGTGGAGAAGGAGATAATGGATTACCTCATTTTTCTTGGGGGAACGGAAGAAGTCTATCAGGCAGATTAACTCATTAGTACTGACCAGGAAATTCCAGATTTACTGATTTAAAATTACATTCCCAGGAGAGGTTGAAATTGCAATTCGGTTAGGTATTAAGTCCTGGTTAGCTGACATGCAACTTAGCACAAGTGACTCCATTTGGGGCCTGTTCTGTCTCTCTCTCTCTCCCTCTCTCTTAACAGTACCATGGCTTTATCTTTCTTTATTTTCTTCTTTGTCAGTTGTGCATCTCTTCCAAGAAAGAATACATTGGTGATAAATTTTTGAGATTTTGCCTGGTCTGAACATGTTCTTGTTACAAGCTCACGAGTCTTGATATTTTTGACTGGTTAATCTAGGTAGGTGTGATGGTTAATTTTATGTACCAACTCAGGTAGGCTGTGGTACCCAGTTGTTTGGTCAAACATAAGTCTAGATGTTATTGTGAATTGTTTTTTAGATGTGGTTAGCATTTAAATCAGTAGACTTTGAGTAAAGCAAATTACCTTCCCTAATACTCTCATCCAATCACTTGAAGGCCTTAAGAGCAAAGACTGAGTTTCTCCTATGAGGAAGGAATTCTCCTCAAGACTGCAACATAGAAACCCTCGCTGAGTTTCCAACCTGCTGCCCTATAGAATTAGGATTCAAGACTGCAACATCAACTCCTAACTGAATTTTCAGCTTGCCAGCTTGTCCTACAGATTTTGGACTTGCCAGTCCCCAAAATTGTGTGAGCCCATTCATAATGAAATTTTTAGTCTCTAAAAGTATGTTTTCCTCCAAATTCTCCTTTTCTAAAAAAACATTTTTCTTAATCCATGGATACTACAGCTTCTATTATTTTTGGTGGATATTAAATTTTAGTTGTACTTAAGCTTTATTCTTCCCTTCATTGTTGTTATTTCCTAAGTTCCTTTATTTTCTTACAGTTTTAGTCTCTGTCATATTAGACACTACCTGTCCATATTTACAGGTAGGGCACTAATAAGCTTATTGAAAATGGTGTGTGTGTGTGTGTGTGTGTGTTCAGAGAAGAGCTTATTGAGTGGTGAGCTTTGCTGTAAAATGATTGAGCAGGGACCTATATCTTTCATTGAGAAAGACTATGTCAGTATTTGAAAATATTTCTCTTGGGTCAATTTCCCCAAAAAGGAATTTTTAATGTCCTAGTGTGGCAGTGGGGGCTATATAGAAAAAGGATGTTGGGGGCTCACTGTCCAATGGTAGATTTTCACTAACTCCTCCTGGTTTTAGTAGAGGCCACCAGCCCTCATCAGTGCCTATTCTCTCAAGTTTAAATTATCACTTGTTCAATCTCATTACTCTGAGAGGTTTTTTAGGAGGTGGGAGCTTATCCACGATTTTGTGTGTGTGTGTGTGTGTGT
>NC_138372.1:79983713-80062183 GCF_054177405.1 Leptonychotes weddellii | reverse complement strand
GTTGGGAAAATTGAACAGCCACATGCAGAAGAATGAAACTGGACCATTTCCTTACACCACACACAAAAATAGACTGAAAATGGTTGAAAGACCTAAATGTGAGACAGGAGTCCATCAAAATCCTAAAGGAGAACACAGGCAGCAACCTCTTCGATCTCAGCCACAGCAACTTCTCCTAGAAACATTGCCAAAGGCAAGGGAAGCAAGGGCAAAAATGAACTATTGGGACTTCATCAAGATATAAAGCTTTTGCACAACACAGGAAACAGTCAACAAAACCAAAAGACAACTGACAGAATGGGAGAAGATATTTGCAAATGACATACCAGATAAAGGGCTAGTATCCAAAATCTTTAAAGAACGTAT
Organism: Leptonychotes weddellii; assembly: GCF_054177405.1. Classification (NCBI taxonomy): domain Eukaryota; kingdom Metazoa; phylum Chordata; class Mammalia; order Carnivora; family Phocidae; genus Leptonychotes; species Leptonychotes weddellii. Next base: position 80,061,817 of record NC_138372.1, on the reverse strand, counting down.
CAAGCTCAACACCCAAAGAACAACTAATCCAATCAAGAAATGGGCAAAAGACATGAACAGACATTTTCCAAAGAAGACATCCAAATGGCCAACAGACACATGAAAAAGTGTTCAACATCACTGGGTGTCAGGGAAATCCAAATCTTTCTTTTTAAAAAATTTTTTTTATTTTTTTAAATTTATTTATTTGAGAGAGAGAGAGCACAAGTGGGCTGAAGGGCAGAGGAAGAAGCAGACTCTCCACTGAGCAGGGAGCCTGATATGGGACTCGATCCTGGGACTCTGGGATCATGACCTGAGCCGAAGGCAGATGCTTAACCAACTGAGCCACCTAGGTGCCCTGGTTGGTGAATTTCTAATCATGTGCATTTTATCCACTCTAGCCTGCCTAATTCTTTGAGACTTTTGGTCCCTTCCTCCACAATCTGCTATTGTAGTTCCAGCATTTCTATATCACTTAGTGTAAGTCATCACTTTTTCTAAGCTTCCCAGAGCCATCTAAACAGTGTGTTAGAATAATCTCCCAGGGTTCTTGCCCAGGTGTTTTGTCCTGCATCTCTGGAAATTTCTCCCATTTCAAAAAACTATGTTTTATTCAACTTTACATTTTGCCTTTGATCCGGCACCCTCAGTATCCATTATAAACATTTTCTTATTGTTCCTTTCCTCCCTTAGCAAGCCCAGCACTTCCCCAGCTGGGTGACCTGTCCAATATTATTGATCTAATGGGAAAAGGAGAGGTGGACACAGATGTTCCTGTAGGTACATCTTATTTTTCAAGACAAAATTTTCTGTATCATCTTTAACATGGGATGCATCAATACAATTAATACAATCCAAATATCAGTGTCCTAGACATCTCTCCAATCTCAGACCTGACTTCGGTACAACAGACTGGCTTGACAATGCAAACTTCTCTTGAACACTACTACCCTTATAATAATTAAGGTTTAGGCCTTATCCACAGCATTTTTCTGTACTCCTGTGACAGAAAATAAGAGACTCTTTATGTGATGTAAAGAAGGCTCTCACTTCACACTTTGTCTTCAACTAGTGATTAATAACCCTTAGCCTTAGACAATAAAAGACTTTCACTAGTGCATCAATATTACCCAGCAATATTCATCGGATTCTATAGTACTTATACTTACTTCTTCTGAACCTCTCAAACACCTGCTAAAAACTGCTAATGCAGCCCTTCCTTTGGTGTCCCATCCCAGTTCCTCACTGGCAAAACAATATAGCATAACAGCAGCAATCACTTGTCCTTTTTCTATAAGTGATGGTGTCTTCATTGCCAATTGGCCAGTAGTGATCCAACTACAAACCCATTTTAGGGTCTGCTTCCTAGGATCACTTTATATCAATTGTCTTACATTTTGTTTCTCAGAATACAGGCTCTGAATTAGATATTGAGTGTGAGATGTTTTGAAGTATGATTTGAGTTATGTATTGCTATATAATGACAACAACAACAAAAATATAATGGTTTAAAATAACCACTTTTATTGTATTTCAAAATCATGTGGGTCAGGAATGTGGGCACAGCTTGGCTAAGTGATTCTTCTGCTTCATATAGGGTTTATAGTAGTCAGTTGCGGCTATATTCACTTGGCAGCTGGACTGGTCTGCAGGTCACTCACATGCCTGATGCCTTAGAAGAGATTACTATAAGGCTATATTTAGTCTGGCTCTTCTCTTTAGTCATATACTCTCAGAATCTAGGCATAAACTGCCATAGTGTCCCTTACATTGTAGTCTGTTGATCAAAGTTGTCATAGGACAACTGTTTTGAGAGGAAAAAACCTAGACCTTATCTCTTGGGAGAAGAGTGTCAAAGAATTTGTGGCCATCTTCAATCTGTCACAAATATTCTTAGGAACGAGCCATATTAGGGAACAGGAGAAGTAGGATGGGGAGGGAAAGGGGAAACTGAAATACAGTTACAACAGATGCCTCAGCCAATCCCATGAGGGGTTCTGGAGCTGGAATGACCATTTGAATTTGACCTGAATTGTGGCAAGGAGGTCAAGTTTATGTGTGGTTCTATTGGGTCAATCATTTGATATGGACTATCTTTGGGGTGGGGAGGCAAGTAACTTTGGTTTAGGGAGTTACCTTTTGGTCTAAGCAATTCTCAGAGATAAATTAAGTTATAAGACATTATCAGTCAACACTCCTGCTGACTGAGTGCCTCTCTCATGAAAGGATAATCTGGGTGGTGCATCACAGCATTCATTACACATGTCAAGAAATAAATTGAGGCTATAAACAACAATAACACTGAAAATTAAAATACTGATATGAAGGAAAGAGTTGATCAAGTACATTTTATTAAATACAATAATGCATACATTTTATTAAAAAGATAAAGATATTAAAGAAAAGGTGTTTCAGTAAAGTATAATTAGTGTCTCTGAAGGAAGAACCCAATCAATGGAACAGAATGATTTCTAAAATATATATCAAGAAGAAATTAGGGAAAAAATTATTCTGAAGATGAAAATAACACATGGCGTGCAAGACAAATTTTTCAGAGGATGCTGAATACAAAGACATATTCTTTTTAAACTATTATATTCAGAAGTAAAACTGGAGTTCTTTACTTCCAGTAAATGGGGACTTGAACTGTGTCCCATCTTCCTCTAATATATCTTATAAAAGCAGTAAGGCAAATTAAAACAAAAACAAACAAACAAAACCTGCAATTTCTTCTTACATTGAAACCAGAAAACATATATACCCCATATATTTTTTTTAAGTGTAAAAACTGCTAAAAGCAACTAAGATTGGCACAAAACTGAATGGACTGAAAGGCGCCACAAGGCACATGGTAAGAGGAATAGCAATAGTCCGGAAGCAAAAGACTTCAGGAAAGGCCTAAATGAAATAAGATCTATGGGATCTGGGAAGGACAAAGTAGAAACTGAAAAGATAAATAGGTGCATGAAAGCTTTGTATAGAATATGTATAGAATGACGGATAAGTGATGAAGTGTCTTAGAAAATACCAATAAAACTACACTCCCTAAAGGAACCACCTGCAATTACTGGACAAGGAAAATCTAGTTTGTTCCATAGTAAGAAGTAAAATTCGAGCTGGCCCAACATTGACACACAGCTAATAGAAGAGATAAAAAGGGAAAGACTTACCCAAAAAGCACATCACAAAATGAGAAAGAACAGATGAAAGTTCTGCCCAAATATTTCATCATTAACTAAAAAATAAAATGAGAAAAATGAAATAATCACTTTTACAAGAGAAGACCTCAAAGTACAAACACAAGGTTTTTGGGAAAATATGGTGAGAAAATAGAAGGAAATGAAATGTACTTTAGTAGAACTCAGGAAAATGTACGAAGAACAATAAAAAACATCACAGAAATATAAGACAAAACTGGAGAACAAGGCAACATAAACATGGAGAATAACACCGGAAGGGATCTGGAGTATAGTATGAGAAAAGCGACCAAAATAAAAGAGAAATGCAGAGGACTTAAAAAGGATTAAAGGGAATAGTTAGATACACAAGGAAGGCAAAGGAGATCAAATGTGCATAATTGGAGTTTACCAAGAAAAAAGCCAAAATAATGGAACAGAATATAGAAACATATAATTCAAGAAAACATTCCTGAAATTAAAGAAGGCCCAGATCTACATTTTTGAAAGGACATGTCATATGCCAGGACAATTTGAACCAGAATGGTCAATAATGAACATTTGATAAAGTATTGGTCCTTAAAGAAATAATCCTTTGCAACGCTAAGCAAAGATGCCAAGTCACTTAGAAGAGAAAAAACAAATCATCTGGATTTCATGTTTTCCTTAGCAGTATTCAGCATCAGAAGACAATGGAGCAATATTTATATGATAGGCAAGGGAAGTGTAAGCCAAAGATTATATGTCCAGCCAAGTTGTGCTGCAGGTGAAAATTCAACAAATTGTTTTGAACACCAAGCACTCGGGGATTGGTATTCCCAAAAGTCCTTGTTAAGGAAACTCCCTGTAGGTGAACATCAATCAGAGGGTGCCTGGAAAGGAATGGCAAAGTCATGAACTTTGAATTTATTTTATTTAGAACCAACATAAACTAAATATAAATGTTTTATGCTATAAGAATGAGAAAATGTTAACCACTTAAAGAGAAAGAAGATAAAATGTAGAGCAAGTCTGTTACCACATCTGAAGTATCTGGGAATCAAAGAATATCATTTCAAATTTACAGAATTAAGTAATAGATAAATAAGCATATTGAATCAAAATGTCATTACTGTGACTGTCTATATTTGGAAATTGTTTCCAAGATTCCTCTTCATTCTATGGTACTTGGTTAAAGTCCAGGAACTCCTGGAAGGTCTAGAGTGCAGATGGGAAGAAGCCATTTATTTTGGAAAGTTCTGGGGGTCAGACATGATAATGGTCAAATGCAGCCATATGTGGCAGTCCTCAGCTTGTGCTTGTTTTCCTCCTGTGCTCTGAGTCATGGTGTTTTCTAACCCCGTGGCTTCCGGACCACTGCTGGCCCAACGCTCACCACCAGGGCCATCCCTGTACACATGCAGTGACAGCAATGCAACAAAAGAAGCAGTGTCCTTTGACCTCTGCAAAAAACCCCATTGTTTGTAGACAGATGAGCATGGCTTCTTGTAGCTTATCACGAGTTCAGACTATTTCATTTATGCCAATACTTAAGGCAGCTGTGATTGCTGACTTTCTCTCTGATTCTCCAATTCTCTCTTTCCAGATGCTGTCTTCCCCAGCTACTCCCACACTGGTGTAAATTCTAATTCCTAAATTAAACCTTTTACTGACATCATGCTAATAATGGTTTGGTTTATGACTGATTCAAAAATTGAGCTAAGCAAGGTAATTTTATTGACTGTAAGAATAAACCAGGAAAATACAAATTTAAAGGAAAAAAAGTAAGAGTTGTGATCTTAATATCAAACAAATGGAATTCAGACCCCAAAGTGTTAAACTACATGAGGAAGGGAAATTTCTTATGCTAAAGGTCTCTATCTATAATCAAAATACAAATTTATGAATGTATATGCATTAAAATGGCACAATAGCAAAGTTAACTAATGGTACTCATACTGACATCTTGACCTATTTTTTTATTTCAGTGGCAGCGCTTATGGTATTTTCCCATTAAGTACGATGGTGGATTTGGATGAGAGATATGCTGTTTTCATTTTAAGGAGTCATTAATCTATTACTAATTTATTGTTTTTTATTTTATTTATTTGCTTTTTGTTCATTTTATTTTTAAAAACACAAATGATTATTGAATTTTGTCAAATGCCTCATTAACATCTATGGAGGTAATATGACTTTCCTCCTTGGAGTTATCACTGTAATTAATATTGATCCATCTGTACATCTCTGGACTAAATCCACAGGGTCATGATTTTAATGTGATGCTAGATTATTTTTGTGAGTATTTTAGTGTGGAATTTTGTATCAATGCTCATGACTATATTTGGGGTATTTTTGTTGAAGTTTCTTTTAAATGTCGAGATTGTTTTTACGCTTATTTCATATAAGTATTTTTGGATTATAGAAATACTTTGAAATTAAAAACATTGTAGTATCTAGTCTTTAACATTTTGAAACTGGATCTTTTGCTTTTTGGAAATGAAAATCTTTTCATTTATGTTAATCATTTTATGTTTCTTTCTCTTGGATTTATTTTATTTTTCTAGAAAATTACAAATTTCATCCATACTTTCAAATTTATAATAGGAATATAAAAGAATACTGGCATGAACAAGCTGACTCAGTTCTAGCTCAGATTGAAGACCTTAAACTTTGAAGAAGCACAAATATCATGGATACGTGATTTTTCTGTAGTACTGTTGATTTATACAAGTAGAAGTTTAGAGGAAGAGAAGTTTACGTTGGTAAAGTTTGGAGGTCTTTTTTTTTTAAAGATTTTATTTACTTATTTGAGAGAGAGAGAGAGCAAATGGGGGCGGGGTAGAGAGAGAATATCCACCAGACTCCCACTGACCTCAGAGCCCAGGGTTTGATCTCATGTGAGGTTCGATCTCAGGACCCAGGAGATCAGGACCTGAGCCGAAACCAAGAGTTGGACACTTAACCGACTGAGCTACCCAGGCGCACCAAGTTTGGAATTTTTAATTGAGACCTTGCATGTAGAAATTAAGAGAAATCAATACATTCTTATTGAACACTTCTTTATTACCAAGAAGGACAATTGAAAAGAGAGAAGACATAAAACATGGTGATTACTCTGAAGGCACTTGCAGCCCAATTGTGAATGCCTTCAGGATTTAATCCCCCAAAGGCTATAATGAACTATTCAAGGTAACTATAACTAAATGCTAAAGGAGTTAATTCATACTTTAACCTTTATAATATTTCAGAGACTGAAGGGATTACTTAAGGCTGAGGTAATCAGAGGTTTAAAGAGGGAAGTTAATCCTACATGAAGGAGAAGACTCTAGGTATGAAAACAAGAATAAATGTGCCTTTTGTGGCAGTAGACAGGTAGGATATAATAACTAGTCTGTTAGTATTTGTTGAATGAATAAATATGTGACATTACATAAGATAGGGGAAAAAAGAAGGAAGGAAGCAGGGAAGAAATGGTTAAAAAGTCAAATATCATAAACAGATCATAAAATGACTGCGAAGCACCCATTGGATTTTCCAGCTAGGGATTGTTGATCATGGAGACAGTCATTTCAATGGATTACAACCAGATTTTAGTGAGTTGAAAGTGGATGTGCTGAGATGAAAAGTAGAGAGTAAAGGAGAATAGAAATAGTTTTTGTCTGTTTGTATTTGGTTTTGTTTTGCTTTTTGTTAATGTGAAAGAAACAGAGCACATTTGTAGACTACAAGGAGGGATTTAGATGAGGGAAGAGATTTCATGACATGAAGACAGTAGTAGGTCATGATGAAGACTGCAGAGATAGACCTTGGACAGAAGCAGGGAAACCTCCTCTGAAAATGGAGTAAATAGAAGGAATGGCTGCAGTTAAATCTCATAATGGAATATCAGAAAAATTGATGAAATTCTGCTTAAGTGGTCTTAATTTTATTTTACAAACGGGAAATGGAGACATTTGTGAAGGAGGGAAGAAAGTAGTGCTATATTAGAATAATGAAGTTTGGACTGGACTACAATGAAAATAGGAGTGAAGAAGTCAGTTCTAGCTCAGTTTGAAGACATATTTTTGGGGGATGCACAGTTTTGCTGTAGTGATTTTTATGCACTGAGTTAGGTATACACTGAAGGAAGGTTTAGAGTTTTTAAATGAGTATATAGATAAGACTAACTGAGGGGCACCTGGGTGGCTCAGTGGGTTAAGCGTCTGCCTTTGGCTCAGGTCATGATCCCAGAATCATGGGACGGAGCCCCACTGGGCTCCCTGCTCAGCAGGGAGTCTGCTTCTCCCTCTGCCCCTCCCCCTTACTCATGTGTGCTCTCTCTTTCTCTTAAATAAATAAATAAAATCTTAAAAAGAAAAAAAGAAAGACTAACTGAAGCAGTGAAATTGGAGAAAAAGACCTAGAAAATAATAGAGACACAGAGAAAGGAAGTATTGTAAGAAATTGGTGTATTGATCTCAAGATTTCAGAGGTTTAGTTTTATAGAAGATAACAAGATTTTTGCAGGAAGTGATTGAAATGTCCTACAAGTAAAGGTCACTGAAATAGTGAGGTCAACAAACTGAGGATAAAGGCCACATGGTATAGAGGAAAAAGGTCACAGATTCTGACATCTATCTCTTAAGCTACGTGACCTTGGGAAAATTACTTCATTTGAGTGGCCCTCAGTTTCCTAATAAGTGGAATTAAAGTGCTACTATAAACATTAATGAAAAAGCATGTATTAAAGAGCCTAGCAAAAACCCAGCATGGAAACGTTGTGTTATAACATCATTCTTTTTTTGTTGTAGTTGTTGTTGTTTTTTGTTGTTGTTGTTTTACATTATTGTTTTTGTTGCTGTTATCATTTTTACTTTTGTCACAGTTAAATAGGTCAAGGACTTGGGGGTTATCAGATTTTGAGTACAGAGGAGTCAAGTGTGAAAGTTGTCAGTGAATATAAGGAGTTGATAACAAGAAGAAAGAAAATGGTAATTACGATTGCTAGAGATGATGTCATTGGATAGCTTGGAACAAAAAAAGCCTTATTTTTATGCTCTGGGGAAATCAGAAATAAAATTTTATTTTTACTTTTTTTTTAAATATTTTATTTATTTATTTGACAGAGACAGAGATAGCGAGAGCAGGAACACAAGCAGCGGGAGTGGGAGAGGGAGAAGCAGGCTTCCCCTCGAGGAGGGAGCCCGATGTGGGACTCGATCCCAGGACCCTGGGATCATGACCTGAGCCGAAGGCAGACGCTTAACGACTGAGCCACGCAGGCACCCTATTTTTACTTTTTTAAAAGATTTATTTATTTATTTATTGAGAGAGAGAGGGGAAAAAAAAAAGCACGAGTGAGGAGAGAGGCAGAGGGAGAGAAAGAATCCCAAGCAGGCTCCACATCCAGTGCAGAGCCCAGGGCTCAATCTCATGACCCTGAGATCATGATCTGAGCCAAAATCAAGAGTCAGATGCTTAACCAGCTGAGCCACCCAGGCACCCCAGAAATAAAATTTTAAATAGTAATTTGTAGTAAGAGAATTCTGACCTGTCTCTGCATTTGTCCCTGGAAAAGAATAAGATGAAGTAGCTTTCTATTAAGGAAGTGGAAATCTAGTGAAGAACATTTAGAGTAGAATGGAATTCCAGAAGAAAAAATATAAAGGACTAAGGGAATAGTGGGAGGATAAGTAAAGAGACAGGAAAGATACAGCAATATGAGGATGAAAATATGGGAAAAGGAGAAAATCAGAGGGCCTCTACCAACTGCATGATAGCAAGGGTGATGGGCATGAGGTGAGAGCATGCCCAGATGCCACATAAACACCAAAATAAAATTATTTACATGTTGGAGCTGGCTGACTCTTCTCTTGGTGATGAAAACTTGGGGATGTTAGAGACATGATCAAGTCACATATAATGATTGAAATTGAGGATATAGGATATATCAGATACCTTTTAATTGTTTCAGAAATACTAGGATGGCTAAATGAAAATAACTAAAATTACATTTTAAATGTAAATCTGAGTTTCTCAAACCCAAGTTTTATTTAATTACAGTGACCTCAAAAGAAAATAATGAAAATAGTGTAAAAATGTGCATTTAAGTGCAATGAAGTATTTTCCTGAGATTTAAATTGGCTGGCTAAAGTGCCTCATAAACTTTCATTTACATTTTAAAAATATTAGTCATTTCAAAATATTGGGCATATGAAAGTTGCATTTAATGCTAGCACAATATTTGGAAGAGAATGAAAATAATGCAAGCATTGAAATATGTACTTTTTAGATAGCACTTAAAACTTTAAATAGAAATGTAACCCGCAGCTGACAGATTGTCTTTATCAGCCTTGAACAACATGTAGACAGCAGGCTGCATGGGTTCATAAATACATCTGGAGGCCTGCTCTTTGCCTGCCTGCTGTGTGGGAGTCTATGACTGGCAGCTCTTCAGGCATCAGAATGGAAACAATAGACCATCATCTGGATATGATAGTCACTTATTAAAATCTCAGCCATTTGCATTCTTCTTAAAACACCATTTTAAAGATAGTCATTGCTAACTGGAACATAAAATTTTAAGGCTTCTATAATGATATAAATCAGCCATAGTAATGATTAAATTGTTCATTTAGAAATTATTTTGTAACCAAGTAATTAGTGGCATAAATAAAACAGATTAATAGTGAGTGTCATTTATAATAAATTATACATTATGTATTTAGTTTATTAACTAAAATTTTAAATGCAACAATTACTTAATGCTACTGAGAAATATATACACTCAAATTTGACAAATTAGTATTTACACCCTTCAAAATAGGGATTTTTCCACTCTTTGGTCTAAGGCAGCCAGCAACTGGCTTAGGTTTTTATATAAATTGGCATTTTCTGGGCTCACAGAACCCAACTCATCTTGTAGACATTACAGCTCTTTACTGCCACAGTAGAGAACAAAGAGAACTGGAAGCAAGCACAGCGACTTGATATTTGGCCCCAAAACAGTAACTCCCAAACACTTAACAAAACTTTTCTTAGGCCTGTTCAGAAGGTGTGAGACTGTTCAGTACAATGACATTTAGCCAATAAGGGATTGTTTTCTCTATTTTATAGAGACCCTAGGAATTCTTCCCAGTAACATAAACTGTCTCATAAAAATTAACAATAGTGCTGATTATCTTGTCAAAAACAAGTGAGTACATCCAATAGAAGAAACACACACACACACACACACACACAGCCCATGAAATTATAGACTCCTTTAGCTTAGCAATTCATTTTTTTTTTTCCATTTCATGGCACATCTATGCAGCCTTCCAGATTCTCTGAAAATATTTTGGGTAAAGAAAGAAAGAGAAGTTTGTTCCCTGTTCTTCCCTTAACCCCTTTCTCTGATCAAACCATAATAAACACACTCATATGCCTATTACATACCATACTGCTCCATACACGTACCAGCCATCGTGTATCTTTCTATAGCTCACTCAAACTTCATATCCCATATGTTCGTTCAAAAAATAATAGAGATTCCATGATTCCACAGACTTCAAAAAGATTTACAGAAGTATTTTCAAATGCTAATTTAATCAGGACTATAGGGCACCATCATCTCTCACTGGATTACGACATTAGCTTTTTAACTTGTCTCCCTGCTCCCATTCTTCCCCTCCATGGTTTGAAGCAACCAGAGTGAGCTTTTAAAATCTGTCAGATCGTATCTCAAAATTCTTAAAGAACTCTCATCTAACAGTAAATGCCCAAATCCTTAAATAGCCTGTGGGCTCTGCCGAGGACCCGTGCTTATCTCCTACCCTTTCCCTTTCACTTGACCTGCTTCAGGCACACTAGCATCCTTGATGCTTTTTGAACATTTCAGACACAACCACCTAGGAATATTTGCAGAGGCTGCTTCTGTCAGGAGAATGCTTCCCCTAGATGTGCGCACGGCTCATTCCTTCTTCTTCAGTTTACTCTGATAACACCTTTTCAATGAGAGATTCTGTGAACACATTACAGTGACTCTTGAACAACATGGGTTTGAACTGTGTGGGTCCACTTATACACAGATTTTTTTAATAAACACAGTGCTGTAAATATGTTTTCTTTCTTATGATTTTTCTTAATAACATTTTCTTTTGTCTAGCTTATTTTGTTGTAAGAATACAGTGTATAATACATATAACATACAGAACATATGTTAATAAACTATTTATGTTATTGGTAAGGCTTCCGGTTAACAGTGGGCTATTAGTAAAGTTTTAGGGGAGTCAAAATTTGTACACAGATTTTCAACAGCTTGGGGGTCAGTGCTCCTAACCCCATGTTGTTCAAGAGTCAACTGTATTTAAAATTGCAACCTAATTGTCTGGAATTCCTTATCTTACTTAACTTTTCTTCATAGGAAGTATCATCTTCTAACAGATTTCCAATTTAATTGTTTATTTATTTTTATTATCTGCTTCTACCCACTCTAATGAAAGCTCCACCAGAAGGGGTGCTTTGTTATGTGCTCACTGCTGTATCTTCAACACCTGGAACAGTGCCTGGCACATAGATTCTGTCTAATAAATATTTGTAAAAACTTGTTGGAACTCAGAAGCCTGTTTTCAGGATTGTAGTTATACAGGAATTTCTCATACAAAAGGAAAATTTGTAGAGATATAGTAAGCAATTGTTACTTGTTTACATTTTTATACTTTTTATAAAACCAAAATTAATTTGTTATTTTTTTAAACATTTATTTTACTTATTTTAGAGAGAGAGAATGAGAAGGCTGGGGAGAGAGAGAGAATCTCAAGCAGACTTCCCGCTGAGCACAGAGCCCCACGCAGGGCTGGATCTCATGACCCTGAGATCATACCTAAGTCAAAACCAAGAGTCAGACCCTCAACTGACTGAGCCACCCAGGTGTCCCAAAACCAAGATGAATTTAATAAAAGTCATGAAATTTAGTTTAGGCGTGGTATGCTTTTATACATGCTTTAATCTTAAAACTAGCATGATACTTCAATTATATAGAAAAGGGAAAAAACACAATAAATGCCTGTAGATTCAACATTAAATTCTTTCAGATCTTGGGGTATTTTGCCATATTTGTTCCTCATAACTTGTTAAAAAGCAAAATATTACAGATATAATTTAAACTTCTTGAAACACCCACTGCCCATTTCTTTCTTACCACATCCCTAGATTGACTACTATCCTAAATTGATGTTTGGAAATCCCATGAATCCATATACATAAGAACATATAGATGGCTCCATGCATATTACATAATATTGTTTTATATAACTACAAACTTTATATATGTGAAGCCATAATTTAATTTATATTCTTAACTTGCTTTTTCCCTCTGCCATAATTATGTTGATGGGATATTCATCTGGTAATATTTATAGCTTTATGTAATTAATTTTAATTGTTATATAGTATTTAATATTATATTAACATGTATTTATTCATTCTCCTATTGATAAAAATTTAGGCTGTTTCTAATTATTTTTCTGTAATATACTGTTGCAATTAATTTTTTGTACACTCATCATTGTGAACAGGTGTGAGAGTTTCTCTAATGTATCTAAACAAGGAATTTTTACACAAAAGCTTACCCACATTTTCAGCTTTATTAGATGCTGCTAAATTATCCTTCAAGATGGTTATAGCAATGTATATACATAGAAGCAAGGGTTGTAGGCTTTTTTGGTTGTTGTTTTAATGATTGAGAATCTTCATTTTTGCCCTCACACTTGATGGCAGTTTAGCTGAATGTAAAATATTTAGTGGATGATATTTTTCTTTGGCACTTCCCTTGTATTCAGCTTAATGACCAGTTCTTTGTGTGAAATATTTTCTTTGATAACTTTATATTTTCCTTTTCACCTTGATCTTCTACAGTTTTATCTCAACATTCATTAGTTTAGATTTAGCTTAATTTAATGTGCTTAGTGATTAAATTTCACTTCAATCTGAGGATTTAGGTCTTTTTGTATTTTTGAATATTTTATGCCATTATTTCTTTAAATTTTTTTTTTTTAAAGATTTTATTTATTTATTTGAAAGAGACAGAGACAGCGAGAGCAGGAACACAAGCAGGGGGAGTGGGAGAGGGAGAAGCAGGCTTCCTGCTGAGCCGGGAGCCCGATGTGGGACTCGATCCCAGGACCCCGGGATCATGACCCGAGCCGAAGGCAGTCGCTTAACCAACTGAGCCACCCAGGCGCCCTGCCATTATTTCTTTAAAATAAAATAATTTCTCCATTAGTTCTTTATGGAATCCTAATTAGATAATGTGAATTCTTTTAATTGATCCCATAATTCTCATAGTTGCTCTTTGTTTCTCTATAAAAATATGGGTAAATATTTTTAGACTAATTTTTCAATTAAATTTGCTCTTGATTGTATAGAATTTATTATAATTTTTAAATCTTTTTATAGAGAATATGTCTTCAATTTCTAATATTTCTGGCTAGTTTTATTACAAATTCATATTTTATTTTATATCTTCTGGGTTTTTAAATTTTGTTTTTAACAAGTGTTATTCTTTATTTTTCTGATCAGTCAAGGCATTCTTTTGAAAACTCTTCTTTGGAGTGCTCCATATGATTATTTTCATGTAAAGTGGATTCATATTTCAACTATTAATTTTCTTGGCCAACTTTCTTAGCATATAGTTTTTTATATCTAATTGAATTTTGAGATTTTGATGTATTGATCCATGAAGGGTAAAAGTTTTTGAGTTTGAGGTTTATTTAGTGCTAACTTGCTTTCTCTTTCTTTCCATCTATAAGATTTTTGTGTTTTGTTTTTGCTTGTAATTCTTCCTTGGGAACTTACTGAGGTATTATCTTACATATTACTATTTTGGGTCTTCTGCTTTATTGTAATATGTAATATAAATAGTGGGTAGTTGGTTAAATTCCTGGGTCATGAGGCTGTGTCTTTTTCTTCTCACAATCCTAGATATAAAGATTCCCTTGAAAATATAACCCAAGGCAGTGTATCAGCAGTTTTTTTTTTTTTCAAGGTTCCCTTGTATAAATAAGGAGTCCCATCTAGTCTCATCTATTCACTGCTCAAGCAGGTTGTTTGGCCCTTGTCTTCTCTCTTGTATGGGGGATTTTGATCTTTGCTGCCACATAGTTACCGAACTATTGAGCTGCACTGTCCATTTCCGGTCTTGAATCCACTGGGACTATGATTTTGTCCTAGGTCACTACTTTGTATTGCTATTTTAGATCCCTTTTTCATTTGATTTTTACTTTGTGTTTTATTGCCATTGTAGTGTGTTTTGAGCAGAAGCAATGTATCTAACCATGCACTTCATATCTTGACCAGAATCATTCATCAGTATTAAAATTCAAAACAGTGATAAATAGAAAGGAATGGAAATAAAGATTATAATCTTATTTCTCAAGTTATAAAAGACAGTATGGAATAATTTAAGGGCTAAATTAGTTTCCAAGTGAAGGGATCCATTGACACCTTTTCTTGAACATTACCTTATTCTAATCATTATAGTTTTGTTTTATTTAATTGCCTCATCTTTCTTCTGGAGCCTTTAGTTGAAGTGGATACCAGGAGATGAGGAATAAAGTGAAGTAGATCTGTCAGTGGACATTTTAAAAAAATATTTATTTATTTATTTATTTATTATTTTTAAAATATTTTATTTATTTATTCATCAGAGAGAGAGCACAAGCAGGGGAGGTGCCAGGCAGAGCAGGCAGAGGGAGAAGCAGGCTTCCTGCCAAGCAGGGAGCCCGACATGGACTGGATCCCAGGTTCCCTGGATCATGATCTGAGCAGAAGGCAGACGCATAAGGCAGATGCTTAACCGACTGAGCCACCCAGGCGCCCCAGACATTTTTTTTTAAGTGTATCTTTTTTCATTTAATTCATTGGAGATAGCTTTTAATATTAGGCACCAGACCCTGTGCCGATCCCCAAAACATATTGTGTCCTATTTGTACAAAGGGGAATGGAATATATATTGATTTAGAACAAAATATTTGGGCATTTCCCAAAGATATTCCAAAATTCCCACAAGATTTAGCTCTTAGGAAACCAAGCTACTGTGTCAATAAGCCCATCTATTGTTGCTTTAACTGACCCAGTTTTCCTGTGGAGACATTCACCAAATGGTGAAAAGAGATGATTTTGCTTGTCAGTTAAATACAAACTTTAGTGAAAAAACAGAATATAAAATGAAAAACTGCAAAATTTAGTCAAAATTTAAAAGGTCAGTTGTGAGCCTCTAGTAATCCAAACTGGTTTGTTTGTTATTTTTAGTGTATTAAAAAATATATATTCTTTGAGACAGAGTGACTCAGAAAAGTCTAGTATAAAAGATAGATAACATCAGTTTATAAGGGAGATAAAGTATGTCTAAGTTGTTATTTTGTGCTGACCATGCCATAGCTTGAAATGTTATGTAATTCTAGGACAGCTAATATTAAGTATTTAATATCAGATATTTTGCTAATGCTTTATGCTAATGTATTCATACTTAATCTTCCAAACAATCCAATGAGGTAGGTATAATATTTATTCCAATTTTAGAAATGAGAATACTGGGACTTAGCAAGGATGGTTTACTCACCCATGAATGTACAGTTTTCAGATTATAGAGTCAGTGTTTCACTCAGGTTTGTTTGAACTTAACCTTTATTCTAAATTGTGTCTCAATAATTTAATATATTCAAATTAGGTAAAAGAACAAAAGTGGTGATATGAAATATTATCATTCAAATATTAGGGCCAGTTTAAAAAAAAACTGGAAAGCAGGAAGTTCTCCAAAACTGATGGAAACATGTCAGCTTTAAGTGGCTCCTACTAAGCAAAAGTACGATCATTTGATCATCAATAATTATTACTATCATTTCAGCTTAAAAAAAGGTGAGGAGGGAAGGAATTAACACTATTCTTTTTTTTTTTAAGATTTTATTTATTTATTTGAGAGAGAGAGCATGAGCAGGAGGAGGGGCAGAGGGAGAGGGAGAAGCAGAATCCCCACTGAGCAGGGAGCCCAATGAAGGGGCTTTACCCCAGGGTCCTGTGATCATGACCTGAGCCAAAGGCAACAGCTTAAACAACTGAGCCACCCAGGCACCCCTGCAACTATTCTTTATAGAAGAATGTCAACTAATAAATGTCAAAGGAATGCTAGAAATAGAAAATCACTGCTTGTAAGGATCATTGTAGTAATCAATTCAGGTAAGGGTTATCAGTGAATACTAAAATCATTGGATGAAAGATGTGCGTATAGACTACTTAAACTAGGTCAAAGTGTTACCCTGGAGATTACTTGTTAATTATAAAGGAAAATGATTTTTGCAATGGAGAAATCTGATGGACATGACCAAGTGATCAAACGTAATATCACCAGTAGTAAGAAAATAACAATTTGTACCTCCTGATATGACACAGGGAAGTACACAATATAAATTATGAAATATTTTTGCCAAAAATTTTTAATGTGTATATAATTAAAAAAAAAACAAACAATTCTAGACTGTGGAATGACCTACTAAACAATTTGGCTAGGCTAAAAAAAAAGTCAGTGTCATGAATTGAAAAAAGAAGGAGGAGGATAAGGGAAAAGGAAGAGAAAGAGGAGGAAGAGGAAGAAGAAGAAGAAAAAAAGAGTAGGAGAAGGAAGAGGAGGAGGATAAAGAAGAAAAAAGAATAGAAAAAGAATAGACAGTTCTAGGAGACTAAAGAGATGTGATAACTTGTCATGATTGGATCCCAGATTAAAGTTGTCCATAGCTGGGGTGCCTGGGTGGCTCAGTTGGTTTGGCATCTGCCTTCGGCTCAGGTCACGGTCCTGGGGTCCTGGGATCAAGCCCCACATCAGGCTCCTTGCTCAGTGAGAAATCTGCTTCTCCCTCTCCCTCTCCTGCTCCCCCTGCTTGTGCTCTCTCTCTCTCTCCCTGTGTCAAATAAATAAATAAGATCTTAAAAAAAAGTTGTCCATTGCCCCTTAAATTGCGGCAATGGACAAATTTGGACGTGAACTATATATTAGGTAATATATCTGAATCAATGCTAATATTTTGGATGTGATAATGGTATTATTAATATATAGAAAAATATTCTTATTCTTAACAGATACATGGTAAAATATTTGTTGAAAAATGATGTCTGCATCTTACTTTTAAATGGATCAAAAAATGTGCATTTATTTTTTATGGCTGTGTAATATTCCATTATACATATAAATCACATCTTTATCCATAAAAAAGAATGAAATCTTGCTATTTGCAACAACATGGATGGAGCCAGAGAGTATTATGGCAAGTGAAATAAGTCAGAGAAAGACAAATACCATATGATTTCACTTATATGTGGAATTTAAGAAACAAAAGAGCAAAGGGGTAAAAAGTGAGAGAGAGAAACCAAGAAATAGACTCTTAACTATAGAGAAAAAACTGATGGTTACCAGAGGGGAGGGTTGTGGGGGGATGGGTTAAATAGGTGATGGGGATTAAGGAGGGCACTTGCCATGATGAGCACTGGGTGATGTGTGGAAGTGTTGAATCATTATATTGTACACCTGAAACTAATATTACACTGTATGTTAACTAACTGGGGTTCAAGTAAAAACTTTTTTAAAAAGGTACATCTGGGTAAGGGTATATATGTGTTCATTGTGCTGTTTTTCAACTCTTACATGGGTTTGAAATTTTGCAAAAAAAAAAAAGTTGGGAAAAACTAAAACTTCATTTATTTGTGCAATTGATTTCGTCAATTACTTTGACTGCATTAATGATTGAATGTAATAATGGTGGAGGGTATGAATGTGTGAAAAGCTACTTAATTAGTAAAAATTTGTCTCTACTCAGTTGTCTGACTCTTCAACAATTTTCTTTTTCTTGTTTTTTCCTTTTTCCTTCCTTCCTTCCTTCCTTCCTTCCTTCCTTCCTTCCTTCCTTCCTTCCTTCCTTCCTTCCTTCGTTCCTTCCTTTGTTTCTTCCTTCCTTCCTTCCTTCTGCCTTTTCTCTTTTTGTCTTACTTCCTTTCTTTTTTTTAATTTAGGAAGAAATGTGGACACATACTCACTTGCTCAAATCAACATGTTTCCAGGCTGTGTATCACCTTTTCTGTGGTAACTGCAGAAAGTTTATTCTTACCTTATTAGTCAAACTTGGCTAATGCAAGGCAATCTTAAAACTTTGACATTTAGACTTGGCAAATGCAGAATTCTCTTAAATATATACTTAGAAATAGCAGATGGAAACTTTATGGTTTCCTAGGTTATTCAAGAAGCAGGCCATTTATCACTTAGGGTTTAATTTTTAAAAGCCACAGTAAGCTATTGAAACAGTTCACTTAAGTAAGCACACATTTTAATTAGAAAATGTTTCTGCTTCATTCTAGTTGAATTTTCTTATGTTTCTGGTTTAAATCATATACTAAGGCAATAATTGAGATCATTTACTATCTATTATGTGTCAAACACTTTTAGAAACTTTATATATTATTTCTAATCCAAAAATTTAGTACCCAATGTAGGTATTATTCTCCCACTTTTAAAAAAAAAAATGAGGAAACAGACTCTGAGATGTTAAGTGTCTTTCCCAGGGTCCTACAACTTGCTTAGTATTTAAGTTGGGCTTCAAACTGGTCTGTCTTGCTCCAAAGCCTTTTCCCTATCTACTACCACAGAATGTCTCCTTGATGGAATGTATCACTTCATAAAATCTAAAATATAAAGCTGTCAAGA
This sequence comes from Leptonychotes weddellii, assembly GCF_054177405.1. Lineage (NCBI taxonomy): Eukaryota > Metazoa > Chordata > Mammalia > Carnivora > Phocidae > Leptonychotes > Leptonychotes weddellii. Next base: position 80,042,971 of record NC_138372.1, on the reverse strand, counting down.
ATAAAAATCATGGGTTTATATATGTATACAGATATTTATGACCTACTATCGGTGATATCAGGTAATAAAAAAATGAATCTATATTTTTTATTTAAAACTTTTGCTCCTGTTTTATTCAAAGTAGATAACTAGAGAGTAATTAAAAGACAAATAAGACATGCCCCCTTCCTTCAATGAAACTTCCAGATAAAGAACTTAATTTTTAAAAAGTACAAGGACACCCATAGCAGAAATAGCCCCCTGACCAACACAATTAATTTTTCTCTTTCTGTTATACAGAATTGTCACCGGGAAATGGTGTTTAGCTAAAGACTACATTTCCCAGACCCCTTTGCATCAAGGCATGGTTGAGTTCTCATGAGTGGAAAGCAAACAGAATTGATGTGTTTTATTTTTAGTTAGTGTGTTTTTCGTACTCTTTTTCTTCTACTGAAATCTGGATGGTGGACCACAAAATTAAAGGAGCCTAGGTTCATGAGCACTATATGAAGGAAACCTAACACAGATTAAAACGCTTGTCTCTCTGTTACCTGAGAAAAATAAACTTCTATTGGATTAAGGTATTGAAATTTCAGCATTTTTTTATTTATAGCAGTTAATGTTGCCCCAACACTAATAATAACGCAAGTTGGTACCTTGACATTGGACTTTTGCAAAAAACATATAATATGCAGTAGTGGCTTAATATTTTGGGAATAAAGAGATAAACAAAAATATGGAGACCCTATTATATGGGATCAACATCTTTGGCAAATCATATCCTCTTCTTACTACCAAGACAGACCAGGTACCCACAGAACCTGTAACTCTAAAGAAAGAATTTAGAAAAAGCCAGTAAATTACTATGTATTGGTTATTTACTGTGGGTACTAGGAAGGTACTAGAAAAAGAGATGAGTTCAGTCACATATTAACTGGTTTAAGAGGGAGGATGAAAGAGAATCAAGGAAACTCAGGTGTTTTGATCTTGTAGGGTTGGAAAATCATCTGCTGCTGGATCCCCAAACAGCAAAAAATAAGCTTGATAAAAGTATTGTGCTATCAAAGCGTATTAAAGTATCTCACTTAAACAGAGTTTCCACAAACCTGTGGCAGAGATCAGAGTAAGATGTTTCTTTCCAGTCCAAGCCTGTTGTTTCAGGTGGCTCAGGCTGGTAGCTATCATAGAATTGAAAAGAGGTGTTTAGGTGAAGAAGCCAGGAAAAGAGTCAACTTGGGAATTATGTCTGATAAATTGGCTACTGGCAAATGAACATGACTGTAAGCAAATTGATTAGAAACCTACTAAGCTTTGTGATCATATTGCTAAAGCCAAGTGTCCAACCTGAGAAACCCTTTGAGATTTTGCCATGGAAAATAATGGATTAGGAAGAATCACTCAAAAGACATTGATCAGGGTCCAGGTAGAACAGATGTAAGGGAGTTTGTCCTAGAAATCAGGATATCTGTGAGGACATTGGGAGGTCCCAAGAAGGGGATCTTTACAATGCCTGACCAGCAAGACTTTTTCATTCTTATGAACTACTCAAAGCTGAATGTTTCCCACTCTTTCTTTCAAAAAGACAGCTTTTAATGCAGATATCCTACCTTTGCTTTACCACTGTATTTCTTGTAGGGAATAGGAGACAGATAACCTTGTCTTTTTAATTTATAATTTAGTGGATCATAAGGAATAACAATTGGACCAGCTGGCTAGGATACTAGAACTATGTTTGAGACCTTAGAGTTTGAGCTAGATAAGGTAATTGGACTTTGGGTTATCTCCCTTGAGGAGAAATGAGTTTGTCCTATGTGTGGAAAAAAAAAAAAGGTACAGAGAGGCATAATGTTGCATAGTATGCCAACTTCTCTGAATTTTGTGCTCTTCCGGTCAAGCACATATCCCATAACTCGATGCGAAGCTTAACATTCACAATTAGGTACCAGTTATTAATTCCTGATTGGATACAGTGTCACTAATTATTAATCACAAATCTCCTTTATTAAATAATAAACTCCCACACTTGAAAAAAAATTTCTGTGTTTTTCTTTCCATAGGATAGAGTTGTCATTAGGACCTTTTTTTTTAAGATTTTATTTATCTATCTGAGTGAGAGGGAGAGCGGGGGGGGGAGGGGCAGAGGGAGAGTGAGAAGCAGACTCCCTGCTGAGCCCAGAGCTCCATCCTAGGACCCTGAGATCATGATCTGAGCTGAAGGCAGACGCTTAACCAACTGAGCTACCCAGGCACCCCATGGAAGGACCATTTTTATATACCCAATATCAACACTAGAAATTATCAGTATTTTTATTTCTTGTTTGCCAATCTGATGGATAATAAAGGATATCTTATTATTCTTTTATAATATGCTGTTCTGGTTACTAGTGAAATGTATACATAATGGCCATTTGCAGTTATTTTCTGTGAATTGCCTGGTTGTATAGCGGATACCATTTATGTGCCATTTCTGAGCTATTTTACCTAATATCTCCTGATACCTTGACATTTGTCGTGTCCTAGCTGATACTGAGTGACCAACTCTGTATGGGCTCTCACTGCTTCATGTGAGCTCATGACAGTTCCTCACCTCATGCCTATTCCACATGACCCTCAGCTCCCACTTCATAAAACCTGTTTGACACATATCTGTACAACCCAGTAGTCAGGAAGTTAAAGCGTCCTAGGGCAAAACTTTCACTGATGTTAAACAGAGCTAGCTAAAAATAAATACCAGGAATGGCTCTGGAACACAGCCTCGTAGTGAAATTGGGGAGCTGGATAACTCACCATTCTGAAGGCAATCAGAACCCCACTGCAGGTGGCAGGGGGAGTGGCCATAATCCCCAGGATGCAGTGGTCTCACAATTATTAAGGATTTCAACTCTGGTTGATTGGTGAAGGGTAATGTTGGGATGGGCCATATCTAGGTAGACTAGAAGAGTAGAGAGTGCAAATTATAAAGATTACAGCTTCTGTTATAAAAACTATGAGAGGGGCGCCTGGGTGGCTCAGTCGTTAAAGCTTCTGCCTTCGGCTCAGGTCATGGTCCCAGGGTCCTGGGATCCAGCCCTGCATCGGGCTCCCTGCTCAGCGGGAAGCCTGCTTCTCCCTCTCCCACTCCCCCTGCTTGCGTTCCCTCTCTCGCTGTGTCTCTCTCAAACAAATAAAATCTTAAAAAAAAAAAAAAAAAAAACTATGAGAGAGAGCAAGAGGAAGATTGTGCTGAAAATAAGGCCTAATACTTAATTGTAAGAGAGTCAGAGCTACAAAACAGATCTAATATGCAGCTTCCAAAAGTCTCTTGTGTAAAAATCAGACACTGGTTAAGATAAAGAGACCTTAAGCCAGGGAAGGGAAATTTGAATGAATGAGCCTGAGCATATTGAGCATACGATTCCTGTGAAAATTACAAGCCAGCAGTGGTATCCATTCCTGCTTGCCAGAAAACTGCCTTTTTCTAGCCTAGAGGTCAGGTAATGATGACCTTCCCTGAAAGCAAGTACTTGTAAGATGATGCTTGTAGCTCACCACCCTTAAAACCTTCAGGCTGATAATCAAGATTAGGTCTCAGCAAAATCTGAATAGGAAAGTGTAGTCCCTGCTCCAGGAGAAATAGCCTATACACAAACATGTTGAAATACCTGATTAATGTATGCCAGCAAGGACCCGGAGAAAGCTTGTATGAAGGACACTGAGGAGGTTGAGGTCAAGGGGGTAGATTGTTAGGCAGGATAAAGAAGATTTTATTGATTTGGAGATACTCATGTGATTTGGACTTTAATGTTTTGGCAATACTTGGACTTAGTCACAACACTGTATTGGCATGCTTCCTAGAAGCTTGGACATATGTTAGCCCCACACTGTTCTCACACCCAATTCCCTGTACTACCAGTAAACTAGGGGCCCATGAACTTTTTTTTAATTTTGTCTGAGGTTTGCTCTGTAGGAAAACTAAGCTAAGGTGAGTTGTTTGATGGTTTGTTATAGCTTTGTGTTATATTATGGATTTATATTTTGCACTTTGCATTTATGTCTATGAATTATAATACATGTAGTCTATAATATATATTTTGCATGTTTCAATACATTTTTCATTTTTTTGCTGTATATGGTACAAATATTTATCTTCCATTTTTTGTCTCTTAACTTTATTTGTGGTGACACTTACCATATACACCTTTTTAACTTATTATACAGATGAATCATGCTAAAATTTCTTGAACAGATTCCGAGACATTGTATTACTTAAGAAGTCTTTTCCATCCTAGGGAGAGGGAAAGGAGGGAAAGAAAGATTAGAACTCTATTTACTTGTTCTTTCTCCTACCCACTTGATGGCTACTGGTTTCCATATAATGTAGTTTAAGCCACTGTTATTCTCATTTGTCTTATTGATGATCACATCACCTGATTTATTATCACTAGTATGAATTTAAAACTCTTTTTTTCTTTTAATTTTTTCTTCTTTTTTTTTTTTTTATTATGCTATATTAGTCACCATACAATACATCATTGGTTTTTGATGTGGTGATCCACGATCCATTGTTTTCTTATAACACCCAGTGCTCCATGCAGTACGTGCCCTCCTTCATACCCATCACCGGGCTAACCCATCCCCCCACCCCCCTCTACTCTAAAACCTTGTTTCTCAGAGTCCATAGTCTCTCATGGTTCATCTCCCCCTCCGATTCCCCCCCTTCATTTTTCCCTTCCTTCTCCTAATGTCCTCCATGCTATTCCTTATGTTCCACAAATAAGTGAAAACTCTTCTCCGGGGAAAATCTTTGTTTACAGTGGAGGATAATTATGTTAATACTCTACTGGGTTGAAGTTTTTTCTAGATTGTTAAGATTTTTGTAAACATAAGTATGATTGTTCAATGAGGACATTATTGGGGAGATCTGCTTTAAGGGTGTGAGCAAGTGTATGAATGAGTATGTATATATATGTGATTATTGAAATAGTTTTCACTAATGTTTAAGAAATAATAACAGGAAGCTCTAGAGCCAGACTGCCTGGGCTCAAAGTTTGAGTCCATTACTAATGTTTATTCGATTTTACAAAAGTAATTTAAATTTTCTCTCTCTACTTTGTCATCTGTAAAATCAAGATAAAAGTAACAGTACCTCAAAGTATTATTTTTAGCATATTTTTTACTTAATATATTAAAAATGTTTAAGCAATACATTTTATATAGTAGGCTCTCAATAAATGTTATTGCTCCTCCTATAATTAGTATTGCTATTATTTCCATTATTATTATTATGTAGGGCTTACATATTCTAGTTGTTCACAAGTTCCATTGTAATATGACTGATCTGATTCTTCCTAGTTTTGATTAAGCATTTGTATTTGAAACCCCAGTCTCTTTTTCTCTATCATATTTTTTGTAGTTATTTACATGTACTTTACTAGTTTCCTAAATTGAACTGTGTAGTTTTCAAATTATATATTTCCCCAAATGCTAATAATATAAACTGAAATACTGGTCCTGGAGGCTTTGGGGGTTATATGGGTAGTGATTTGAAAACTTTATTAGTTCTTTGTTCTATGTGAATCAATTTGGTTATTTACATATTCCCTGAAAATCAGCATTTTCATATGTATTAGCATAAAATGGTATTATGCTCTTTTGTTTAAAAAGTTAATGTAAATATTTTGTGAATTCTGAAACAGGTTAGATTTTCTGGGAGATGGGGTTTAGTGTTCAGAATGTTTATTAGGAAACCCTTGGGATCAATAGCTGTGGAAGGGAAGGGGAGAAAGCAGGTTTGGGCAGGAGACGCCAAGCTGTGATACTGGCCTGAGAGCCTTGGCTGACCTGAGGGGCTCTTGAAGTGAATAGTCCTTCAGGTTAGCTCAGATTGGATAGTGGGATTTATACTTTTGCCTTGATCAGTCATTGGATTTGGAGGAAGGGCATACCATGGGGAAGGAGTCTGAAGGAACCAACAGCTGAAGGCCATCCCCCGACAGCACTTCTAATAGCTGGGCAGAGTCCCGAAGGGGGATGGATGATGCATCTCCAACCCATCACAGACCCTATTTACAATCATTCCTTTCTCTTTCTTGTTACTTTTAAGTAACTCCCAAGGGATTTTTAGAGCATTTGTCTATACCATTTTAAAAACTGCCCTTATTTATGCTTTGCTTCTTATTTACAAATTTATGTGATCTTTTTTTTTCATCCTCATTTTCACGTATTCATGCTTTCCTTGGAGTTTATTTTTTAATGATTTTTCTGACTGAGTTGAATATCTAGTTAGTTTATATTCATTCTGTTTCTTTGCATCTGAGTATAGCTTTGCTTGCAAAGCTGGTACAGTAGTATTTTCCTTTTCATAGATATTGGAATAATCAATTATGTATTGTTTTCATTTCATTTTTGGGAGTGATTCTTAATCCTTAGAGCCTTCTTAATTTTGCTGTTAGCTACTTAGTTGTTTTTTTTTTCTTTTACATATGGTATAAGATAGCTATATAATATCACTTTTATAATTTTTAAAAGTGTTTTTGGTGGCATGTTGTATGATAAATTTTTTGTGTTCTATGAATAACTGAAAAGAAGTTTTTAGATTTTTTTTAATTTTTGGGGAAAGAATAGAATAGGAAGTTTGAGGACTATCCGTTTTTTAACCTTATTAATAAAACTCTTTTATGAGTTTTTTTTTCATTATTATTGGCCTAAGACTGATAATGGAATTAGAAAAGTGTCTACTGCAAAAGTAAATTTCCTTGTATATTTTATAAATGTTTACAATCTGAAGATTCAAGATTTTTATAGCTTTGATATGTATCTAACTTTTATTAGTATTAAAACTTTTTTCTATTTAGTGCTTTAGGTTTGATTTCTATTAAATTGGATGTTAGTATCTTTAGTCCTGATTTTCTTGCTTAAATTTTCTTAAATAGGCATCATATAGTTAGATATGGATAAATACAGAGGTGTCTATGATAAGGATGAAATTAACTAGTGCCCTTAATATCTCATTTAGCAGAATTCAAATAAAAAGGATTAAATAGTATAAACAGGGTTATTTCACAAAAATCTGCTAATAAATTAAATCTCTCTGGAAATTAAAACTATCTGGTCTGAAAAGTTTTGAAACATAGGATAGATTTGTTTTTTTAACAGTATCTTAATTGCATTTTTCAATATGTGCTCAGAATATTTACATTTAATTTCCAAAAACATTTTCAGGTGAGTGCCTCTAAATTGAAAGCAACAGCTTTAATTGTTAACCTAAAAAAACAATACAATAAAAACAATACAGAGTCCAAAAGGATTTGGCATTTCAGGGAAAAGAGTCAACTTTAGTTCAAATACCTTTATGTAGGTCAACCTTAATAATGATAATTCAGATTTCAAGTAGGTGGATGGCTAAACACATTATTTCTTATTGACTGTGGCTCAGTCTCAATGTTGATTATGCCCACTATATGCAGAATTGTGTTTTCACTAGTTTTATGATCTATTTTCTTTCCTTAGGCAGATAATCTGCCCTTTATTTAGTGGTTTTAGAATTCTTATCTTAATTTTCTGGGTCAGCAGTAAAACCTTGAATTTGGATATCATAACAATTTTGAGTTAACTTGGTGTGCCTACCTACTGCCAAGACAAATTCTGCCAAGCAAATATCCAACCCTGAATAGTTCTTATTGGTTATGCCCATGTTCTGCTTTTCAATGATTATATTGTCATGTTTTTCAACTCTGCATTCAGGTATTCTACTTAGGGAGCTCTTTGATACATCATGGCAGATAAGTGGGTGCTGAGTTTATGCCTTTGAAAAAAAGATGACAAAACTGAAAATCTCCAAAATGCATCAGAGGAGGCCTTTCTAACATTACTTCCAGGACCTTAAAATCTATGACCTTAGGGCCAGAAGTAGACCTGAAATGGAACTGAATCTAACTGAATGTCATTTAAATATATCTTAAAATTTTGGACCCAAAAGATAGAAGGAATTTGAAAGGAACCAAGCAATAAGTAGCAAATCCAGCCAAGCAATGAAACACCCTGAGATGGGACTTGAGGGTTGAAGATTAAAATTAGATAGAAATGATTAATTTATAACTTAAATCTAGGTTATGGTAGCCGTGGAGATCAGTCTTTCTCTCACTTAAGTATGAAGTTCTTGTAATACTAGCTATAAAAAGGGCCAGGGGAAAAAAAAACTAGTAAGAATTAAATTCTATTTCCTAGCCAAATTTTCCTGGCCAAAATTTCATTTTACCCAGCTAAGACTATCACTGCAGTTATCATGGAAAATAATGATTGGCTCTTTGATGTATAAATACCTATAACCTATGAAAATTAGAAACAAGTATATAAGGGATGAAGTCATTAAAATCTTTAGAATTGCTATTTTTATGTGTTTGGAATACTTTAGAGAACTTGGCAGAATAATCTGATTGGCCAAATGGGTCTACTTTAAATATATGCAATTAAGTATTTGACTTTAGATGCGTGATTATGGATTTAGCATTATAAAAGAATTTGACGAAGTTTTAAACAGTATTGTAATATTTGAGAAAGCTTAATATCAATGATACTTTTAAATTTAATTTGTTATAGTTTGATCTTTACTGGCAAGATTGTATTTATTTGTTAAATAATTTAAATAGCTAAAAAAAGAATATTTTGGATTTATAAATGTGGTTGCACTTGTTTATGATAGTTTCATTAATTAGTTTTGTAAATAGATGATTTAGAAGTTTCCATTGGATTAATCAAATGTTTTTTTGAAAATGATACTTAAAATTTGTCAGATTAATAAGATTTTTAAATTAGCCTTTGCATTAGTTTTCTGTTGCTAATATAACAAATTATTGCAACCTCATGACTTAAAAGAATACTAATTAATTATCTTCCTGTTCTCTAAGTCAGAAGTCCAAAGTGTATTTGAGTCTAAAAGAATGGTGTCAGCAAGGTGGTGTTCTTTCTGGAGGTTCTAGGGAGAATCTGTTTCCTTGAGTTTTCAGCTTCTAGAGGCCACCTGCGGTCCTTGGCCTATGGCCCCTGTCTTTATCTTCAAGCCAGCATCATAGCATCTTCAAATCTCCCTCTTTGACTACAATCCCTGTTTCTGTCCTCATATCTCCTTCTCTGACTCCTGCCTCCCTCTTGTGGGGACCCTATGATTATATTGGTTCCACCAGATAATACAGGATTATCTTTTTTTTTTTCATAGTATTTTTTGTGAGTCTGTAGGGTTTTCTTTTTTTTCTTTTATTACGTTATGTTAGTCACCATACATTACATCATTAGTTTTTGATGTAGTGTTCCATGATTCATTGTTTGCGTATAACACCCAGTGCTCCAGATTCTCAATTTAATCACATCTGCAAAGTCCCATTTGCTATGTAATATAAAATAGTCATAGTTTTTGGAGATTAGGCTGTGGATATCTTTTGGTGGGGAAGGGTGGTTACTGAATCTATTACAACCTTAAATATATGAAGGAAATAAGCTTTTTGAATTTATAACTTCAATAAATTTAACATATATATTTTTAAGGTTTTATTTATTTATTTGACAGAGAGAGAGGGATCACAAGCAGGGGGAGGGGCAGGGGAGAGGGAGAAGCAGGCTCCCCGCTGAGCAGGGAGCCCATGCGGGGCTCAATCCCAGGACCCTGGGATCATGAGCTGAGCCGAAGGCAGACACTCAACCAACTGAGCCATCCAGGCACCCCATAATATTAATATTAATAATTCAGTTAACTGCAAATTTTCTTCCTGTGCACAAAGACATTCTCAAGACACCAGAAAAGCACACTTTAGTGCACCAGGACATTTGCCTTTTATTTGGCTGATTATATGTGGTTATATTCTTTGCTGGTGCTAGTTGATTTGTGAACAATTACTGTTGATGTTCACAGACCTTAACAAAAAAAAGTACACCTTGTAGTAGGATTCCAAGGCCCTGTCAGCACTGAATTTAACTTTATCCATATTTTTATTTTTAACCTTGTAGGCATTGATTTTTGGTGAATATCATAGTGGTAAATTAATTGTATTTAATTACCTCATTTAAAAAAATAAGTGGAGTGTAAGACAAATTAAAAAAAAAAACTATATGAGTTCTTTTTTAAAAGTTAGAGAATTTAATTCCTTGTATATGTTAAAATTAGAAGGGATTGTTAAGTAGAATAATTAAAGCTTAGTTCTATAACTTTATTTGATGTATTCTGATTTTTTTGTTTCTTTAATGTTCTTAGCGTTTTCTATTTTTTTCACTATCTAGAACTGATTTTGCCATCTGACAGTCAACAAGTCAAATCTACTCCTTTTTAAAATAATTTAGAGAAGGTTGATGGGGGTCAGGCCTATATTATCCTTTACCAATTTGGAAATTTTACATTAAAAATTCAGACCTCCATCTTCTCTTCATAAACAGTGAGATCTGGCAATGCATTGTGTGAAGCTGAGTCATTTCTGCCCAGTTCAGGCACTGCCCAGTTCAACATAAGCTGTGATCTTCCCCCAACTAGCCCATAGTGGCTCGATTTAAACCATTTTGCAGTTAACTCAGTCCCTGTAGGTACTTGAGGATAGGACTCATGTTTTGTTTACTTTTGACTAACAATTATTTGGAAGTTAAGCAGTCTGCTTTAAATTTAACTAGTATTTATCTTAAAGGTTATCAAATGCTTACCTGGACACATATTTCTCTAATTATCAAAATACAGTACATTTAGCTTTCCTCAAGGGCAATAAGGAATTTTAAATGCCTGTGCCTCACCTTCCCTGCAATATGCATCAATCTTTGCTATATTAATATGAGAACATTGAGACAGTTACTGCAATGGCCTTCTAATGGGTCTCCTTGACATTTTTATTTTATTTTTTTTAGAGAGAGAGAGTGTGTGTGCAGGGGCGGGGAGGGGTGCATGGGGAGGTGGAGAGGGAGAGAGAGAGAGAATCTTAACCAGGCTCCATGCCCAGCGTGGAGCCTGTCACATGACTCATCTGATGACCCTGGGATCATGACCTGAGGTGAAATCAAGAGTCTGATGCTTAACTGACTGAGCCACCCAGGCACCCCTCCCTGACACTTACCTATATAACTGCAGAGTGATCTTTCCCCCACCCCTGGCTTTACTGAGATATAACTGACAGATAATGTGTAATTTTAAGGTGTACACATGATGATTTGATTTTCTTATATATTGCAAAATGATAACCACAGGAGGGTTAGTTAACATTTCCCTCACCTCACATAATTATCATTTCTTTTAGGTGGTGAGAAATTTTAGATCTACTCTCTTAGTCACTTTCAAGTATATAGTATAGTAAGTATTGTTAACTATAGTCAACATACTGTACAATTAGATGCCTAGAACTTATTCATCCTATAACTGGAAGTTTGTATCCTTTGACCAACATCTCCCCATTTCCCCCACCCTGTGGCAACCACCGTTTCACTCTCTTTTTTCAAAGCTAAGTAAGATCATGTCACTCCCCTGCTTATATTTCTGCATTGGTTTTCCAACTGCCATAGAATAAAATCCAAAGTCCTTAATGACTACATTGCCCAATGCTGTGTGAACCTTGGATATTCCACTGCTGTAGATTTGTATAACACGCTCGCTCACTGCATTTCTCTCAGTGGCCTCCCTGCTGTTGTTGTAACATGGCAAGCTCTCTCCTACCTCCAGTATTTGGAACTTTCCAAAAACTCTTCTCTAGGACTTTTAAAGCTTTGTTCTCCCACTTCGGTCAGGTTTCTGCTCTTTAGAAGGACTTTCTTGAGCCCACCTATCAAAAATTTCAACTGTCTTCTATCCTGACCCTCTTCTATTTTCTCCGAGTGCTCATCACTACCTGACACTCGTTTAACATTTCTCTCATCCATTAGATAGCATCAGCAAAGCAGGATACAGTCTGCCTTGTCTACTCTTATTTCCCCTATATTTAGAAGAGTTTCTGCACATAATAGGTCCTCAGTAAATTTTTGTTGAGGTTATATGTGTTTGTATTCAATTGTGTTAATCTAATAGTCTCAATGCTCAACACCAGTTTTCATTTTTTTTATATTTTTATCACTTGAATTGTATCATCGATCCTTTTTTTTTTTCCAAGAAGAGTGCTTAGCTGCAATATTTTCCAAGTTCTTATAACATAGGAATGTCTTCTGTTGCTTTCATAGTAGAACAATAAATTGGTTGATGTGGAATATTCAGTTCACAAAATTTTTCCGTTGAAATTCTGTGTTGCCCTCTGGCATTCAGTTATTCAGAAGAGAAATTTGAGGACAGCTCAACTTTTGTTCTTTCATAGGTAACCTTTTTGTTTCTGCCTGAGTGCTAATACTTCATTTTGGGTCATTTTTTTCTTTGCTTTTCTTGGGTTCATGAAGTTAGTCCTTTTATTCATAGGCTTGAATAATATTTCAGTTCAGAAAGATTTTTTAAATCTTTTTTTGGGTAAGAACTCTTAAGATTCACTCTCAGCGTATTTCAAGTATAAAATACAGAATTATTAATTATAGTCCCATTCTGTACATTAGATCCCCAGAACTTATTCATCTAATAACTGTGAGTTTGTACCCTTTGACCATTATCTTCCCATTTCCATTTCCTCTAACCCTTGGCAACCAACCCTTTTACTTACTGTTTCTATGAATTTAACATTTTTTTAGAGTCCACATATAAGTGATATCATACACTATTTGTCTTTCTCTCTCTAGCTTATTTCACTAAACATAATGCCCTCCAATTTCATCCATGTTGTCACAAATGACAGAACTTCCTTCTTTTCTGGGGCTGAACAATATTACACACACACACACACACATATACACATACCACATTTTTGTTTTTCATTAATCTGTCGATGGATACTTTGGTTGTTTCCATATCATGACTATTGTGAATAATGTTGCAATGAACATGGCAGCGTGCAGACTTCCTCGAGATAGTGATTTTATTTCCTTTGGGTGTACACCAGAAGTGGGATTGCTGGATCAGATGGTAGTTCTGTTTTTAATTTTTTGATGAATCTCCACACTGTTTTTCATAATGACTGTAAAGTTTACATTTCTACCAGCAGTGCACAAGGATTCCTTTTTCACCAAAACCTTGCCTAATTTTTTATCTCTTGTCTTTTTTTTTTTTTTAAGATTTTTAACATTTATTTGACAGAGAGACACAGCAAGAGAGGGAACAAAAGCAGAGGGAGTGGGAGAGGAGCAGGCTTCCCGCCAAGCAAGGAGCCCGATGTAGGGCTCCATCCCAGGACCCTGGGATCATGACCTGAGCCGAAGTCAGATGCCCAATGACTGAGCCATCCAGGCACCCCTATCTCTTGTCTTTTTGATAATAGACATTCTCCAAGGTGTAAGGCATCTGATAATCTGATTGTGCTCTTAATTTGTATTTCCCTGATGATTAGTGATGGTGAATATCTTTTTACATACATGTTGGCCATTTTTAGGTCTTTGGAAAAATATCTCTCTAGGTTCTTTGCCATTTTCTAATTGGGTTATTTGTATTTTTTCTATTAATATATTAGAGTTCCTTATATATTTTGCTATTAACCCCTTATTGGATATATGGTTTGTAAATATTTTCTCCCATTCTGTAAGTTGCCTTTTCATTTTGTTGATGTTTTTTTTGGCTTTGCAGAAACTTTTGAGTTTGATGTAGTCTTACTTGTTTATTTTTGCTTTTGTCACCTGTGTTTTGGTGTCATATTGAAAAAGACTGATGTCAAGTCAAACATACTACCTATGTTTTTTTCTAGGATACTTATGGTTTCAGATCTTATGTTTAAGTCTTCAATCTATTTTGAGTTGATTTTTGTTTATGGTTTAGGACAGAGGTCCAATTTCATTTTTGCATGTGGATATTCAGTTTTCCCACCACCATTTATTGAAGAGTCAGTCCTTTTCCCATTGTGTATTCTTGGTGCCTTTTATAAATAGTTGATTATACATACATGAGTTTATTTCTTGTCTTTTTATTCTGTTCCATTGATCTATGTGTCTGTTTTTAGGCCAATATGATATTGTTTTGATTACTAAAGCTTTGTAATATATTTTGAAATCAAACTGTGATGCCTCCAGCTTTCTCTTCTTCCTCAAGATTTCTTTAGCTATTTGGAGTCTTCTGTGGTTCTATACAAATTTTAGGATTTTTTTCTATTTCTGTGAAAAATGCCATTGAAATTTTATGGAGATCGCATTGAATCTGTAGATCACTTTGGATACTATGGACGTTTTAATAATATTAATTCATCTAATCCATGAAAATGAGCTATATTCCATTTATTTCTGTCTTCTTCAATTTCTTTCATCAATATCTTACAGTTTTCAGTGTACAGATTTTTGCTTCCTTGGTTAAAATTATTTCTAAGTATTTTATTCTTTGTGATGCTACTGTAAATTGGATTTTTTTCTATTTATATTTCAGGTAGTTCATTGTTAGTACATAGAAACACAAATGATTTTTGAATGTTGATTTTGTATACTGCAATTTTATGAATTTGTTTATTAATTATAACAGTTTTTTGGTGTAGTCTTTAGGGTTTCTATATATAAGATCATGGTATCTGCAAACAATTTTACTTCCTTTCAAATTTGATGCCTTTTCTTTCTTTTTTTATTTTTGCTTAATTTTCTGGCTAGATATACAGTATTATGTTGAATAGAAGTGGCAGAGGTGGACACCTTTGTCTTGTTCCTAATCTTAAAGGAAAAGCCTTCAACTTGCCAACAGTGAGTATGATATTAGCTGTAGGTTTGTCATATATGGCCTTTATTAGGTTGAAGTACATTTTGTCTGTGTATGACTTATTGGGAGGGATTTTTTGTAATCATGAAAGGATGTTGAATTTTGTCAAAGACTTTTCCTACATCTACTGAGATGATCATGTGATTTTTATTCTTAATTTTGTTGTGTAGTGTGTCACATTTACTGATTTGTGCATGTTGACCTATTCTTGCATCCCAAGGATAAATCCCACTTGATCATGGTGTATAATCCTCTTAACGTACTGTTGAATGCAATTTGTTAATATTTTGTCAAGTGTTTTTGCTTCTATATTTATCAAGAATATTAACCTGTAATTTTCTTTTCTTGTAGTGTCCTTGTCTGGCTTTGGTATTAGGGTAGTGCTGGCCTCAAAAAATGAGTTTGGAAATGTTCCCTCTTTTTCAATTATGTGAAAGAGTTTGAGAAAGATTGGTATTAATTTTTCCTTTGATGTTTGGTAGAGTCCACCGATGAAGACATCTGATCCTGGACTATTTTTTTGGGAGATTTTTTTTGGGGGGGAGAGATTTTTATTATTGATTCAATCTCATTACTATTTATTGATCTGTTCAAGTTTTTTATTTCTTCATGATTCAGTCTTGGTAGAGCGTATGTTTCTAGGAATTTATCCATTTCTTCTAGGTTATCCAATTTGCTGACATATAACTGTTCATAGTAGTTTTTGTGATCCTTTGTATTTCTGTGGTATTATGTGTAACCTTTAGTTAGATTAACTAAGAAAAAATCGGTGAAAACACAAATAAAATCAGATTTTTTTTCTTGTTTAATCTTGAGTTATTGCCTACTGTCAGTTTTTCAGAATTTTTGCCAGGGTATACTCATAAGTCTCAGGCTTGGTAACTAATCTGTCTTCTATAGAACTTTTTCTTTTATAATTTTATTCTTTTTTAAAAGTTCTATTTGGAAAACCAGTGATTCAGTTCCTTGCAATGTGAATAAACTCTGTTTCTTTTGTCTCCAGGTGAACTTTAATTTACTTAATTTTTTAAATTCCTTTCCAATTTGTCATTATTTTTATCAATTCCACTTTCATTCTTTCTCAAAATTAATTTCTTATCAATTATAGTATCTCTTTCATAGAGGAATATATTTGCATGTGTTCCAATGGGCTGAATAAATATTTTATAGAATAATTTTATTTCCTTTTGGTTAAAATTTTCAGAAATATGTATATATTTGGAATGTTTAGTATAATGTTCCTTTTCTATTATACTACAAAAACTTTTACAAGGCTTTGCAGTTTTTAGATACAGAAAGATATGTCCAGAAAAATAAGCTCTACTGTTTGTTCAACGTAAGTGTGACTTTAGACCCTCTTGCTGTGTCCTTGTGCTAGAAAGTTTTGGGTTTTTTTGTTTTTTTTGTTTTTTTGGTTTTTTATTTGTTTGTTTTTTAAAGATTTTATTTATTTGACAGAGAGAGACACAGCAAGAGAGGGAACACAAGCAGGGGGAGTGGGAGAGGGAGAAGTAGGCTTCCTGCCGAGCAGGGAGCCTGATGTGGGGCTTTATCCCAGGACCCTGGGATCATGACCTGAGACAAAGACAGACGCTTAACGACTGAGCCACCTACATGCACAGAAAGTTTTGTTTTGTTTTGGTCTTTTTTTTCTTTTAGAACTGCAGCTGGAGGATGGACAAGTATATGTCTCACTTCAATGTCTAATCCCTATCATGGATTTTTCTAGGTAGTTCTACATTGAGGTGGAATTATTTCCTTTGCTAAATATAGAGTTCCTTGTTTATGTCCTAACTTCAGATAGAACAGCAGTTCTTCATGTAAATGTTGTATGTAAAGAACACAACTAATATAGATGTTTTTGATAATAGTGTATTTCGCAGCTCTTCTCATTTGAGTAAATAGCAGTTGCTTATGCCAACAATCTGGGAGTTGTCGTTAATTCTCTCTACTTCACACTCAATCTACTTTCCTCTTCATTTATTCTGCCAGTGCTTTCTTGGCCTTCTTTCTGTTTCTTGACCTGGCTAAGGCCATTCTTTACAACCTTAACGATGGAATGCTAATGTCTTGCCACAAAAGGTTTTAAGAAATGTAGTTAAGATATCACAAACAGAAAAATCTAAAAGACAAGATTTGAGAAGAAATGTCACATGTTTATTATTTAATATCTATTAACTTACACAGTTATAAACAAGGGATAGTAATTAGCAGGCCAATTTACTGTTATCACATACAATAATTTCCAAACCAATGAAGGGATAAGACTGTGAAACCATATGGTATGTATATTATAAGGTAACCTGTTCCATTCTTTTGAGTTGCTATTACGGCTTTTGACACAGCTACAGGAAATAAAAAGGCTACTGGAATGCAGACCAGGAAAAAGTATTCCCACAAGGCTTTGCAAAATGAAATTTGCAATCCCTGAGTGGAAACAGATTTCTAAGAACTAAGCTTTTTATCCTCTATAGCTGAGGTGATTCTGAGATGATTCTGTTAAAAAATAAAATATATTTATGCATTTGACCACATTTTGTAGTTGGTTTTTTTAATATGTTAGAGAAAAAGAATATTTGCACAGAATTTTATAATGCAGTACCTAAAGTTTAGTTTGAAAAACAGTATCATGACAACATAATGTGGTGTTGGCACTTGAGATCGAAGTGTTTCATTATATTGTACTTGAAGTACACCATACTAGCTTTCTTCTCATCATAAAGGAGCAAAATTCTTAATTACTTGGTTATCTACTGCTGTGTAACAAACTACTTAATGGCTTAAAACAATAACCATTTTATTTGTGTATACTTCTGTGGGTCAGGAATTGAGAAATGACACAGCAGAGAAAGCATATCTTTGTTCCATGTGATTGCTGGAGTTAAAAGATCCAAGATGTCTTCTCTGGTCACGTGTCTTAACTTCAGCTAAGAAAGCTTGAAAAGCTTGGGCTGGTTGGAAAAGTTCCAATAGACCTAGAATCTCTGTGCTGGCTATCATGTGGGTTTCTTGGTTCAACTCTATGTAGTTTCAAGGTCTCCCCCTATCCACATGGGCTCTCTATGATCCATATTGTCTCTCCAACAGAGTGGCTGAAATTTAGGGTGAATGCAAAAGCAGATACTACAGTGCCTAAGGTTTAGGCCTAAAACTAGCACAGTGTCACTTTCACTGCATTTTATTGGTTAAAGCAATAGAAAAATCATAGGGAACTTCATAAGGGTATGAATATCAGGGAGTATGATTTTTTTTTTTTTTTTGAAAATCATCAAAGTAATAGTCTTTCAAAATTTACTCTCTAGGGGGTGCCTGGGTGGCTCAGTTGGTTGGGCGTCTGCCTTTGGTTCAGGTCATGATCCTGAGGTCCTGGGATCAAACCCCTTGTCTGCCTCCCTGTTCAGCAGGGAGTCTGCTTCTGCCTCTGCCCCTCCCCCTGCTCGTGCTCTCTCTCTGAAATAAATAAATAAAATCTTAAGAAAAATTTACCCTCTTGCCCCAATAACTCACAATCAACACACAACTAAAATATACTCTCCCAAGATGCCCAGAGACACATCCAATTATGACATCAGGCTCAGTCTTGTAATCCAAGATCTTGTCATGTAAAGCAGATGCAGGTGTGGATGAAAGATCTTTGACATAACTTCTCCTACTCAGAAGACCTGTGAGTTAAAGAGAAAACATATCTGTTCTCCATACTCCCAAAAGATAGTGACGAGTTTGGGATGGTAAAATTGTAATATTCCCTCCCATTTAAAAGATGGGTTAAATAGAGCTAAAATGATAAGTAGAATTAAGACTATAGTGGATGCTAATGGTGTCCCTTCGACACCTCTTTCACTGAGGTAGTGTCTATCTTCAACGTGCTATGAGTGTTGACTCACAGCTGTCTAACACTATCAGCTGACACATCTGAATGATACAGTATGTATCAGAACCGGTGGATCCCATTGTCGTGTGTTTCGGGGGAATTTGTACTTTCAGTCCTTACAATCAAAATTTTTATGGTTTAGTTTCAATTCCTAGAAGAGGGACACTTTTACCAGGAGACACAGTAAGAGTGTCACTGCACTTAGAACTATGGCTTCTACCTGTTGACTTTGATCTCCTGATGCCAGTAGAATGAAAGAAACAAAAAGGAATTATTATTGACAGGGGTCGTTAAACCTGATCATCATAGGAAGGTAGGACTGCTACAAGATATGGGGGAAAAGAGGAATACACTTGACACTTACATGATCCATTTGACATCTATTCCCACTTTTAATTGTTAATAGATGAATAAAGCAATCATGATCTGATAAGTGTGTGGTGACCAGGGTCTCAGATCCCTCAGAAAGGAGGGGAGTCTGTGTAACTATAGTAGATGCTGTTATTGTCTCTCCCAGATCCTGCTTCCCTTTTGCTCCTTCTCCCATGAATTTCTTATTCTCAGGTTCTACTTTTAGGGTAAGCAAACTTAGAGGCAGACAAATCTTGGGTTTAGTCCCAGTTTATCAGTTGTTGGTTAATTTTATATAATTTACTAGATCAACCTAACCCTGCTTTCTCCTCAATATCAGAATTAATTTTCTCATAAGGTTTTTGTAAAGATTAAGGAAGTTAATGAAAATAATTTTGCTGGCATCATGGTACAGTTGGAAGAATGGCAGACAGAATAGGTATTCAAAAGTTTCACCTAATATTATCATTGTATTTTTCTTCTCCCCTGGCATACCTTGAGCCATGACTTTTTGGGGGGTTACACATCAAACATTAATTTCACATAGAATTGTTTCTACAAGGAAATGTGCTAAATCTGATTATCTTTCTATAGCCAACCCAAACACTAATCAACAAATGGAAACCATGGATGTATTCTTGGGAAATATAATTATATTGTTGTTACTGATATATGCCTCTGTCTCTTTCATCAGGCTATGAGCTTCTTTTGTGAAGAACCCTATATTATTGAGCATTTTTTAAATAATTTGTTTGAAATAAAATGTTTAATATATGTCATATTTAACTTTTATATTTTGATTTTCACATATATCTCTAGGCATATACTTCTATATGGATGGAAGTTCTATAGATTAACTTACTTATTGAATTATATGATTATCTTTTACATTATTTTATCATAATTTTAGCTATCTGAGCTTGAATCAATCTGCCTAATATCTATGTCAAAGAAGACTCATATTTTTAAATCTCAACTGCTCATCATTTTCAAAACCTTGGCAGTAATGATTTGACGTGTGTCCTATATGAAACATTACTACTTAAGTAACTTTTGGACATAAATGGTTTTATATATAACTCTAAAATTGAGTTAAATATAAAAATGGAAATCTTTAGCTAAATAATAGAAATAGGACATTACTATTCAGCTTTACCTACCACAAGGCAGAATTTAGACAAGCTTATAGTAATTAATTTAGGCTCTTCTCTCACAATCCAGCTTAATGAAAAATTTTTTTTTGAAAGAAATCTTGCAGTTACCTTATGCTGAGTGAATCACAAGCTATTAAAATTGCCTACTAGAAATACAGTAGTTTATATAGAAAAGTCAGTTTTTCCCAGTGTCTAAGCCAATTCTTGGGAGTGTCATTAGATTCTTTTGGAAGCTGTAGTAGACTTAATATTAAATCATCACTTCACTGCAGCAAATGGTATTTACTGTGGCAATTTTTTAAAATTACATTAAAAAGTCTCATATCATTAACTTGTAAAAAAGTAGCATATAAACCAGAAGAAATTGCTCGGTGGTTAATATTTACTGAATATATATAATGCACAGTGTTATATAAAATACGTGGTATTTGTTTATAATTTATTTGGTGAATAAATACATATGAATACAACTAAACAAAATATATATATATATATAATTTAAAGAGAATGGTATATTCAAAATAAGATTGGATGAGTTTTTAGAAAGCATTTGGAATCTTACAAATGGATAAGAAAAAGATGAATTCAGTAGAAAATGGGCCAAGTATATGAACAGGTTATACAGAATATAGTAAAAGGGTAACAAACAGAAACATGTTTCAATTGTTAGTGAAATGTAAATTAGAATAAAGTAACACAACATTTTTGCATGTTGGTTTTGTAAAAATTGAAATGAAAAGGACAAATAATCCTTATAACTAGATAATTTTTAGAAAAATGGGTACTTTCATACATGCTGATGGTAATATGAATTGCTTTGTTCTTTGGGAAAGTAAATTGGCAATAACTATTAAAATTAAAATCGTTGGACTTCCACTCCCAGATGATAATTGGTACAGGACTAGATCCCAACCATAAACTAAAAACTAAACAATATATATTAAGCCACTATTTATAAACATTGTGAAACAGTCAACCTAATACTTGGATCCCTTTGAAGAAGGGCAACCACACAGGCTATGCACATATGATTTCTGTCTAGAAGCAGTTTTTTTAGACTATGATACACAGAAGTAGAGCCCATGTAGAGCACAGAGGTCTTACTGGGGGCACAGATTGTATTACAGAGCTTCTGAGCAGCTGTAATTAGTGGGGTAGAAAGGAGAGATTTGCAAAAAGAACCTCCAAAAATCTGCCCCATGTGTTTAGCTGAATACTGTACACAGACATTGTGATGACAGAGATGTTGGAATTAAAAGACAAGGACCTTAAGTTGTCTAGAGGGGAGGGGGGTGGGAGGATGGGTTAGCCTGGTGATGGGTATTAAAGAGGGCACGTTCTGCATGGAGCACTGGGTGTTATATGCAAACAATGAATCATGGAACACTACATCAAAAAGTAATGATGTAATGTATGGTGGTTAACATAACATAAAAAAAAAAAACTTGCCAACTTGCAGGGTCAAAAAAAAAAAAAGACAAGACCTTAAAACAACTATTAAAAATATGCTTATGGATTTAAAAGAAAGGTGGATGTATTGAGTGGAAAAATATGGAGTATCAGTAAAGAAATGGAATCTGAAAAAAAAAACAAAAGGAAATTTGGGAACTGAAAAATAATAGTATCTGAAATGTAAAAACACGGATGGGTTAAAAACCTGTTGGACTTCTCAAAAAACAAAAACAGTGACTTTGAAGATAATGCAATAGAAAGTGACCAAAGTAAAGTTTGATAAGAACAAAAAAATAGACTTTAAAATATGTAAATCCTCAATGGCCTGACACAATATCAGGTGGTCTAAGTTATGGACAGTTGGAATTCCAGAAGAAGAGATAGAAATGATCTAGAGTAGGTATCAATTACTTATAACAAGAAGACTTATCTGGAGATTTGACTGTATAGTTATTTATCTTCTAGAAAAATAGAGAGATAAAATGTTTCTTAGCTGTGTATAAAACAAAATAGTTTGTGAAACCAGATTCCACTTTCACATATACCAGGAACTCTGATCATACAAAATACTTAACAATTTTAAAACACCTTATACATTTTATTTCTTTGTACCATTACATTTGTTTCCCTTGTCTTCTCTGAGAAACTTATTTACATTTCAAGACACAGTTCTAAATTTTGAGAACAAGTAATATTTGGTAAATCAGCATGTTTTTATCAATTGAATTATTGAAATAAAATTTGTTGAAAATATATTTATAGGGGCGCCTAAGTGGCTCAGTTGGTTAAGTTTCCGACTCTTGGTTTCAGCTCAGGTCATGATCTCGGGGGTCCTGGGATTAAGCCCCACACCAGGCTCCCTGCTCAATAGGGAGTCTTCTTGTCTCCCTTTCTCTCTGCCCTCCCCCAGCTCGTGCTCTCTCACCCTCTAAAATAAATAAATCTGTCTTTAAAAAATATATGATTACAACTGTCCATAGAGATCAATAATAATAAACAATCAATAATTTGGTAGATGAAACAATTGCAGATGGTCATTGACATAGGATCTTTGGGAAGGTTAAAAAAACGGCTGTAGTGAGGTGGGGAAGAGCCATGGGCCCTCTGGAGGTAATTAGCTCTAAATTTTTAAATCCAGCATACCTGCATATTTACTTGTTTTACTAATGGTTAATTATTCAATTGGTCAGAACGGGGAAAGAGAAACAGAAAATGATAAAGCTAAATTTAAGAAACAGACCCCAGCCTAAAACTCTCCTTTCCATAAAAACAAAACAAAACAAACACACACACACACAAAACTGTGGTAAACCCACTCAAGAAACGCCAACATATATCTAAGTAGGAACTCCTTTTAAAAATGTTGCTTCAAGTCTTAAAATCATTTGGTAACACATACTGAGTTTATCCAGTCTTTTAGGAGAAAAATTTTTTGGAATCTCATAGAATTAATGCATTATGACATGTGACATTCCTCCCCATTCTGCAAAATTCAAAATACTGACAACAAGAAAGGAAACTAAGTCCAATTTTAAGAGTCTCAAAACCATATATTCAAATAAATGAATTTATGAATTCAACTGTCAGTTCAACTCTCTCAATTGCTGCTTTTAGCTTGTCTGGGAGTATGTTAACTGTGCTGTTTATTTTCATGTTAAGGACAAGCTAAATATTCAAACTACTATCATTTCCCAGAAAAAAAAAAAAAGAATATGAAATGGTGAATAATGAATAAGAGTCTAAATGCAGTAAACCTTAGGACAGAAACATTTGCGCTCCACAAATAAAGACGGTAAATGTGGTAGACTATGTATATATGGAACAACAGTTCTTTCAAAGTTTGCACACGTCCCTCTCTCTACTTTCATGAATAGTTTCATTCATTTCAGTGTGGCCTGTTTGTATGTGTGCATGTGTGTGTGAGTTCTGGAAGGCTAGTCTGTTCTACCCAAGTCCAGCTGCATGTAGCAAATGTTTTGAGATGTCTAAATTTGTATAATTCCATTCAGTACTTTGTAATGAAATAATTCAGCCCAATGTGTGAAAACAGGAATAGAGGAAAGAAAGCAAATAAATCATGATATGAATTCTATTCAAACTAAAATATAAAATAATAGAAGATGGCAAATGTGAGAGACATATTAAGATTAATGTTTTAATCTCATTTTAATGAAAATTAAAATATCACACTTTAATACTTCAGACAAGAAGGGTCTATCAGGAAGTGAGCAGATAAACCAGATATTTCCCAGCTCACATATTCTATGAGACTAAAGCTTATGTTTAAACAACTTAATTTGTTTCTTCTTTACACTGTGATGCATTAGCCATCATATGAAGCTTTTAAATTATATTTTAATTTTTATGATTACATAAAAAAGAGCAAGCTATATGAAGGCTAGCATAAAAAATGAACAGGATAATTGTGTAATTTAATCTAAATAATAGGTTAGCTATTTAAGTTTTTGTTATTTTATTAGGTTTACATGACAATATTAAAAATTAAAATCTATAAGCAAACATTTTTTCTGAATTAAGTATCAGAATTTTGAAGCATAAATGGTTAGAACTAAGAAGTCCCCAATGTTTTTTTTTTTTTAAAGATTTTATTTATTTATTTGAGAGAGAGTGAGAGAGAGAAAGAGCACAAGAGGGGGGAGCGGGAGAGGGAGAAGCAGACTCCCTGCTGAGCAGGGAGCCCGATGCGGGACTCGATCCAGGGACTCCAGGATCATGACCTGAGCCGAAGGCAGTCGCTTAACCAACTGAGCCACCCAGGCGCCCCTAGAAGTCCCCAGTGTTATAGTCATGGCAGTGTGGTGGTCTTTGGGGAGGCACTCTTCGTGGTTGGAACTCAACTTTTCATTATAAATTGAAGTTACAGGACTATATGATTTCAAGATCTTTTCTTCTTTGCAATTTTTGTACTATGAATTTATTCATATCATTTAAAGGGAAATACACAAAACATTTATTAAAAAATAAACTTTCAAAGGAAATGGTCAGTGTTCAAAATATTTGGTTCATTTAAATCATACATACAATATTTTAACCAGGTTTTTTTAATAAAATCTGAGAAATAACTTTATTCTTCCAATGTTCCAAATTATTCATTAGAGTTTCTGTCCTTTTGTCTGTGCTTAACTTGGAGGCTAATTTGAGCAAGCAGAAAAACAAAGTTAAACAGATAAGGCAAATTGGGAAATGCATATAGCATTAAAGTTTGATGCTCTCACAGATATTCTCTTTGAAATTTACACACTCATTATGTCTGTGTAGGTGTGGCTAGATATGTAGGTGCCAAACTTTCTGGAGAATATCTAAGATAAAACTTATTAAAACTCATTTAAAGGGAAGAGAAAATTTGGCCAGAGGAGATGTCTTCGTTTTTTTCTTTTTTTACTTGAACTTACAGTAAGAACTACATTTTATAGTAATGATATTGCATACATACGTTGTGTGTGTTTGTATTTGAGTGTGTGCCTATCTCTTTATCTATTATGAAGTAGCTTATTCCATTAGCTCTAAATTTCACTTTTTAAAAAAGATTTATTTACTTATTTATTTGACAGAGTCTCAGAGAGCACACAAGCAAGCAGAATAGCAGAGAGAGGGAGAGGGAGAAACAGTCTCCCCGCTGAACAGGGAGCCCAATGCGGGACTCGATCCCAAGACCCTGGGATCCTGACCTGAGCCGAAGGCAGACGCTTAACGACTGCACCACCCAGGCGCCCTTAAATTTCACTTTTTAAAAACATGTTATAGCAGCTCTGAAATTAGGATATCCTTTACAGGATAAACCATTCAGCAATTGTGACATTGTTCTCTTTGCCAAAGAATGAATACCAAAGCTTCCAGATTGCATATCAGTGGTTCTGAGAAGCATCCTAGAGATAATAGTGGAGAATCCTTTACATAATGTTGCATGAACAATGGTCTTGAAGGCACAGAAGATGATGTTCATGTGGGAAAATAAAGACATCGATTACTCTCAGCTGAAAACTAATTTAAAATATCAAGCCTTTGCAATCATATACAGTAAACCCTAGAATATAAATACAATATGTTTAATTCTTCAGGGAAGATTTCTTTTATATGGCTGTCCAATAGGGCAGCTACTAGCCACATAATTACATGTATGGTTTCTGTAACATTGCTTTGGATGGTGCTGGTTTAGATGTTTGTATCACAAGAGTCAAGAGGCTCTGCTTTTCAATATGTCTGGCCCTTCCCTGAGATAAAAACCCTAGGTGAAAATCTGCTTTTTGTGAAGAAAAGTACAGGACAAATAATAGATTAATTACCTCAAAGCCATTATTCCCTCCTCCTGTTCACATATTGGTAGGTATCCAATGCTAATGTGACATTAGCTACACAAAAAGCAGGCCCATGCTGAGTTGTTGCATGAAGGTAGAGTGAGCCTGGCACCTTGGAGAGCTGTGCTCAACTTACATTTGAAAGCTGATACTGGAAATTCATAATAAATTGGAGTAGGCAAATCAACAAATAGTAGGCAAATGGATAAAATTGCATATGTGGCGTGGGTCTTGGGATCTCCCTATTCTCATTTTATGCAATTGTTTAGAAATAAAATGGTATTCAAAATGAATATTTTATGAAACAGTTTTTACCTTAAAGAAGTATTGGTAAATAAATAGTTCAGGCAAAATAATTTTTCCATATGATGCTGAAGTATTAAATTTTAGAAACTGTTTCAGAGCACAGAAAGAAATGAACTCCAGAAAAAAAGTGATAAAGGTAACTCCTTCAGAGGAAAAGTACACTTTATATGTTTTAGGAAAATTGTACCTTCAAAACTGGTACCCTGCAGTTTTTCCCAAATGCTTGTGTATCTTGCTGTATGTCTAATCAATGGTAAGAAACCCAAATTGAGCAGTATAGACCCACCGTTAAAATAAATGGACTTAAAGTGACCTAGTTGCTAATTTTTTTTCCAGTTTATCATAATCATGGAATATAATAAAACTATGTAAAAAGCACCAACAGAGTGGGCGCCTGGGTGGCTCAGTTGGTTAAACGACTGCCTTCGGCTCCGGTCATGATCCTGGAGTCCCAAGATCAAGTCCCACATCGGGCTCCCTGCTCAGCAGGGAGTCTGCTTCTCCCTCTGACCCTCCCCCCTCTCATGTGCTCTCTCTCATTCTCTCTCTCTCAAATAAATAAATAAAATCTTAAAAAAAAAAAAGCACCAACAGAGTAAAGAGAAACAGCTCCACATATTTCCTGCTCCCTTTTGCAAAATCAATAGTTTTGTTCCATGAAGATTTAAATGCTATGTTTAATTTTGATAATTATTTTGATACAACTTTGGAGCAACATCATTTTTTTTCCTGAGGTGCATGGAAGTTCCTAAAATCAAATTAGCTTAGTGGAGTTCTTGCATTCATGAGGGGAATCACTCATACCATGATGTATTTCTCTATTTTACATCTACTCTGTAAAACTCTCCTTCACAGAAACTGTAAAGCCTCCTCCTTTCCTTATCACTGAAATAGCAAAATCTTCTCTCCTTAGAAATGTCAACTTCCCTATCTCAGATAAATATGTAATACATCCAGAAGAAAATATATTATTCGGGCAAAATGAAAAACCGTTCTAATTTTTTTTTATCTAATGAACTTTTGCATACCTCTTGCCAACTTAAATTTCTTTGGCAAATTATTTAAATATTTTTTCTTAAGAGAAAACATTCAATTTTATGACTCTACTGATGCAAAATTATATTCACACTCCAGAGAAAGGAGTGTACTTTTAAAGAGCTCAGTAAGTCTAAAACCTAATAGAAACACTTGAATATTTCCTACCATATGCTTACACTACAAGAACAATTTTAATGGATGATGATAAATCAAACTATAGTAGTTATTTGCTGAGATAATGTGCACTTTTAAAATATGGAAAGTTACTGGGGCGCCTGGGTGGCTCAGTCGTTAAGCGTCTGCCTTGGGCTCAGGTCATGATCTCAGGGTCCTGGGATGGAGCCCCGCATGGGGCTCCCTGCTTGGCGGGAAGCCTGCTTCTCCCTCTCCCACTCCCGCTGCTTGTGTTCCCTCTCTCGCTGTGTCTCTCTCTGTCAAATAAATAAAATCTTTAAAAAAAAATATGGAAAGTTACTTAACTTATGGTAGAATCTATCATTTACATATTGCCTAATATTTTTCATTATCTAAATAAAATAGTTATTCCTCTCGTTTGCCTTTTGCAGGACAGAATTCTCATTTTATAGGTGAAAAGCTAAAACCTGGATAAGAGCTCATCCCAAATTAAACAGTGGCTTATAGCATAATTGGGAATATAACATACTACTCTACTTTTTTGTTGAGATTTTCCAGTATACACTACAAAATGATGTCTTATGTATTTTTGTACGATATGAATAGAAAAAAACAAAACTAAACTAAATAGGGGCACCTGGGTGGCTCATTCAGTTAAGCAACTGACTTTGATTTTGGCTCAGGTCATGATCTCAAGTGGTGAGCCCAACCCTGTGTTGGGCTCCATGCTCAACGTGGAGTTTGATCCAGATTTTCTCGCTCCTTCTGCCCCTCCCCTCCATGCTGTCTCTCTCTCTCTCAAGTAAATAAATCTTTTTTTTTTAAAAAACTAAATAATCAGCTATAATTAGATAATTATTTGACTGAATATGATAGGCTATTTAGTTTACTACCTAGAAATTAATTTGGGTAGCTAACACTCTGAGCATACAAATATTCATAACTATTAGTAATTATAGAATTGTGAAATCTGCAGAAGATAGCTTCTTAACAGTAACCTGAGTTTATCACAATAAAATTGAAACCTATCAGAATTAGATTGCAAGTGGACATGTACTGAAAGTGAAATATCATTTGTTGATGTTATGAACTGGTTAAAATTCTAAAGCCATTTTTAGAAAATTGGAGTATTAAACTACAGAAAATTTAATTTCAAGTAAGATAAGCAATAGAAAATTATTTTCATAGCTAATAACTATATGAATTTTTATTATCCACTAAGGCCATTTATATAATTATTGGAAAGGCAATGCCAAGGCTTTCCTCAAAGATCTCAGTTACTTAAAAATGTACACGGATGAAGTAATCTCTTCAGCTCTCATTTCATTTTTCCCAATTTATCAAGGACCAGTTTTATCAAAAAAAGAAAAGGAAAGCAATTCTAGTTATTCTCTAATCAGAATTAGAATAAGAAGGTATATTAGAAAAGCTGCATGTCTTAATTCATTCTTATCTCATAACATAGCTGTGTGACTTAAAGGATAAAAGTGAAGTCAAGGAGATGAGCATGATCCCTCATGCATAGTTAAATGTTTAATAACCATTTACTTCTTCTCTCTTTACTTCATTCAATAGCCGATAATAGTTAATAATAATTTACTATTCCAGGTAGTGTGTTAGAATTTAGATGATATAGTGTAAATGCCAAGATGCCAAGATCTCAAATAACTTTTTTTTTTCTTCAAAAACTATACTTTGGAATCCCAGAATAGTGCCTGGTATATGGTAGGAGCTCAATGAATGCAGAAGGTATGAAAGAATGTTTGCAGTATGACTGCCATACTAAATGAGATAACCTACTTAAAATGCTTAGAAGGGTGCCTGGACGTAGTATAAATACTTTATAATTGTTAGCAATTTTGATTTTTTTTTCTCACTTTTATTCTCCTTTGCAAATGGTCCCTTTTAATGTTTTCCTCTGAGTAGGTTCTATTTACTGCTTAGCGTCTGTTTATTCATAATTTCTCTCCTGGCCTGCCATAACCCCTCTTGTCTCCTGAACCCATGTGTGCATTCTTGAAGTCCTAACTCCTGTAGTGATTTATGTTTATCCATGTATATTTTGCAATTCAGATTCCTGAAAAGAGACTATAACTGGGTAGGCTGTTTGGTCAAAACCTCTCCATTGTAGGCCATCTCAAGGCTGAGTGTCTTTAAGACAGATGCCCATTCTTGTCTAATCAACAAAATTCAGGGAAGTGTGTGGGCTGTGCGCTATAGAATATTCTGTCTCTGTCCTTGGTTGTGATTTTCTCTGTGTCAGCTACAGTCTATGGCATGTGAATGGTAGTAGAAATAGTCCCTTGAAAACTCTGAGTTTATATGATCCTTATAGCCCCAGAGAACTCACAGCTAGCAGTACTAGTGAAAGAAAGCCTTTTTTCTTGTATTGGCAGCTGAAATCTCAGGGAGAGTTTGATTGAACAGCCTTGAGTCCCTGCCCATTCCTGAATCAATGAGTAATTGAGGCTGGAGTGGAGGAGGGGATAGAGTACCATGATTGTAAAGACCTGGACCTTGTACTCAACTCTTGAGCCAGGAGATTGGATCAGATCTACTTAAACCATGTAGACTGGAAAGGAATAGGAACTGTCCTTCAGAAAGCAACTGGCAAGATTAATACCTTAGTAAATTTCACATAGAAAAGCATACTCTTTTTAGAGAAATACTGTTTGTCACACTTTAAAACATAATCTTACTGACATTTGGGTTTCTGCTCTTTGATATAGTTTACAAAATATTTTTTCAATAATTTTTCTTTTTTTTAAAATAATATTTTATTTATTTATTTGAAAGAGAGACAGCAAGAATGAGAGACGGACACAAGTAGGGGGAGTGAGAGAGGGAGAAGCAGGCTTCCCACTGAGCAGAGAGCCTGATGCGGGGCTAGATCTCAGGACCCTGGGATCATGACCTAAGCCGAAGGCAGACGCTTAACGACTGAGCTACCCAGCACCCTTCAATTATTTTTTCATACCAAACAATCTTCCCAAGGTAATTTAAATTCAGTGGACTTTTAGAGAAAACGTACTAAATGACAGAAGCTTTACTGCTCATGTTGTTAGAGATGCAGAAATGATCAATATATAAACCCTGACTTCAAGTAGTTTACAGACTAAAGGGAAATACCGAATAACAAGATAAATTCAATACAGTGTGATGAATTCAATGAAGGAGGTCTATTTACATTTGGGGAGGGTGATGGTGCCAGGCAATGCAGGAAAGCGATACAGAGACAAATCTCTCTGGTAGGTGGGAGCACTGGGATGGGGTCTGGGAAGGGTTCATGACAAAAAGAACCCACAAGCTGGGTAGCACTTGAAGGATAAATAGGGGGTGGTTAAGGAAAAAAAAGGAATCTGGATGGATTTCTTTTATTCTCATTTTTTTAAAATTTAAGTTTGAATACTTATATTTCAAGATGAGAACAACAAAATATTTGAATGGAAGACATCAGTATTATAGGACATATATGTAAAAATATAAGTAAATATTAAAAATGGGTGTTTTTGAGTTGGTTTTCTCTTCACCAAAATTCTCAATATAAATTACTGTAATTACAGAAAACATGTTGTTTTTTTTTCTGGTGCAAAAATAATTTAAAAGAAAGCTTAAGGATATATAAAAAGATTGGGAGAAATGCAATACTTTAATTTTTTGCAGTTTGGCCTTTCTAGAAAACCAAGCTAAATTCAGTCCTTTTGAACAAAGTAACCACAACAGCATACTCAAGAAACTGTCTACATACTGACGATTATATTTGATCCTCTTGATCTTCTTTATAGAAGGTAGTACACAGCATTGTAAACCACTTTCATTTGTTTATCTACTCAAGATAGAGCTACATAGGGCTACCATATTGCACTCCTTCCATGTTAAAGGCTTTTTTTTAGGTGTTGTGATTTTTATAAAGACATATACGACATGTTTTGTGGCCCCAGACGTTTACAATATAGAAGATAAAATAATTGTTATAGGAGGCAGAATATGTTGGGTGGCGCAGGCGGCAAGTTTTGGGAGTTTGGAGGCGAGAAAGCGCATCTTTGACTTCAAGAACATGCAGTCTTCCTAGCAAATGTGGAATTGAAGTCTGACCTAAATTGTTGACTTCCTTTTTTAAATAATACCTGTTATAGAAATAAATATATTTTTGGAACGATATAAGTAAAAGTAAAAAGACTCTAAGTTAAAGGACCATTCAAAATTTGTAATACAGTATTGTTCAAATAATTATAGTGTGGTAAAAGCTTCTAATATAGTAATTTGCTAAAATAATATTTGGTAACTTTTAGTTTTAAAATTATATTTCTATTTATGTATTATTTAAGAAATCTATTTATACCAATAGACCTGAAATTCTTCTAACACATTTTTGCTTTTTTTTTTTTTGGTCCAAACTACTTTGCTATACATTTTGGGCAGTTGGCCATAAACACTCAAGAGACTGATCCTTTGAAATAAATATTGTCTCACCGTGTGGTTCTAGAATGAAAATGAGATTTGGATGAATAATTACTTTCATCTGACCCATGAAAATATACAGGATCATGAACAAATGTTTGTTTTGTATACAAGGCTGGCTTCATGGATATAGGACCTGGGCAATTGAATAGGGCCCATGCTCAGAAAGGCCTCATGTTTGGTTTAATATTCTATTGTCTTTTTAATAATTTTGAACAAGGGATCTTGCCTTTTTATTTTGAACTGGTGCCCACAAATTACATAGTGGATCCTGCCTGTATCTTTATTAGTTTGGTCTCTAACACTGCATTGTATAATTGAAATTTGTGAAAAGATTAGGACTTAAATGTTCTCACACACACAGAAAAGTCAAATATGTGAGACGAAGGATGTGTTAATTAACTTGATGGTGGGATCTTTTTACAGTGTACAGTATACGTATATCAAATCATTACATTGTACATTTTAAATATCTTACAATTTTATTTGTCAATTTTACTACAATGGAGCTGAAAAATTTTAGTCTCATTATATTGGTTCTTCATTGAATTGATAAAATAATAATATATATATATTTTAAAACTCCCTCATTCTGTCTTTATATTTTATTCTTTTTCTCCCCCTCCATATCTTAATCTATATGTGTATATGTATGAATGTATATCCCATACTAGATTGCTAGGCCATCAGCTTCTGAGGGCCAGGGTGATTGCTCAAAAGAGACGATCATCTTCAATAAAAATGAGAATAGACACACTGAAAGAAATGTTAGTGAACCTGTTTTTATTCATGAGATGATATATATATAACGTGATTATTTAGGCAGCATATTTTCATGTTAGTTTCAGGCAGCTAATCATACATCTCAAGAAAATAACTGACGTCATGAGATTCTCTCAGGACATTCCTGAGGGGATTAATTTAAGCAATCCAAATAAGTCAAAGTAAAACCATCCCTCTTCAGCACATTTAATTACCCTACCAAAATTGATGATCTTCATGCCTTCATGATCTTTTGAACTTCAGTGATAATAAAAAACCATGGTGTTTACCATATGACCAAAACCTATTCCGACATCTGATTATGGTAAATGATACATCAATCTATTTTTTTCTTATGCCTACAGTCAGAATTTTTAAAAGTTACAATGTTTTCATCTCCTCTAACCCCTTTAGTGTGCTTTAGTTACAGCCATAACTATCTTATCTGACATTAAGATAATTTATACTTAACTCTTTTTCTCTCATTATGGTATAGATTAATCTTATTTTTTTAGTCAGAGACATATGAAATATTTAGTTGCAGGATCATAGCTTACACAAATGTGTGTGTGTGTGTGTATGTATGTGTGCAGTAGTTTTGCTGGTAGAAAAGACAAATAAGAGAAATAGAGAACAATTTGATCAGAATAAACAAGAATAGAAGAAAGAAAAAATGAAGGAAGGAAGGAGGGAGGGAGAGAAAGACTGACTTTACTGTTGAAGTTGTTAATCCCTATTCTATCTTTTCTGATTAAAATATCCATTCATATCAAGATGATATTAATTAAATATAAGAAATTATAACACTTATCATCATAGTATAGGGCAATTATTTCTATAGTATTAACATATGAGACAATACAATCATATGATTGTGTAGGTCCCAGAAATTCACAGAGTCAATCTTACTATTGTTGTCTGCATTTTTAAAACATAAATAAAATTTAATTTTTGAATGTTTCCATAAGATGTATGATTAAGGTCGCCTGGGTGGCTCAGTCGTTAAGCGTCTGCTTTTGGCTCAGGTCATGGTCCCAGGGTCCTGGGATCGAGCCCCGCATGGGGCTCCCTGCTTCACGGAAAGCCTGGTTCTCCCTCTCCCACTCCCCCTGCTTGTGTTCCCTCTCTCGCTGTGTCTCTCTCTGTCAAATAAATAAATAAAATCTTTTAAAAAAAGATATATGATTAAATTCTTACCTTTTTGTTAATAAGCATTCTAATAGGTGGGAAGTAATATCTCATAGTAGTTTTAATTTGCATTTCCCTGATGATTAGTGATGTTGAGCACCTTTTCATTCGCCTGTTGGCCATTTGTATGTCTTCTCAGGAAAAATTCTATTCTGTTCTTCCTGTTTTTTTATTAGATTGCATGCTATTGAATTGTCTCAGTTTTTTTTTTTTAAATATTTTGGATATTAACCCCTTTTCAGGTATATGATTTGCAAATATTTTCTCCCATTCCATAGGCCTTTTTATTTTGTTGATGGTTCCCTTTGTTGTGTAAAAACTTTTTATTTTGATGTAGTCCCACTTGTTTATTTTGTTTTTGTTGCCTTTGCTTTTAGTGTCAAATCCAGAAAATCATTGCCGGGAATGATGTCAAGGAGATTATTCCCTATGTTTTCTTCTAGGAGTTTTAAGTCTTCCAGTCTTAGGGTCAAGTCTTAAGTCTATTTTGAGTTAATTTTTATTCATGGTGTAAGATTGTGGACCGGTTTTATTCTTTTGCATGTGGATATCCAGTTTTCTCAATATCATTATTGAAGAGATTATCCTTTCCTCATTGTATATTCTTTGCTTTTTTGCCATAAATTAATTGACCATATAGGTTTGAATTTACTTCTGGGCTCTCTATTCTGTTTCATTTATCTCTGCATGTGTTTATGCCAATACCATATATGTTTTTATTACTATAAGTTTTTAATATAGTTTGAAGTCAGGAAGTGTGATGCCTCCAGATTTTTTTTTCCTCAAGATTGCTTTGGCTATTCGGGGTCTTTTGTTGTTCCATACAAACTTTAGGCAATATTTTTCACAGAAGTGAAAATGTTTTTGTTGATGTCTTTAATATTGCTCTATAAAATTAAAAATATTGACAATTATCTTGAAGCCTATTAGTAAAGGAATGTTCATTTACATGAATTGAGCTGTTCAACTAGAGTTCTTAGTTACTTCTTTTTCTTTTTATAATTAACAAAAAGTACTTTTCCTTTCAGCCTCATGGCTCTTTTGGTTATAATTGCTCCAAATACAAAAGGTAACTCAATTTCTATTATTATAAAACAATATACAAAACAGGAAGCTTATTATCTCAAACTCAAAACTGGCACCTCACTCTACATTCCTTGGTTTAAGAATCATCATATTTCTAATCACTTTGCTTTTATTTTTGAAGTTACATTTTAGCTAAAATGTCTATATTCTATAACATATTCTTCGATTAAAAAAAGTACTATCAGAAGTATGATAAAAAAATTGAGGTCACTTTTTACATCTTGTTATGTTCTAAATAAGTGAGCAAAAGAGGGAACAACCTTCAGGAAGTCAGAGGATGAAAAATTCCTGAATCCTGGTACTCTCAGGGAAGACTTCAGGAAGAATTGACACTTGAAATGAAGTAATGTGATTTAAATCAGTGAATAAGTTATCAAGGTTTGTGGGATTTTGTTTTGGAGGGGAAAGTGGAGATGATGTATTGAGCAGGAAGGTTGCCTTTAGGTAAGCAGGCAGATCCCTCCTCGTAAAATATTGAATTTGGAGTTATTCTCTGGACATTGGGAACAATTGAAGTTTTTTGAGCAAGGACTCTACACTATATAAATTGCAGATTTCCAAGCATTAATTTATTAGTGCTTTATAGGGTATACTGAAGAGAAGGAAAACTTGAGACAGAAAAGCTTGATAAGATAATGAACAAATCCTGAAGTGATTAGGAAGAAGGGATTTGTCAGAGACTTTGGTCATTGGTGGGAAGTTGGGGGAGATGAGAATAAAGTTACAGGAAGAAGTCTCTAAAGTTCTAGAAACTGGTTCCTTGAGAAATCATGCTATGAGTAGTAAAAAATAAAGAACAAAAAGCCTTTGAGATGCTATGCCTTTGACCTGCTCTGTTTGAAAACTTTTTTTAAGCCACACACTGAGCAGCTTCCATAGTATGCTTTATGTATTTACAGACTACTGCACACTGTTGTGACAATTCACTTTGAAGTTACTCTCAGTGGTGTATGGCTTGATGAAGGAATGTCCTGTAATCTTTCTGAGCAGGTCTAGGATATGGTAAAGCGAAGAGGAATCATGGGGTATAGGCCTGACCAGGTCTTCAAAAGATCTTTTCTCTCCCTGTTAAAAAGTGTTCATTCTTAGTTGCCACTCTCTTAGAAAAAATTGTGACCCTCAGGGGTTTTATTTGGAACAACATAAATGGTTTTACTTTCAATAGTTACAAGGAAAATGACAGGTTATATTTAATTTTTTTATATATCTTTATTTACATAGACTTCATTGATATCCCTGCTTGCTGTATAATTTGATTTATTTTGGGACATCAGAAAGAATCCATTGAAGTTGCAAAGGCAACTGCCTACTTGGGCAGCAAAACATGTAGCACAGAACAGAATAGTAAATAAAACTCAGTTAAAAAAACACAGAGTACTTTAAAAGGCAATTATGAGTACTTTTATAAAAGTATACTTCATTCAAATACAAAAATATTAGTTGAAGAATAAGCAAGTCAGTGTTTGAGAACATGTTGCCCCTCATATTCATAAAAGACTTACAAAATGCGCAATGGATTTAAGTTTCTCAAATTTTCTGATGATGGATATAGAAATGTGTGGATATGGGGTGAATCATATAAATTATTTTAAAATATAACTATAGAATTTAGAAATAGAATATGACCTTTTGTTTTGCTTTCTTAATTCAATATTTTAAATAGTAAGGTTTTCTTTTTTAAAATTTTTTTAAGATTTATTTTTTAAGTAATCTCTACACCCAACATGGGGCTTGAACTCACAACCCCAAGATCAAGAATCACATGCTCCATTGACTGAGCCAGCCAGGCACCCCAATAATGTTTTCTTTTAATGTTAGGCCTGTGGCATAAAGCTTATTAAATAGAACAGATGAATTCAAATTCTGGTTCTACCATATACAGACCATCTCTAAGCCTCAGGTTGCTCATCCAAAGAATGAGGGTAGTAATAGTAATAAGGATGTCTATTTAATATAACAGAGGGGCACCTGGGTGGCTCATTTGATTAAGCGTCTGCCTTCAGCTCAGGTCATGATCTCAGGGTCCTGGATTGAGCCCGGCATCAGGCTCCCTGCTGGGGGGGAGCCTGTTTCTCCCTCTCCCTCTGCTGCTCCCCCTGCTTGTGCTCACTTGCTCCCTCTCTCTCTCCGTCTCTCTCTGTCAAAAAAAAAAAAAAAATATATATATATATATATATGTATAACAGTTAGAACTTGGATTCTGGATCTTGGATTCCAATTCTGGTATTACACTTTTTACATGTGTGACCATAGGGAAGTTACTTAAACTGTCTGTGCTATAGTTATCTAAGCTATAAAATGAAAGTAATAATAATAGTACCTACTTCGTGGAGTTGTGAAGCTTAATGCCTTAGTATGTGTAAAAAACTCTTAGATGAAGGTTTAGCATATAGAAAGTGCTATGTGTATTACTACTATAATGTATCTGCTGCTATTTCTCTGAGAATTATATAAGATAAATAGTATAAAAACCATCAACTGTGCCTGGAATATTCTAAATGACTAATAATTAATAGTCATTTTTAAAAATAGAATTAAGTGTATCTAATAATTTAATAAAGAGAAATTATTGTCATTACTGATTAACATAAATCATCAATTATTTACTTGAAATGACTTTTATTATTTCTATAAACATTCTTCAATTTTGACAATGATTAAAGACTGCCTTTTACTGTTTTCCAAAGAAATTCTAATAAAAAATGAATCTATAACTAGTGATGTGATAAATTCATGGTTTATTATACCCCATCTCTATGGCTATTTTGTGCTTACACATTCAGTTTTAAAAGAAAACAAGAGTATTTTCCTCCATAGATCTGATGAAAATAATTTTCAGATAAAAATATCCAAATGAAAACACTTAAATCCTCAATTTTATTTCATCTTTCTTAACCAAGTTACATGTAGTAGTAGTATAAGTAATAATAATTTAAACCAAAGATAATAATAAAAATAAAAGCAATGTAATAATATTCCTCTTAAAAACAAAGAGAATTACCTGTCAGATTTCAATTTAATTCTACACAGCCATGAGGTGACTAATATATCTTTAAATGTCTTGTTAGTTAATCCAAGGGATGCAAAATAAGTAACACAGCCTAAAAATTTAAGCAGCTTAGAACGAGAAAAATATACAAAAAAATATAGGAGATGAGACAATGTAAATTCAGTAACAGTTCAGTGGGG
This sequence comes from Leptonychotes weddellii, assembly GCF_054177405.1. NCBI lineage: Eukaryota > Metazoa > Chordata > Mammalia > Carnivora > Phocidae > Leptonychotes > Leptonychotes weddellii. The sequence goes on along the minus strand of NC_138372.1, from coordinate 80,004,946 downwards.
ATCACAGAGGAAAATATTCCATACAGTTGAGAATGGGAGGGAAAAAGGAAATAGCACTGAGACAATATTTGAAGGACTGCTAGAATTTTGACAGATCGAGATAGAGAAGGAGTGATTTTACGTTAGTGATTGAAGGCATCTTTGGGTATAGCAAACAATCTAATGTGCTTAGATATTAAGGTACACTTTTTAAGCCTGTGGTAGATATTGATGGAAATATAGGTTAAGATTGTTTTTAAAGTCTAACACAAGGGTAAGACGTTTGTTCTCAATTTTATAGGTATTTTCATTTTCCTTCTCATGCTTTAAAACTCTTTAGAACTCGGGCGCCTGAGTGGCTCAGTTGGTTAAGCAATTGCCTTCGGCTCAGGTCATGATCCTGGAGTCCTGGAATCGAATCCCGCATCGGGCTCCCTGCTCAGCGGGGAGTCTGCTCCTCCCTCTGACCCTCCCCCCTCTCATGCTCTCTCTCTCTCATTCTCTCTCTCAAATAAATAAAATCTTTAAAAAAAAACTCTTTAGAACTCTAACTCTGCTCCCTGAAAGCTTTGAAATTATTCCTTCACTCTTTTAAATTAAATTTTTATTTTAATCAAAGTTATATACTTAACATGGTTTAATAAGTCAAATTGTAGCGAAAGGCTTATAATGATAAGAGTAGTTCTGTTCTATCCACTGCCTAACCCCAAGTCCCACTCTACAAAAACAATTTTTAACTTCTAGTTTTTGAGACTAGACCTCTTAATTTTAAATAAATATACTTTAGTGCCATTTCTTAATTTAAAAGTTTTTTAAACTCTACAGTTTTCCTATTGTGAAGTTGAGTATTTAACTCGCCAACACATGCTGATAATCTGTCCAAAACACATTCACTCTCCCTTACCCTCTCTCTTTTTCCTTTTCTCTTTCCCTCCCTCTCTCACTCACACCCACACACATGCACACACTTCCTCTGTACTATACTCTCAGTATAATTTATTAAAAGTTTTGTTTAAATAAGTGCTCAGTGTTTACATGCCTATGAATATGCAAATATTATTTAAGCTGAACCACATAGTGATCCATGGTGACATTTCTGTTCTTGAATAACTTTTATTTTTTTAGAATTTGTAAATACTTAAGCATTTGCTTAAGTTTCAATTTACTAGCTAGTAATTTTCTTCCAAATCTGAAAGAATTACAAAACATCACCAAATGGTCAACCACATCAAATAATCTATCACTGCATCTATCTTCATATCTTTCTATCTACCTGTATTCTTTCTTGCTATCTATCTATCACCTCTTTGTCTTTAATCTACAATGTCAGTGCTCCTGGATACCCCAGCCTTTCTTTTCTACCAGGATTGATTGATTTCTAAAAACTCTGCACTAATGTGTTAGAAGTCCCTTCATCATTATTCTGACAATCTTATATATCCTTCTTCTATGATAAAGTTCCATTTCCTTGATCACTTTACTGCTGTTGTCTTTGCTTTTTCATTCTATCTGCCTTCCCATTAAAAACAACCTTTATTCCTATAAAAGAATTTTAGTAGGTTTTTGTGAGGAAGAGCAATTATATTCCTGTTTAAGTGAAAACCTCTCTTAATTATAACAGATGATCTAATTCACAGAGACAAGGGATGATATTACGCTTAAATTTTATCGACTAATCACCTCCATGCCTTAAGTCTTGTTTGTATTGTTACCAAATCATTTTTCTATTCAGATTTGGAAGTTGGCTAATTGCCACCCTGATTCCTTGCCTTCCCACATCTAGATACTACTCTTGTCCTTCCTTCACAGTAATGCTCACTGAAAATTTGTCTACCTTTGCTGGCACTTGTCTCCTGAACTCTCCTTCCACAGTTCATGGAAGTCAGGTTTTTAGCTCTACTACCTCCTTGAAATGGTTTGTGTTCAGGTTACTGATGGCCCAAAAGGAGACATTTTTAAACATTTTGTTTTTTCCCCATCTATAATATCTTCAATTCATTAAACTTTCTTAGTATCCTTCTTTTAAAGTTTCTCTCCTTGTGTTGCTTCAGTGGCACTTTTACATTTTATCTTATGGGCAGCCTACATAGGGGCTGTACGTTTTAATCAGAAGTTTATGTAATGTCATTAGGTTAAACAAAACAAAAGGATTGTTTAGTTAGTTCATTCTTTCGTTAAAGGGTGTTGGACGAAGATAGTCTTATGCATCCATTTCCTCAGTTGAATATGATCAAAGTCCATGGGAAAACTCTCCAGACAATCCTTATTCAGTTTGCTTTCCAAACTCTCCCTTTTATTGATTTTTGACTGTAAATGCTCTTCTGATTAATTAGATCTTTCTTCAAATATGTTATTAAAACTTTAGAAATGTTAATAGACTTTATATGAGTGAACCATTTTGTTTGTTAAGTGAATTTGGTTATCCCTGTTCTTAGGGATTACAAGATGATGTTAACATTTAATTTTCATAGGGCAATCTTATTTCCTTTATTTTGTAGTTCTTGGTGGGATGCTTCACTAAATATTTCTCTGGCTTGGTAGAAATTTTTCTTTTGCCTCTCTCTTTCTTCTTTCCTCATTCCTTCTTTCCTTCCCTCCCTCCTGAATTCAGTGTGCAAGGCTCTATGATAGGAGCTGTTTTTGCATTCCTTTTTGCAGTTCTTGACCACAATGATAAAAGGCAAAACAATGGAAAACAAGGGAATATTAGCAAAAGTGTCTGTACTTGATTTCTATTATCTAAGCTATGAATCTCATTTTTGAGTCCCCAACACACTTATGGGTCTTGAAAAAGCCCACAAAATATCACCTCTAACTGATAGATCTCATATAAAGGCCAGAAATAGCTTGTGCCCTCAGAGTCTTATGAGCTCTGACATTTTGGAGTGAGCTGAATTCTAGCCTCTTACCCTTTGCTGTGTGGTAAACCTGGTGTTCAGAAAGTTCAAATAAACTATTCAAATGAAATGGAATATTCCTAATAAATTACAAACTAGAGCCAAATCTTTGGGCGATTCTTGTTGAATCACCCATCATTTAATCAACCCCAACATCTCCAAACTTTCTATAGCATAGGAAATGTGTTTGTTGTTGATATTTTTGTTTTGTTATTAGTTTTGTTTGCTATTCAATGAGATACTTATTTTGGATGGTGAAAAAGAAAAAAAAAAAAAAGAAGAGCAATTGCCTCAATGCTCATTTTTCTCCAAAGCCTAAGTCAGAAAGACTGACCATATTCTGTTATCACATTGACCTTTGGTGGATGAAACTTATGATGGATTTGAGTGCATTTTTCACAGTAATTAGGTTTTAATCCTACTTCTAGAAGACATATATACATCAAATTAAGAGTGCTCATGGCATTTACTTTCATATACTTTCTACATATCTGCATTGAGTTTACTACATATTTGATGAGTTATTTGAAAATTGCCTCACATTTTTCATAACTAAAAATCACTTCTCTCTTCTGTATAGTCCTCAGGCATTTTACATGGTCCCCTATATGTTTTCCATGTAAGAAGGGGGGCTTGCCTCTTCTAATTATTCTGCTTCTTGGGCTGGAGATTTGTACATTAAATTGTTAGTTACTAAATATTAAGTCTGGAACAAGATATGACACTTCAGATATAGCAAAGGTAAATTATGGCATACAGCACTATTATAAGGTGTGCTACTATTTTTATAGTAACTTTACCCACTCTATAACCACAAATAAGTATTTGTCTAGTATGTGTGTCATTTTAAGGAAATTGTGCTGCAGCTTGTAATTACTTGCACTGAAATCCATCCGCTCAAACTTAGACCTTGCACTGCCTCAAATGCGCTTGAGGAAGGGGGAGGAGGGGTATGCTGAGTATGTTTTCTTAGAACTGATTAAAGCCGTTGTATTTATTTTGGTCCTTTAGGAATAAATTTGCTTTACTGTGGGATCAATGAGTCTAGCTGTGTTTCCTTGAAAACTGAAGTACTTATGATGTGGCAATTTAGAGAGAGAAGAGAGAGAATATGTCAGCAAGCTCTTGGTTCTTGGGTTCTCCTCAGTGATAATTTCATGTGTACAATGACTACTAAGTCTGTATTTCTCTTTCTCTCTCCCCCCCTCTCCCCCCCGCCCACACACACACACACGGCAATTGTAAAGTAGGATTAATTGCTTGAACTGCAAGGAGGACTTTCTCCCGTACACCATTTATTACACAACCATGTTCATACTAAGATTGTTTCTCTGCTTGGAATGCCCTTACATCTATCCTTATTAATCAAAACCCTCATTGCCTCTCATATTTATATATCATTTATTTTATAAAATGTTCTCTCATGTTCACTAAAAAAATGGATATTTCCTGTCTTTTTGCTTCCAAGCATTTTGTTGAGTTTCTTTTATAATATTTGGCACAGTTGGCCCTACACAATGATTACGTGTCACCTTGTCTTTCTTTCCATCTAGGCTGTAAAATCTGTAAACTTTTTTTCCATTAAGAATCATGTTTCATATATATATTTGGAATGCACATAGCATTAGCAGGTGTCTGCTAACCAATACTTGGTGCATGTTTATTAACTCACAGCATCAATGCTGTCATTCCTCTGGAAATATAATCTTGCCTCTCTGCTTATGGAAAATTTCTGTCCTTCAGAAATCAGCTCTTTCTTGTCATCATTTCTGGTGACCCCAACCCTCAGTGATGTCTCTTTTTCCTTGTTGGAGAGCTGTCTGGAGGATCAAAGGAGCTGAGATACAAGGAGAATGTCTGGCACGGAGTCAGCACTATGTGAGCATTAGCTCTATGAGTTTCATTTATAGCCTAATGCACAGATAGATGATGTACTCAGGAGTACCTGGTGGGTAAGTGCTCAAGTGGAATGGGGACTTGGGGCTCCTGGCTCTCCATCAGGGTCTGTGAGAGAGTTCTCTAAGTCACTAAATCTGTCCCAAGGTCCCTGTGATCTTGGCTGCCTGGTTAAAGAAATATGCATAAAGAACATTCTGGAATACAGCCGATTTATTATTCACTAGAGCTTAGTTCTGCTCTTTGAGGAAGAACTTTGACTTTCTAGCCTAAGTTCTAAATTAAAATTGAATAAGCAAGTTTCTTGATCCTTTACATTGAGCCCTGACCTTATTCCAGTGTGTCTTTTAAAGACAGAGATACATTCTATAAGGATTGAGCTTGCTTGAGATATCTCTTACTGTAAGTATGGGAAGGACTAAAAGGTTATTGTCATTTAATGACTGCCTATTATTTGCCAGGAAAATATTACAAATATGGGGAGCACTGGTGTCCCTATTAACTGATGAAAGAAAAGAAGCTCATAGCATGTAAATGGCTTGCCCAGAGATACTCAGTAAAGGTAGCATGACAGAGTGTTAAGTATGCCCAGTTCTCGCCTCAAATAACATTGAGTTCAAATTCTAGGTTTATCACTTATTAGTTATGTGATCTTGTTTTAGTTTAGTTACTTAGTTTCCTCATGTGTAAGTGGGATAACATTATCTACCATATGCTGTTACTGTAATGACTAAGACTTTATAAAATGTTAAAAAATAAATTCTTTCAGGAAAAAAATGTTAAAAAATGTTAAATGAGAAGTAGTATAATTTGATTCCAAATCTATGCTTTAGCCTCTACAAGCATGATGCAACATTGATTCAACTCATTCAAAAAATATTTATTGGGCATCTGTTCTAAGTTCTTGGAATAAGTCAGTGAACAAAACAGGCAAGGACTCTTCCGCTTCTGGAGCTTATGTGAGAGCCAGAAAAGACAGTCAATAAACAAAATAAATAGGTAGACTATTTAATATTTTGAAAGAAGATGATAGTACTATGGAAAAATAAAGTGTAGTGAAGGTGGATTGAAAATTTCTGGAGGTGCAATTTTAAGTGGATGATCAGAGTACAGTTTACTAAATAGATCACAACTGAAAACAAAGCAAAACAAAAAAACTTGAAGAAGATGAAGGGAATGGGGAACTTTCCAATAAATAGAAGCTTTGCACAAATTTCCTAAGGTGGGTTGTTACCTGATATGTTTGAGCAACAGCAAAGAGGCCTCCTTGGACAGGGGAAGAGTAAAGAGTGGATGTGGTCATGACAATAACAGGTCCTATAAAACGTTGTGATCCTTCATGAAGACTTTGATTTTTACTGTGCAGAGAAATGAAATTATCTGATGAGTTTTAAAAGGATACCTCTGGCTACTGCATTGAGAATAGATCATAAGGGAACAAGGGCAGAAGCAGAATGATCAGTTAGAAGGTGACTTCAATAACAGTAACACATATGAGAGATGTGGTGGCTCAGACCATGGTGGGAGCAAAAGAGTGGCAAGAAGTGATAATCTGAAAAAAAAAGTGATAATCTGCAGGTGAATCCAATAGGATTTCCTTTCAGATTAGTTGTGGATATGACAGAAAGAGTGGATTTAAAGATGGCATGAAGAATTTTGATCTGAACAAATAGAATGATAAGGAGTCAACATGGCAAAGGTGACTTTAGGCAGCTTTTGTTGGGAATGGGCATTAAAGGAAAGATCAGAAATTCTGTTGTGCACATGTTGAGATGTCTGTAGAAAGGGTTAAAAAGTTGCTGGTCTGTATTTTGGCTGTTTTAGCTTATGTATGTGCCAATGTTTTCTCTGCAGCTTAATGTTGCCTTCTTAATTCTAACATTTATTTTCTATTACTAACTACATTTTGAATTTGGTAATAAAGGGGCTTTATGATATATTTATTCTAAATATCTTGTAATGCTGAAAAATTGAAACTCAATAAATACTTTTTCCTGATTGATTGATTTAAATATTAAGTACTATTTTGCATTAAAGACAAGAAAAGAAAGATCTTTATATTGAAAAGTAATTGAACAGTAACTATCATCATTCTCTTTTATTTGCAAAATATAGTTCTATAAACAAGAAAATCTGTTTTAGCATAAAATATATATTAACAACAGACTATATAATATATATGTGCAAAAAATTTTTATACATATTTTTCTTTATTAATTCATTCTAGGATGTATATAATTATATTTATTTAATTACATATTTATAATTAAAATCTTTTTTTTAGATTTATTTATTTATTTATCAGAGAGATAGAGAGAGAGAAAACAAGCAGGGGGAGGGGTAGAGGGAGAAGGACAAGCAGGCCCTCCACTGTGCAGGGATCCCGACATGGGGCTCCATCCCAGGACCCTGAGATCATGACCTGAGCTGAAGGCAGATGCTTAACCAACTGAGCCACCCAGGTGCACCTATAATTAAAATCTTTAATTATAAATATATTTAATATGATATATAAATGTTTAATATAATGTTTAATTATAACTAAATGTTACATTAATTTAATTATGGTAATATATTTTGCAAGCAAATTATTTCCTTAAGTAAGAAAAATAATTTATTAAAAGAAAAACAGTGGTCTATTAAAATAAAAAAACAGATCAGCTCCTGGAAAGACAAGAACTAGTTATTTTAGTAAAAAATGTAGACTTTGGTTTTACTTTTTAAAGAAAGTATCAAATGAAGCGTACCACATGTGCTGATGATGCCAGTTACTCAAGCATTCATCTTCTTACTCTTGATTCTGGGGTTTCATTCTCTGGAATTCTAATGGAAAAGGCAGGGTACAAATGAAGAAATGGCACTCTTTGGAAATACCAAAACTCCAAAGAGGGAATATACTATTACCCCTCCAGTAGTAATTTGTGGGCTTATGAAAGAACACATGTCAAAGAAGGACTTACTTATGGATTTGAGGGAGATTGCAATATAAAATAAATGTAATGACATAGTTTAGCAAATGCACATGTCCACAGAACTATGACATGTACTTAGATGAGAAAAGATTGAGAAAAATTTCTACAGGTATTCACCTTTAAAAATGGGCAAATAGGTATCTTTGCTCCCCGTAAAAGATAAGATTTAGTTTTCCAGGAAGCTCTTATTTTCTTTCCTCCCTCCTCCTCTCTTCTCAATTTGTTTTTAAGATAAGGAGTTCCATTTTTGCATACAGCTTTTATAGAGCAATTGTCATGCTTTCTTATTGTAGGACAAGAGTCTCTGCCTAATTTGTTTAAGGCCAAAAAGAATTTGTTGTCTCATATACTGAACGTGTAAGGGACTTGAATTAAAGGTTCAAACAAGGGTCGCCTGGGTGGCTCAGTTGGTTAAGCCTCGGACTCAGTTTCGGCTCAGGTCATGATCTCAGGGTGGTGGGATCCAGCCCTGCATTGGGTTCTGCACTATGGGATTCTCTCTCTCCCTCTGCCCCTCCCCTGCTTGTGAGCTCTCTCTCTCTCAAATAAATAAATAAAATCTTAAAAACAAAAAAAGGTTCAAAGGATGTCATCAGGAACCAGGCTCTCTCCATTTTTGGCATTGCCTTTTGCTGGCTTGCCTTCATTTTCACCAATTATACCATGCTAACTGCTGGGAAGCCAGTGGAAAAAGCACTTGTTTCTTTCCCAACTGTTATAGCAAAATCTCATTTTGTAAAATTGCCTCCAACTGGGTCATGTGTGCCCCTGAATTAATCACTGGATCTGGGAAAAATCATTGCTTTCACTGGAAGACTGATGGCTCATTCTGTAGCTGGAGGAGGCATCAACTGAGGATAAAGGAGCACTGGTTTGTCATAGAAAAATGTATATGCAGTTAACAGGTACATAGTGAATGGTGAATGGGCAGAACAACAGATGCCCAGTTGAAGAATATTTATGTGTTGAAAATGGAACACAAAATTCCTTCTTAAGACACTTCAACAAATTTACTCCTCTTTTCGGTTTTCTGATGTATTATGTATCACTATTCTCGCAGACCCAAAACCTCAGAATAGTTTTTACATATCCCTCTTCCTTGGCTAAGTCATCAAGTTCTGTGAATTTATCTTTCATAATGTCTTTTGCACCTGCACTTTTCTTTCCGTTTTCACTGCCACCATTTAAATTTGGGCTACTATTAATTTTTGCCTAGATAGTTGCTCTAGCCTCCTAATTGATCTTCCAGCCTTCAGTTTCCCAATATTTTACTCATATACATCAAATTTTATTTCATTTTGTTTCTCACTTAGGTTTCTATGATTGCTCAAAATTTTTATTTTGTTCCTCAGTGGGTGTAACATAAAGAGCACTGATCTTCCTACAATATTTATCTAGCATCCAGGAATTTTGTCTTAACTATTTTTTGCTTATTAGTTGTTAGCCTTATTTGTGAGCAAAAGTTATCCAAAATTGGGGTGCCTGGGTGGCACAGTTGGTTAGGGGACTGACTCTTGATTTTGGCTCAGGTCATGATCTCAGGGTCATGAGATCAGAGCCCCACTGGAGACCCACTGGAGCCCCACCTTAAGCCCCATCTTTGAGCCCCACCTCAGCTCCATGCTCAGTGGGGAGTTTGCTTCTCTCCCTCTGCCCCTCACCCCACTCACGGCTCTCTCTCTCTCTAAAATAAATAAATCTTTAAAAAAAAAGTTATCCAAAATTGATTTGAATTCAGTGCAAACTCTTTAAGTTTCCCCACAGCTCTAAAATTTAATCAGTAAATGAACATTATCCTATTGCAATTTTAGAGACACAGTATATTTTTTTCTTATGAAAAAATGATATGGGGGGCGCCTGGGTGGCTCAGATGGTTAAGCGTCTGCCTTCGGCTCAGGTCATGATCCCAGCGTCCTGGGATCGAGTCCCGCATCGGGCTCCCTGCTCCTTGGGAGCCTGCTTCTCCCTCTGCCTCTCTCTCTCTCTCTGTCTCTCATGAATAAATAAATAAAATCTTAAAAAAAAAAAGAAAAAATGATATGGTACAGAAATTATTTTAGAAAAATTAGTCTGACTGGGAGTTAGCTGAACGAAATACTGGAGGCAGAAAGACCCATTCAGTGTTACTGCTATAATATAAGCATGATGTGGTAAAGTCTGGAGTAAAGGGAGTAGAGCTTGGAAATAAAAAGGAAGACATATTGAAAGGGAGAAATTTATATTTTACCTCCCAGTTTAATGGTTAGGACTGTGTTATCACCTTTCTCTCAGCATTGAATAACAACCAATATAGCCAGGTCAGAGGAAATCTTCAGGAAAGCCCATGAGTTTGGTTGAACAAAATTGTATGTGGGAGAAGTTTTAGCCTGAGTAATTAGGAGAAGTATAGAAAGAATCCAAAACATTTATTTTCTGTCTTCTTTTTTCCTCTCTCCTTTCTTTCCTTCCTCCCTCCCTCCTACCCTTTCCTCTTTCCCTCCCATCCTCCGTCCCTCCCATCCTTCCTTCCTTCCTTCCTTCCTTCCTTCCTTCTTTCCTTCCTTCCTTCCTTTCTTCCTTCCTTTTTTTTTTTTCCCCTGAAGAAAAGAATTGTTTATTTGGCTTCCTGGAGGTTGTTGTTACTGTTGTTTCAAGAAAGGCAATATGCCAGCTTGTGAGTTGATATCCTGATGATTTTTCTACTCTTAGAATAATATGCCTAATACCTTTTGTAAAAATAATGGTGAGGAGCCTAGCTGCTTCTTCCTTTTCCCACTGTAAATAGTTCTCCTGTTCCTGTCTTCAAAAGAAGTCCGGTGGCTACCAAGACTTATACTTCTCAATTTTTTAGGAAGATTAAACCTGGATTTTACTTACAAAATCTAGGATGGAAAACTCTAGGGTCTTGCTTGATTCTTACTTCACCTCTTTGTACTTATCAGGAATATAAAAACATATTTTAGATGAACAGGTATAAGAGAAGTTTCAACATTCTATGTGAGTGTCACATAATGCTCACTAATGAGACTTTATAACTTATAAAGCACTTCTGCTGATAAATCATATTTAATACTTAGAATAATTTTGTGACATAAACATAACAAATATTTTAAACTTCATGTTATTAATGAGGAAACTGATGCTCATGTGATATTGAAATGTATTTTTGCTTTGCTCAGCTTATCTTATGTTTTCTGGGACCTGACTATTTTCTTTCGGGGAATTATTCTTTGCCCTCTCTTACATATTTTCCAAATCAGAGCTGCCATAATCTTACATGATCTCATCTTGCTGGCCACAAGGATCTCTCTAAGATGGTTGCATGTTCTATGCTGGACAAATATAATAACTCATTCTCCGGCCACAGTAATTCTACAGCCAGTAAATTCTTTGATCAAACCTGGCCAATTAGAGTCTTTCCTTCCCTGCAATTTAAAATGAGAACCATGAGAAAAGAAGGGTGAAATTGTGAGGGGTGAAGTCAAGAGTTGACAGGCAATGCTGCCTAGTACATGGAAGAAGGTGAATCTGGCATACAAAGAAAGGTAGAGATGAGAGAGAAAAGTAGTATTGATTAATATCCTCTAATTCCTCTGGTTCATAAGACAAAGCTCTGTCTTTAGCTAATACAATGTTTGTAACTATACGAACTGACAAATTACCCTTTATTTGACGAATCTGGTTTATGTTGGCTTTCTGTTTCATTGTCTTAAATCAGAAGAGTTCTAACACAACTGAGAATATAAGATCAGTACCAAATAATCCTTAGTTAATTAGTGACAGATGCTGGAATAGACCCTGATTTTCTGATAGTCTAAAGTATACTTTAAAATACTTGACAGTGATTACTTGTAGGACGCAGACACTGTCAATACTCCACCCATGTCCCCTTAGATCCCTTTGCTACTTTTCTGTGCACAGGCTTCCAGTGGGCTTACCTCCCACTTATCTTTTTTGGAGGACTATCCTCAGGCTGTTTGAACCAACTCAGCCTATGCTGCCTGAGAACCAGAAATGCCTGGGAATTATTGCCCCTTGGGGCAGCCCTTCAAAGGACTGACAAGTAGTAGGGCTTAATTCTCGCATCTTTTGGTAAGGACGGCTCTGACGTATGACTGATCTATGCTGTTTCCAGAGTTTCCTTGAAATATTGAGTCAAAGGTACCTTCCACAGGACTTGCTAGTATTGGACCTTTACAAGGCCACCTTCCCTTTTCATTCCTCTAGCAGGTCCCCCACCCCCCCACACACACACTCCTATGGGACCCTCTCAGGGTGTGATTCTAAGGAACCCAACTGAAGATAATAGACTACATTTTCCTAAGCTAAAGAGGGAAACACAGAAGTTGAAGGGTTCAGAAGGAGAGGACTCAGGTTAAGAACCCTGGGTGTGAGATATCAAAAGGAGGTGAAAGAGAACTGTTTGGGAGAGGGACATGAAAAATCACGTACTAAGATGACCACTATAATTGTATTATTCCTCACCTAGAAATGGGAATTAATCAGAAAATTATCTAAAAATATGGTTCAGCCATATTTCCAGTGAATTGAAAGGGTACACCTTCTTTACATGAGCCAAACATTACAGAGCAGTATTTTACAGTGGTGTGTATCTTGGCTTAAAATTTAAGGTTATAATTTATTCTTCTTGGTTTATTTCCCAGTATTCACAGCAATGTCCAGCATACCTGACTGAGGAGTACTGTTGGCTGGAATCTTAGGAAGAAATCTTTACTGAAACCGTTGTAAGAAAGTAATCCTTTCCAAGAGTTCGTGAGTAAAATTACCAAGCAGCTGATTTGCTGATTCTCTGAGAAGTGTTTAACCTCTTCTCCCCAAAACAAATACACAGACAAAAATATTTTCTGCATTCACCAGCCAATACCTACCTGAGCTGTCTATTGGAACCTTATTCAAAGGTAATTGAGAATAAAAATATGGATAATTCCCTGATGTTAAAGTTACCAGAATTCTGAGATCTAAACCAGCAAAATTGAGTTAAGGAAAGTAGTTTTTGATTCAATTATTTAGGCATTTCAGTGATCCACTTCATTTTTTAAATATTTCTAAAGCCACCATACAAAATTTTTCTAATACATTTTCAAAATTTATTAGAAAGAGAAATATTTGTTCATCACTGTTTAATTATACTTGTATATTTTATTTTTCATAAGCCACATATTTTATAGAACAGTTCCAAGCTATTTAGATGCCTTAAATAAAAAGTTTCATGAACACGAGCTTCTGTTCCTCAGTGTATTTCTTGTTTCCTGAATTTATGTTCATATTGAGTGTAGGCTTAGGGGTGTTGTAGGGGGTGTATGTGTGTGTGTGTGTGTATTACTAATTCTTACTGTTCTCTTGATAGAATTTCCATGCCCCTAGTTCTAATAGATTGACCTTTCTGTCCTGACAGCCCCATAGAGCAGTGCTATTCTCATATTCTAGACAGTAATCAAAAGAAAAACCTCAAAAATAATAGTTTTATAAACTTTATTTTTTCTGTTAGACTGTGAGATACTTGACGGCATGAACTGTGACCTCTTCATCTTTGTATTCCCTGACTAGAATGTGAGCGTATAGAAGATGCTCAACAAATATTTGTGGAATGAATGAATAAACAGCTTATGTGTAGAAAGTTCCAAATGGTTAGACTTTCCCCCCACAATCCATAATACTTCCAGGAGAAAAAAGAAATTTGGGGAAGAACAGTGGGTTCTAAGACACCGACTTCTCAATGTTGGACTTGTGTGCTCCTAGAGAATATTAGCAATATAGCTTAGAGGGAAGCACACAGAAAAAAAGTGTGGCTTTTTTTTTTTTTTCCTTTTCTGTTCCTGGAATAGACTGAGTCCAATAAAAAATGTGGCACAGTAACTTTCAAGATGTGACCTATTCCATTTCTATTCCTTGACATAATCCTATTGGTAATTTAAAAACATTGCTATTATTTATATTTTATGTTGTAAAAGGTTAGTTTCTTTTGATAGAAAGATACTGTATAAATGTAATAAGCAATGCAACATAAGAGTCCATGTAAAACTGCAATATAGTGATTGTGCAAGGCTAAAGAAAGCAGTCTGGTAAATCTTAAACACAGAATTTCTGACTTCCGATCCAGGGCTTTTTTCAGTAAACTACAATCCTATTCACTTCACATTTCCTGGATTAGCTGTAGCAAAATATAAGACGATATTCTGCTCTATGCCAATTTCCCAATACAATGTGTAAGAAATTGGGGCACCTGGGTGGCTCAGTTGGTTAAGCAGCTGCCTTCGGCTCAGGTCATGATCCCAGGGTCCCCGGGATCAAGCCCCGCATTGGGCTCCCTGCTCGGCGGGGAACCTGCTTCTCCCTCTCCCTCTGCCTGCCTCTCTGCCTACTTGTTCTCTCTCTCTATCTCTCTGTCAAATAAATAAATAAATAAATCTTTAAAAAAAAAAAAAAAAACAATGTGTAAGAAATTATAGGGGCACCTGGGTGGCTCAGATGGTTAAGCATCTGACTTCGGCTCAGGTCATGATCCCAGGGTCCTGGGATCAAGCCCCACTTCGGGCTCCTGGCTCAGCGGGGAGCCTGCTTCTCCCTCTCCCTCTGCCTCTCTCCATGCTTTCTCTCTTTGTCTCAAATGAATAAATAAAATCTTTAAAAAAAAAGTGTAAGAAATTATAATATATAAATCTAAATTTTACCCAGGTTCCAAAAAGTCATGTAAGTCTCCTAAAGTAACGACAGCAGTATGAAAAGAGGTACAAGAAAAGCAGCTTTAATGCATGCAACAATACTAATGTCTATTAGTTAAATGAAAGAGTGATTATTATGATTATGCAACGTATTTTTTGTAACTGTTTCACAATACAGGTGATATTGTAATAAATATATGGGAACTTCTTTTAGATTAGGGGAAACACTCTATCCTCAAGATTACTACTTCAAACAAATGGAAACCTATTCTAAATTGAGCCATTAAGGAAAACAATAGAAATCTATACTGGGTTTCTTTTCTTATTAAAAAACCCAAATTTAACAAGAAATTAGACAAATATTTTTAAAAGTGTAACATCTAACACACTGTATTAACAGATTGCTCATCTCGTAGCCCATCACATCTGAGTGCACAGTTTTTGCTTTGTTTACTAGTATATTCCCAGTTCTTAGCATACTGTCTGTTGCATGACAGAAGCTCAGTGGGTTTTTGTTGAATCAATTACACTTAATGTATCACTTTGTTGTACTTATTACTGCATTATATGTAGCCATACAATGTAGCTATGTTATCTATACTAAATGCTGTGGCCCACCTTACAACTTCAAACAACAAAGGCAAAATCTGGAGGCACATAATATATTGTTTTCCCACCTGTGTTGAATCACTAAATCATATCTCATAAAAATTAACTTAGCACTCATTATGTGTACAGCTCTGTGTCAGGTATTAGAGGGGTCATCTGGTGGGGGGATACAAAGCTAGAGAACAATCCAACACGTTTTAAAGTAATTTATCATTGTCTTTGTAAAATGTTGCTTATTATTAAAATGGTGTTTACTAAAGGTCATTTTAAATTATTTAAGTACATTAGAGAGAAATATATGAAGTTTTTCAGATGCTAGGAGCAAATTATAAGGACAATCTTAAAATGGATCTTAGAAAGTTTCATTTCTTTCATAGAAAGCTAATATATTTAGAATATAAATACAGAGGTGCCTGAGTGACTTAGTTAAGTGACCAACTCTTGATTTCAGCTCAGGTCATGATCTTAGGGTCATCAGCTGGAGCTCCGTGTCTGGCTCCATGCTGAGCGTGGAGCCTGCTTAAAATTCTCCCTCTCTCTTTGCCCCTCCACCGACACTTGAGCTCATGCTGTCTCAAAAAAAAAAAAAAAAAAAAAAAAAGAATATAAATACAAAATGCTTTGATTAAACTAGAAAATTTCCACACAATAAAAGATATCATCTGCCATTTGGAGGATCTTACAGATGCCCTGAAACTGTACATGCTTATGTAAATATTAGTTTTTTCTGCTTAAGGATTTAGAGAATGTCCCTCTGGGTGACAGTGTAGCTTATTTAGCTAATTCTTGAGCCCCATGAACCAAGGAGAATTTGATAGAGCTTCAATAGATTTCAGAACACTTTACCAATTTTTAGAGCTTCAAACTTTTCTAAAACTCTCCATGCAGTGAGTGTGTCCAAAATCATTTCAGATTTAATTTCAAGATATTTTCTCATCCTAATAGAAAAATGATGCCAATTAAAGGCTTTTTTTCCCCCAAAAAGAATTGTTAGGTGTGTTGATTAAAGTAGTTATACTGCATATACTTTTCAAATTACAACAATGACCAGTACCCCATCCTCAAGCTTCTTACATGCCACCAGCCCTACCTTTGCAAATCACTGAAACAGTTGAATTTAAGAGCTCATCAAACTTTTACTTTGCTCTTCCTCGTTTCAATTTGTACTTTGAAAAAAAACTCTCCTTAATGCAGTCCCACCAAATTTCAGTGTAGGCTTTGGTCTTAAATTCTCCAGAACATATATCAGTGCACATTTGGACACTTTTCATGTCTGTGCTCATTGTGTGGTGTAAGAGTCATATTGCTTCCACTCTCTTTTCAGACGATTACCACTAGTTCACTGCTCCCTTTTTATTACCACTTCTCTGGCCCAACTTCTTTGGAACTTTATGCCAAGATCGAGATATATTTCTACTTTGATAATTTTATTACTTTGGAATTGTGGAAACATGACGTTCACTTGCACTCTCTTTGGACATTACCTTTTAGATTAAGGTATGGTAACACTTAAGAAGGCCCTAGTTCTTGAAATTGACAAGCATGGAGATGAACTGAAAAAAATATTATATATAAAACAGTAATGATATAGGTAATTAGATAATCGATTTAGTCATAGAAGCCCTTAATACTGGATTTAGGGATACAGAATGGCTTTTCTAAGAAAAACTTAAGCAGGCTCAAACTCTGTTCTAGTCACATGCTAGCTCTCCAGTCTCAGTGTAGTGGCCCGGCGTTAATTGGACTTCTACCTCCCCTTCTCCCTTTTCCAGTCAAAGTCCCTAACTTTACTTTGGTCTCTTATCTCTCCTACATTCTCTTTCCACATGTTTAGATGGGGCCTCATCCTTGACTCAAGAGTTAGGGTGAAAGAACGTATCCAAAGTTCACTGGTGGATCTCACTGCTTCAGATCGCAATGCTTAGCTCAGGCCCGGGCATGACACATGATCAGAGCCAAGTAAGAGGCAGCGAGGCTTCTTTTGGAACTGCCAGAACAGAAGTGGTGCTCCATCACTGTGAGTTACTTGAGAGAGGTCCAGGCTAGGCTCTGCAGGAGCCACCTCATTGCCATCTGTAGCCTGAGATTGAAGTCCATTAGAGAAGGTGTAAAAGAGTCCTGATGACATTGTTAGTACCCTGTGTTCACCTCTGCCAAAAATAGGCCTCATTTCGAGAATTCTCAGTTATATGATGCAATAAATTCCTTTTTGGCTTAAGCCGTTTGGGGATGGTTTTTATACATGTACTTAAACTTTAGTGTTTATAATAAATAACTCTCACTGACTCAGATTTTGGTATCCGAATGTGGGAATGTTAGAATAATATATTCTAAAATTTTGAAATTGGATGAGTAGAAACAGTATATAGAGTGGTGAGGTGCCCCTAGACTGGGACACTGGTAATTTTTATTCTTGGTAATAAGATAGCTACTTAGAATATTATGTATTAGATCGTGGAATTTAAACAATGAGTCTATTAAGTCTGAAGAATACAGGATTTTTTTGGGGGGGGTAAAAAAAAATTTAGGATGCTAGAGTATGTTGGTCACCTTTTGTTCTTAGTAAAAGACCTATAAGAAATCAAAAAGCTTAGTTAAACCTGACCTATCTGGAAGCAGGGAAAAAAGAAAATATAATTTTTCTACAAAAAGCCAATTTTGCTTTTAAGGCTTGCTATTTATGATGTTTGAAGGACTAGAAAT
The DNA here is from genome assembly GCF_054177405.1 of Leptonychotes weddellii. Lineage (NCBI taxonomy): Eukaryota > Metazoa > Chordata > Mammalia > Carnivora > Phocidae > Leptonychotes > Leptonychotes weddellii. Next base: position 79,987,228 of record NC_138372.1, on the reverse strand, counting down.
GGGAGGCATTGCATGATGGAAATGCTACCCAAACTAACAATCAGAGGCAAGGTGGTAGGTAATAATCAAGAACCTCAGCTGATATACTTCCTGTATCACAAGGGGACAATTGCGTCCAGAGAGTTGTGGCAGAAAAGACAAGATTATATAGAGTTTTGTCTAGCCCAGGCTTTCAAATTACCCACTGAGCTGAAAAGAGAAGATGTAAATTCCAGAGCGAACACAGCATTGTGCTGCTCAATAAAGGCAGAGACTACAAATGAACTGGGAAGGTTTTTAGTCTTATTAATTTTCATTCGGGGCTTCTGATATTTGCAATGTGAAGCGGCTTTAACTGTTAAATTTAGTCTCACAGAGCCTTGGTTTCTTATATGTAAAATAGGAAGGACAGTAACTTTCTCCCAGGATGAATTTAAGCATTAAATTAGACCATACAAGTTGGAGGATTAAGCACTTTGCTTGGTACATAATTGAGACTTGATGTTGCAACAAATATTATTGGTGTAGGTAGTTCAGAGTTCCAGAAAAGAAAGCTTAGGATAATTTAAACTGTAATAATTTATATAGTGAATAGTAAACTTGTAGAATTCATTATTTGAAGAAAGAGTACTGATGGTAAATACATCTTTAAAAATAACAGACCCACAATGGATTACTAATGAAGCTAAGATTTTCTATATATACGTTGGTAGCAACATATGATTTAAGTGCCAGTACCACTATTATATAACACTATTATATAACATTGTAAATATTTATCTTTGTGTGTGTTTATTTTATGTTTATATTTATTTTTCTCCCAGCTAGACTATCTTTGTACCATCAATATTTAACATACTGCTTGGATCATCGTAAACAACTATTTTATGTTTGTTAATTAACTAATGAAAATTATTTCCTCGGGTGCCTGGGTGGCTCAGATGGTTAAGCGTCTGCCTTCGGCTCAGGTCGTGATCCCAGGGTCCTGGGATCGAGTCCCGCATCGGGCTCCCTGCTCCTTGGGAGCCTGCTTCTCCCTCTGCTTCTCTCTCTCTCTCTGTCTCTCATGAATAAATAAATAAAATCTTTAAAAAAAAAAAAAAGAAAATTATTTTCTCTTGCAACAATCAAAAAAGAGCCATATTTAAAGCATAAATCTAATCAAAGTAATTATTTTTTCAATGTAAATGCATACTTAAAATCCTCAATAAATTTGTATATAAAAGATTCCCCTAATCCCTTTTTTATTCTAGAGAATTTTACCATGATGTAGAGGGTTACCTGTTTTTCTTTCTAGGGGTTTTTTATACTGACTCTTGTAATGTTTTTTTCAATCTATTGAATTATTTATCATGGTCCCCAGCCTTGGGCCCAGGCCTACTAGTTATACTAAGTAGAATTACAAATTTTTGGTGAGAGTACATGACAAATAAGAGTGGGATGAACTGTGGAAGCAAAAAGTAAAAGAACAAAAAATTAAACTGAAATAAAGCTAAAAATCCTAATTAAATTTAGTGGGTTGAGTTCAGTTTTAGAATGGAAAAGTTAGGAATGTGGTAGAAGTAATTCCAGTATGATTTATTATAGTATAGTTTTGTATACATACTGCAGACTTTCCTGAAAGTACCAATTTTGTTATTTTCAATATAGTGTATAATTTAATACAACTTAATTTTTCTGTTTTTGTGAGATGTCTTATACATAGGAAAATTTTCTTTATTGGACTAGAGATTTCAATTTTGCATCAAAAAACTTGGCATAGTCACACAATGTATTCGAAAACTTTTATTGAGTACTCTTTATGCTCTAAGTACTGTCTTGGTTCAGAGGATACCACAGCCCTTGCCTCAAGAAACTTATAGTCAATAAGTAAAAATGATGACAAAGTAGATAATGACAATGCAAAATGTGAAGTGTTATGATAAAGAAGGCACAGAGAATGGGTACCTACACTAGATTGGGGAAAAAAATTGGGAGATGTTAGAAAATTTTCTGAGCTGAGTCTTGAAGGAGGAGTTAGCCAAGTCTAATGGGTGGGATTGGGATCTGGGAAGTCATTCTCTACAAAGAAGCTGCAATTTGTGAAGGACCATGGTTGAGAGACAGTATGGGGCATTGGAGAACTGCAAATAATTTAGTGTAATTGGAGCCACCTTAGGAAAATGATGAAGCTGGAGACCCTGGCAATGGCTAAATTAAAAGAACTGCAGATACCCTAAGGTTTGAACTTTAAGTTTGCCAGTATCTATTGAATGACTTTACACGGATGGATATGACATGATCCACTTTGTTTTTTAAATGAATTCCTGAACGGATGAGGACAATGTATAAGAAGGGGCAAAATGATAAGCAGCAGATCAGTTTAGCAAGCTATAGTAATCCAAGACCTGATACTTGCCTAAACCAAATTAATGGTGTTAGGATGGAAAGAAGCAGATGAACTAAGAAATACTAAGAACAGAATCTACAATTTTGTGTCTAATTGAATGTTGGTGATGAAGTATAAATTTTTATCTCAGGAAATTAATATATGTTGGTGTCATTCATTGAGATAGGGAATACAGAGAGAGAGATCAAAGTGTAAAATGAGTTTGATTTTCGTTTATGTTAAATTTGAAGGTCTTTTGGGACATTTAAGTGAAAATATCAGGCACTTAGTTTTACTGAAAAGATTGAAGTTATCTTATTCTCCTTTTGGTGATGGGATTAGGGTGGAATACATAACCAAGTTTTTATCAATTAAATGTAATGGTAAATGTCCTGGGGCCTTCTGGGAAGGATTCTCTTGATAAAAAGAAAGAAATTCCTATAGAGAATTCATGCCCTTCTTTCCTGTTTGAACATTGATTTATAGGGACCTGATGCTTGGAACTGCAGAAAGTTTCTTTTGACCATTAGGCAAAAGCAAGGAGAATCACAAAGAAGTGGAACCAGATCCCTGATGTTACTGAGCTACTGGATTTACCAATTCTAGAATCATTCAACTATGGACTTAGTTTAGATGAGATAATAAAAACACATATTGTCTGAGCAACTTTTCTTCTTTGTTATTTGCAGCTGAAGGCATTCCAACCTGAGGCCTGAGAGGTGATTTGAAGATAATTCAGTGGAATGCGTATAGGCAACTCTTTAAACAGCTGAATTGTGATTATGAAGAAAAGATGCTATGATTTAGTTGGAGATATGGCATCAAGTAAGTTTTTTTTTTTTTTTCTTATTTAACGAGCAACATTTAAGAATATCTAAATACTAACATTACAGGGGAAATTACAATTGAGAGAGAAATTTAAGGCAAGAGAATATCATGCATGGAGCTGATTGAATAGGAAAAGCTTTTGGAGGAAGGAGACCTCGTTCTTTCTAACAACAAGGTGATACAGGGAGATAAACATAAGACTTGGGGCGGAGCAAGATGGCGGAGGAGTAGGAGACCTGGATTTCGTCTCCTCTCAGGAATTCAGCTGGATAGGGATCAAACCATTCTGAACACCTACAAACTCAACAGGAGATCGAAGAAAGGAATAGCAACAACTCTC
>NC_138372.1:79963661-79983213 GCF_054177405.1 Leptonychotes weddellii | reverse complement strand
AAGAAGAAGAAGGTAGCGGGAGGGGAGGAATGAAGCGGGGGAAATCGGAGGGGTGGACGAACCATGAGAGACGATGGACTCTGAAAAACAAACTGAGGGTTCTAGAGGGGAGGGGGGTGGGAGGATGGGTTGGCCTGGTGGTGGGTATTGAGGAGGGCACGTTCTGCATGGAGCACTGGGTTTTGTGCACGAACAATGAATCATGGAACACTTCATCTAGAACTAATGATGTAATGTATGGGGATTAACATAAGAATAAAAAAAAAAAAAGACTTAACTGGTATGTGAACTTCTTTACTTTTATTCAGTCTCTGTCACAACATTTTATTTATTGTTTTTATTTTTTTTGGCAACCAGAACTGGGTTTTATGTTTTGGATCATCACAGATTGAGATTTTGGGGAATTTCTCTCTCCCCATCATCAGAAGAGAATGCCCTCCAGAAAAAAAAAAAAAAAGTATCAACAATATGTATATGCCAGGTGTGGGAGACCCTGTGCATTTGGAATGAGACAGGCAGCAATGGATTGTGTCAGTAATTGTCAAAATCCGATTTCTGGGGCCAGCTGGCTTATTGAAGCACACACTGTTCTGGAGAATCTACGAGTCAAATTGGTACCAGCTGAGGAGACAGATATTGGGCTGAAGGCCAAACCAAATAAAAAGATATAAGAAAAGGACAAATTCTGAGTAGAAGAGAAAAAATGGAGCATACCAAAGAGTTATTTGATAGTTGTTTTTAAGGATACAACTGAAGAGGTTTGCATTCGCAGCCTCAAAGCCCAAAAAGCATTCTCTTATTACACTCAAGGGTGGGGAATGGAAGCATTTCAACTGGCTACAGTAGGAGCATACCGAGAAACCTCAGTCCATTATGTACACAATTTCCATAAACTGACATTCTACATTTACTCTTTCTTAACTAGATGATACCAAGAAATGAAATCCAAAATCCATCACTGTAATTAACTCCCACAAAGTTTAATTTGTAATTTGCTGCCCACAAAGTTACGACTGATATTAAACTGTTACTGAACAATTAAAAGTTAAAATTGATTCTTAGTGAAACAATAGATTGAAGGTATGCTTTTTTATTTAGAAATATACCTCTCCTATAAGATTCTGTACATAGAAATCCATACCTTTAACATTGTTTCCAGATGTACTTTTGGCAAAATTTTGTTTGTTTGTTTAGCTAGACCTGTTTCTTAAACCACGTGAAAGATTATATATTACTGAATAGAACCATTTTTGAGGCTTAAGGTTGAAATAAGAGATACTAGTGATTACATATCTCAGTAATTTCCCGTTCCAGAATGATATGGAGTGCAAGAATAACAATGACCCACCCATAGCTTAATTTCTTTACATACTAGCCAAAAAATTCAAAAATCAAATTAATCTTTCCTTGAGTTGTGCGTACTGAAAGCTAGGGGAAACCATTAATGAAGTCGTACATCTTTCAAAAATGATTAACCAGGTAGAGGGAAACTGGCAAGTGTTCAAAAAAAAAACCCAAAACTTTATTTAGTGTTTGGGCCAAAACTGTAAATTATTTTCAAATTATTTGCAGTGTACATTTCATTGCTCCATTGAACTAAGAAGAAATCTATTTGTTCAGCTGCAAGATGTTCCTCTTGGCACAGTATCAAATTTACAAAAGCAATGAGAGAAAGTGAAAACATTTTGAACATTTTGAGTGCAAGGAAGTAATATAAACTAATACAGAGCATATTTTATAAGGAATTATTTCTTTTCTGTATTTTTATGTTTCTGAGAACACTATTCAAATTTGCTAATTAGCTAAATATTTGAGAAGTATTTGATTTTGTTATAAGTGAGGCACTACTATTATACATTGTAAATGCCTTCCCTACCACTTCTATTTTTTTCCCTTCTCCTGTATTTCTATTTTTTAACCCAAGTTACTAGAATGTTAAATAAATTGTTAATAAGTTAGTGACACCAGGCTGCAAAATAAATGAATGAATACTTGTGTAATATATGTTGGCATTACAACAAAAAAATTTAATTTATTTTTTATGTTTCCACTTTATAAAATGTACAGATACTAAGAAAAATTGCAAAATGCAGAGTAAGGTAATGAAAAAATAAAACAATATCTTCTATCACCTCACTACCCAAAGATTATCAGTAGTAGTATAGCTTTTTCTAACCTTTAACTTTATGACTAAGCTTTAAAAAATTGAAGTGCTGTGTTGTGATGAGCACTGGATGTTATACATAACTAATGAATCGTTAAACACTATATTAAAAATTAATGATATTCTATATGTTGGCTAATTGAACGTAATAATAAAAAAATTGAAGTGCTTGGTATAATACTTTAAATGTAATCCATATATTGGTATTTCAGTAAAAATTATATGAAAGTATCATATATATTATTATACATATGTATATATATACAGACAATAATATATGTATATTATTATATATCTACATATATACACTTTTTTTAGTAGCTGTGTGATAGTCTGTTTAGTGAACATTTAGATTAATCATAATCTTTCAGCAGCATAGGTATTATTGATGAAGTTTTATAACAGTGGTACATTATTTATAATAGTTCCCTTAAATTATTTAAACACATGTTTCTTGAACAGCTGTTTTGTGCTAAGCTCAGAGGTGTTAAGACACATTCCCTACCTTAAGAAGAGTATTACAGCCACTCTGGAAAACAGTATGGAGGTTCCTCAAGATGTTAAAAATAGAGCTACCTTATGACCCAGCAATTGCACTGCTATTTACCCCAAAGATACAGATGTAGTGAAAAGAAGGGCCATATGCATCCCAATGTTCATAGCAGCAACGTCCACAATAGCCAAACTGTGGAAAGAGCCGAGATGCCCTTCAACAGATGAATGGATAAAGAAGATGTGGTCCATATATACAATGGAGTATCACTCAGCTATCAGAAAGGATGAATACCTACCATTTGCATCGACATGGCTGGGACTGGAGGGGATTATGCTAAGTGAAATAAGTCAAGCAGAGAAAGACAATTATCATATGGTTTCACTCAAATGAGGAACATAAAGAATAGCGCAGAGGACCACAGGGGAAGGGAGGGAAAACTGAATGGGAAGAAATCAGAAAAGCAGACAAACCGTGAGAGACTCTGGACTCCAGGAAACAAACTGAGAGTTACAGAAAGGAGGGGGGTTGGGGATGGGGTAACCGGGTGATGGGAATTAAGGAGGGCATGTGTTGTGATGAGAATTTGGTGTTATATGCAACTAATGAATCATTGAACACTAAAAAAAAAAAAAAAGTATAACAGTGGTGAAGACTGCAAAATAAATAGTTCATTTAACATTTTGAAAGACTGATAGGATAGCAGGCTAAGGCAATGATGTCAAGAAGCTCAGACTCTTCTAACACTAGAGCCACCTTTATAGAGAAGTTTGCATCAGATGAGGTCTGCTCTTGGAATCCACTTGTTAAAGGACAAATTTTACCCTGGTGACAAATCCTGCTTTTTCTAAGATATAAGAATACGCTAGGCCAGTGTAAAATAGGAAAGGGCTCATGTATTTTTGGAAGTTTACCACAATGGGCAGTCTTCAGTCAAAACTTTTGAGGAGGGGCGCCTGGGTGGCTCAGATGGTTGGGCGTCTGCCTTCGGCTCGGGTCATGATCCCAGCATCCTGGGATCGAGTCCCGCAGCGGGCTCCCTGCTCCTTGGGAGCCTGCTTCTCCCTCTGCCTCTCTCTCTGTCTCTCATGAATAAAAAAAAAAAAAAAACTTTTGAGGAACTCCTTCAGAAAGATAGCTTTGTTGGAGAAGTGATGTTGAACTGCTTGCATTTATATCTCTGGATGCCATTATGAACTTGTTAGACTACTTTGTGGCATTTTCTTAATTTCAATATCTACTAGTAAAATATAAGCTCCATGAGAGCAAGAATATATGTATAGAACTTTGAAAACTTCCTTGTACAAAGGTGTTCAATAAATACACATTGACTTTGTATGGAAAAAAATCAGTCCCTATTCCAATAAGCCATTCTGGGCTTTTGACTTAAGTCTGTCTTTTTTTTTTTTAAGGTTTTATTTATTTATCTGAGAGAGACAGAGAGAGAGAGCGTGCATGAGCGGGAGAGGGGCAGAGGGAGAGGGAGAAGCTGAGCAGAGCAGGGAGCCCTGATGCAAGATTGATCCCAGGGTCCTGGGATCATGACCTGAACCCAAGGCTGAGCCACCCAGGTGCCCCAACTTATATTTCTCTTAGTATTGCCTAGAAGGCGTTACAAAAAAAAAAAAAAGAACAAAACAAGTGGAGACCAGCACTGAAAATTTCTGGAGCAGAAAAATAAGTGTAGTGTGACAAACAAAGCTTAATTTAGCTTATTTTGAAGAGCTAACTTGACCTGAGTCACTTTTTGCTTATGACTCTGAAAATCACAAGCAAAACTTAAACTGTTTCCAAAGGTTGATATGAGGTAGCCACTGGCCAATTCCCCATCATTCAAGAAAATTCTAATATCATCCAATCACTGCGAAGAATAAACAGTCACTGCTTTCTCACTATTTATAGATAATGCTTTATAACAATATATGTCTGAGCCTCATTCCATGTTTGGTTTGAATGCTCCCAATTTGCAAAATGTCTTTGTGGTATGTATACAATAAACTTTTACTAATTACTACTTTGGTGACTCATAGGTTTTACCTCTGTAATTTCTGAACTTTCAACAAAGTCATATGCTATAGGGGCCTAAAAATATTGCAAATTTAGGGCCTTAAATGGGTAAAGGAATAGAAAATAAGTGAAAGTGTTATTTATTTATTTATTTTTTAATATTTTATTTATTTATTTGAGACAGAGAAAATGAGAGAGACAGAGAGCACATGAGAGGGGGGAGGGTCAGAGGGAGAAGTAGGCTCCCTGCCGAGCAGGGAGCCCGATGCGGGACTCGATCCCGGGACTCCAGGATCATGACCTGAGCCGAAGGCAGTCGCTTAACCAACTGAGCCACCCAGGCGCCCGAAAGTGTTATTTAAATAGACTATTCTCTTCCTGCATTACCTCAAACTTAAGAAGTTATGGAGGGTTCTGTTCATGAGTCTTTTCAAAATTCCCCAGAATAGCAGGGCATCCAAATGAATGATGATTCCATGTGTTCTGCCCATTCACCCAGAAGGCTGCTAGCTTTGCATGGAGGCTCTCTTCCTTTCCTGACGGCCTTTCATGCTTCTGTTAAAAGAACTACAAAACCTAATTAAGGATATAGGATGGTAAAGAAGTAAATTATTAGTTAAAAATGATGACAGGTCAATAGAACATTTACCTAAAAGGAAGTCTGAGTGTCACCACCAGAATTCGGTTACACAACCTAAGGAGTGTACCTAAGGTGTAGATTTACTAGAGACTCAAAGTTTTTGGTTCTAGTTGCTTGACTTACAGTTGGTTCACCTCCAAGTGTTGAAATAGATAATATATGCACAAGGGCACATTTCATATATTATTATTTATTTGGCCCATATGTTGGGATGTAAATATACTTGTCACATGAGTCAATCAAACTGAATATGTTAATTTATTTCATGGATATGTCTCACTGGTGTTATGAAAAACGTGCTGTTATGTCCTATCAGCTTTACAATATTAAAAACCTCTGTTTTTGTTGTGCAGTGGTTTAACAAAGGTATAAAGAACAAAATAGTCTTCCCTAATGTACCTTATACTCCAGTGATTCTCTAAAGAGACCACATTTTTCACACTTCTATATTTTTTATTAATGTATACCTCCCCCACCATTTCAAGGCTAATAAATATCTTTTTATCTTTTGAGACTCAGCTAAATGAAAATCCTTGTGCTAAAAGGCACCTTTATCAAAACATTTATGTCATTTTGTCATAATTATTTAGTGTCTGTTGCCCTAGTTAGAACATAGGTTCTGCAAGAACGAATTAAAAAAGAAGGTCACTGAATGAAAACATTCAGTTTGAAGGTCTAAACCTTGATGTCTTCAATATATATTTGTATATTAACCAGTCTAGACTTCAATTTACTCATGTGTTAAAAAAAGTACATTTCAACTCAAATATCACATATGTATATGATGGATCACTGATCACTACAAGTCAACCATTAATCTGAAATAACAGAAGTCATGTTGCCAGTTAATCTCTGCCAAACCTTTACTTTACATTATATTTGAAATAGGAAGAGAAATCATTTTTCTTTTCTTTGAAGTTGATTCTATTAGTAAAGGATTGTTTTTTATTGTGTACAATTTAAGCTTTACTTTTTGGTTTTATTATCTTTCTACTCAAATTTCTAAATTTGTATCCAAATATGATCAGATATTTCCATTTACCATCATTAATTAGCTCACATTCCCTACTCCTCTTTGAAAAGATACTTAATTACATTATTTAATACTTGGAAAATGTGAATGTGGTTATTGTTTTCAGAGTTCTACTTTCTTTCCTTGATTCCAAACAAATCTTTTCCAGTTTCTCAAAAGACTTTTGTGTAGCTATAAGAGCTTATCTTTAAGGGTTTTTGTTTGGCCTAATTATTTACTCCAAATATTTCTGAAAACTCATCTTCCTGACTTCATCTTGTTTTGCAAGTCTGAACTGTAAAGAAAGCAAATGCAGAAAAAAGCAACTGCATTTGCACAAGAACATTGAGTTATTTAAGATACTAACCTATTGGGGCATGTGTAAAATGCCACAGCAGTTGGTAATGCTTAATCAAGGCATTAATAGTAAATGGAAGCATTTAGATTTATATATCATTTGAGGAAACTAAGTAACTCAGTAGTCACTAAATAAAATTCATGAAAAACAGCTCAATTATATTTTTTTCATCAACAAAATAGGATGGTTTATTTAAATTTTAAAATCCCATTGGATTTCAGCAGGGAGTCTATGAAACTAATGAATTTGTGTTACCATTCGTGTATGAAGGATTCATTCAAAACAATTTTGTCAAAATAAGTTGATAGCATCACTAATGGATAAAATAAATTAAAAATAAAAGTTAGAATATAAGTAATATTGAATTTCATCCTCTCTTCCAAAAATAAAAAAGAGAAAACTTTGAAAATGTTAAGTATATTAAAATTATTTTTCTAGAATTTTATCTGGAATATTGTTATGCATCCATTATACTAAGAAAAATTTTTCATTATTTTTTTAAAATTAAATCATAATTGTAGAGTGGAGGGATTTTAAATAGCACAATCTTTTCCTGTGTCCTAGAACATTTTCCTTCTTGTGTACTCCTTAAACACTTCTTTAAGATTACCTTGAACAGGGGCACCTGGGTGGCTCAGTTGTTAAACGTCTGCCTCTGGCTCAGATCATAACCCCAGGGTCCTGGGATCGAGCCCTGCATCGAGCCCTGCACTGAGCCCTGCGTCGAGCCCAGCATTGGGCTGTCTGCTCAATGGGAAGCCTGCTTCTCCCTCTCCCACTCCCCCTGCTTGTGTTCCCTCTTTCGCTGTCCATCTCTCTGTCAAATAAATAAATAAAAATCCTTAAAGTAACAATAAAAAAAAGATTACCTTGAACATACTGCCTCTGAAAATGCTTTTTGACTTCTTCAACAATAATCAAACATGGTCAATTTTCATATTTAATTAAACCCAAAATGTCATAAAATAGGGATATACAGTAACAGTCTCATATGAGAGGTGGAACAAAGATGGAAATGAAATAAGAAAATTCAGTACTATTTTTGAATAAGCTGGAATCTTTTATCAATTATTTGCTGTATGACTATGGCCAAGTTAATTGATCTCTCTGAATTTCTATTTCCCCATCTTGATTCAGGAAAGATAATTATAATTACTCTCTAGAGTTCTTGTGATGATTAAATGAGTTAACCTTATCTCTTGCCTAGGAAAAGAGATGGGACTAACTTATTTCATTATCTTATCTTGTTTGAGGTTGGTGAAATTTATGGTCTGTGCTCTTGTCATGGGTGTCCCATAAATCCCTCCCTCTTACTGATTAACTAAACCTTACCTTGGGGACATTCCGAACTCAGCTGCATTCTCAATTTGGTACTCAGCAACTTCTATTGCAAGGTCACCTCATCCCTTACTATAGATGTTCCATGGTGGGCCAACCTCCTTTCAACTCTCAAATATCTCTGTGTTTCACAGTGTGATTCATAGGGATCTCTGGATTGCTCCTATGTCATGCACAACCATGGGAGAACTAGGGTATAGAACATTCTTTTCTCACTGCTACAGAAAAATTCAGTAAAAATTGACTGGATTGAGGGGCACCTGGGTGGCTCAGTCGGTTAAGCATCAGACTTTTGATTTTGGCTCAGACCATGATCTCAGGGCATGAGATCGAGCTCCAAGTCAGGCTCCATGTCCAGTATGGAGACTACCTAAGATTCTCTCTCTCCCTCTCCCTCTGCCCCCCCACCACTTGCTCTCCCTTTCTCCCTCTCAAAACAAACAAACAAAATTGACTGGATATGTAGCCAAAATAGATTAAGATAACAGTTACTAGACTTATCCTATTGAATCTACATTTGGTATAGAATCCCTTTTGGGATCCATCACTTTATGAGTAGTCATTGTATTCTCCAAAATATCACTTAAAATTCTAATGATTATAAGAGATGTAACCATAAAGTATTCTCCCCATTTTTCTCCAGAACCGCAAAAGATACCAAGAGACATAGCAACATCAAACATCTGTTAAATGTTAATAATTTTAATAAGAAATAATTTTATGGGGCACCTGGGTGGCTCAGTCGGTTGAGTGACCGATTTTTGGCTTTGTTTCAAGTTGTGATCTCATGGGTTGTGAGATCAAACCCTGAGACTAGCTCCACGCTCAGCAGGATGTCTGCTTGAAGATTTTCTCCCTCTGCCCATGCCCCCACTTGCACGTGCATGTACTCTCTCTCTCTCTCAAATAAATAAATCTTTAAAAAAAAAGAAATATTAACTTTAGCAGTATCTTTTATTGGATCTTCAGATGCAATGTCTAGTATCTATTATTCAAAGAACATTCTAATATCCCTAAGTCTTGTCCAACACTTACATAGTGTTATGGACTGCATTTTCTTGTCCTTCCAAAATAATATGTTGAAAGTCTAATCTGCAAAGTAACAATATTTGGAGATAGGACCTTTATAGAAGTAATTAATGTTAAATGAGTTCATAAGGGTGAGGCTCTGATCCAATAGGATGAGTGTTTTGTTTTGTTTAAAGACAATAGACACCAGAGAGAGAGTTAAATCTCTCCCTCTTCTTCTCACTCTGTGTATATGTGTCTGTGTCTGTCTCTCTCTCTGTCTCTCTCTCTCTCTCTCTCACACACACACACACAGTGAAAATGGCATGTGAGGAAGCAATAAGAAGACAGCTGTCTGTAAGCCAGGAAAAGAGTTCACCAGGAACTGGATTGGTTAGCACCATGATCTTGGCTTTCCAGCCTCCAAAACCATGAGAAATAAATTTCTGTTGTTTAAGGCACCCAGTCTGTAGTATTTTATCATGGCAGCCTGAGTGGACTAAGGCACGTGGTAATAACAATTATAAAATTTATAGCAATACTGATTATAAGTAATTATATACTTTATTTTTCACACTATTTTATTAGTCATATTGTAGAAAAGTAAAAATAAACAAAACATTTTTAAAATAACAACCATTATTCTGAATTCCTGTGTCTAAGTACTATCATAGAAACAATATTTGGCTTACAGTAGTTTTTCCCTTAAAAAAGTTGCAGTTTTCTTAGGCACAAAAGACATGCAGAAGATAAAATTATAAACCAGTGTAAGAAACTAAATTACCACTTGGAAAATTTTGTGGTAAGTGGTCTGCCACAGGTGTACATATGTCCATTTTTTGTATTTTTATCTACTAATTCAAAGTTTTTCATTGCTAAATATTCCTGGGCTAAAAAATACCTTAAAACTGTGTGTATTCTTTAATTGCTTTTACTGTTATTGAGGAAAGCAATCTGATTAGACAGTGGAAAGATGTGAAAGATTTAACATATTATACCATTCGGTGGTATTTACATTTTAATTGAACTGACTGGAGGAAATTATGTTTATTCCAATAGGACACATTTTTTTAAAAATTTATTTATTCTAGAGAGAGAGAGAGAGCACATGTACGAGCAAGCATGGCAAGGGGCAGAGTGAGGGGGAGAGAGAAACTTTAGCAGACTCCTCGTTGAGCTCAGAGCCCACACGGGGCATGATCTCACAACTCTGAGATCTTGACCTGAGCTGAAACCAAGAGTCGGATGCCCAACCGACTGCGCCACCCAGGGGCCTCCCAGTAGGACACATTTCTATTGGGAGTATTTCAGCATTGTGGTTAATCATTTATGGCCAAGAAGCAGCTCCTGCCTATCCTACCTATGCATAAGTGTTAATCTGATGACATATTACAAAATGGACAAATTCATAACCTTAATCACCAACTGTGACATGATTAAAGAAAAAAAATCTAGGTGGTCTAAGAGGGCTTCATGCAAGAGTTGTATGCAAATAAAGTTTGCTCTAGTTTTTGAAGGTGAGGTAAAATATGGCTAATCAATGAAAAAAGTAAAGGAAAGCAAAGTCACTCTAGAATGAATGAGCAGAAAAATCTGGGGATATTGTTCAAGAATAATTTAAATACAAGATTTAACTTTAGCAATATTTTTTATTTGCCTTAGGTGCTTTTCCTGTGTGACCCTCCCTACTCCCCTAGAATGGTCATTAGTTTTCAGATTAAAAAGGAGAATTTTTCTTTCTTTCTTTTTTTTAAAAGATTTCATTTATTTATTTGAGAGAAAAAGTGAGAGTAAGAGAGAGAGCATGAGCGGGGGAGAAGGAAAGGGAGAAGCAGGCTCACCGCTGTGCAGAGAGCCCGATGTAGGACTTGATCCCAGGACCCTGAGATCATGACCTAAGCTGAAGGCAGATGCTTAACCGACTGAGCCATCCAGGCACCCTCTCAGATATCTTTCTTTCTGATAACTTTGTAAAATCTCAAATGCTCAAAGTGAGTCTGAATACTTACATTTGGACACTGTTGCTTTTGTTTTCATATACAGTATTTAAATCACTGGAATAAAACTAAGAACTTGTCTTGGCTTTTAAATATGAAAAACTAATTTCTAATCATGGTCCTAATTGAATGAGTGTGCGATTGGTGTGTGCCTGAAAACCTATCAGCTCAACAGGAAGAAAAACAATGCCTAATACTCTGATCTTTCTTTTTGAAACTCACTCCTTATGTTTTTGGCTTAGATCAGTCCACTCTGATTAACTTTTAGGAATATTTCACTAGTTATACTTCATAAAAAAGAATATTTATAGTTCTATAGATAGTAGGGTTATATGTATAAAAGTTAAAAGCAATATTGTAATAGTTTTGATGAGGGATAGAAGCACAAAAATGTTCACCTTTAGCCCAGAAGGCTGACCTATAGCCCGCATAGTTCCAATAAGGATCAAATACCTACTGGTTGCTACCTTCTTAAAAGGTCTCATGACTGCCTGTACATCTCACCGATAGTTAATATCAAACTGAATGATAAGCACCAGAGAAATATTACAAAAGTAGTTTTACAAGTAGAAATTCAAAGAAGACATTTATGATCTAATACTCCCTACACATCCTCCCCCTTGAAGACTAAGCATATAACCACCAGCTTCATGCAGCAAATGTGCAGGTTTCTGCCCACGGGTCCTGTCCCCTACTATAATAAAAACACCTTTTTGCACTACCAACATCTCAAGAATTCTTTCTTGACTGTTTGCTCATAGCCCCACATCAATTTCATTTCTAAGATCTCCATCTTGATCTCTTTTTAATAGTTGCCTCTTATTAATTTATGGCTCTCTTTGCCTCTCAATTAAAATTTAAAACTTTATGAATCTATTTCCCCTTATACAACCCCCTTATCCATCAGGGTTTAGATGTTCCTTCATCTTGGTCTTTCTATTTCACAATTTTGGTTTGGTTAAGGCTCTCTTGATCCTTGGTTGATTATTCAAATTCATACACAAGGGATGATGTTGATGAGAATAGAAAGTTTTCATGAGTTTCTAGTGCAGTTATGCATGGCACTTACTGCTTGGACACTGGCCTTGTTGGTCCTTGTATATACACACAGATTTCATTCTCACTTCAGAGCTTTTGCACAAATAGTTTTCCTTGTTCTTCCTCTATATGACTGTCCCCTTCATTTTTTTTTTTTTAGGTTTCTGTTCAATAGCACGTCCTCAAGAGGCCTTTCCTGAGCACAATCCCCGTCACCACAGCACCATTTCACTGATAGGCTCCCTCTCCTGCTTTATTTTTCTTTCTCTCACTTAGCAATATGTAATTAGAGTGTATCAGTTTGGTTTATTTGTTTAATGCATGTTTCCTTACTGGAATGTAATGTATGGTCCATGAGGGCAGGATCTTTGCACTATTTACTGCAAGAGTCCCACTGTAGGGACTAATGTCCAGTACATACCAGGCACTTAGCAAATACTTGTTTATTGAATAAATTACAAATAAATGCCCCATTCAGCCGCTATTCACACTCTCACACAAAGACTGAATAAGAAAGCTGAACTCAGGGCTCTGTAAGTGCATGGGTGTTGCCAAGAGGAAAGCTCTTCTTTCTGGCCTTGTTTGGGGAAAGGACAGACAATGTCAGGCTCTCATTTATTGTAAAAGTAAAGAGGGAGTGGAAAGAGCTTTCCTATCTATTCCTAACTATTCCTGTCTATTTTCTGCTCTTTCTGTGGTAATCCAGAATTACCTGAAAACCCTATTCTCCTTAAATCTATCCCTCCCCCACCAGTCAGGACACTCTTTTCCTTTGTTCAGAAACCAATTCTCAAGGCTGTGCTGGGAGCTTACTGATACACATGAAAAAGGGATAGGTAGTCCCATTTGCTCTATAACCAATCCTTCATTTAATTACCCTATCTATGTAATCCAACACTCTTTTCTTTTATCCATACCACCTAGCTTTGTGAATGCTTCTCTGGGTCTCCATCAGGGAGGTGCTTCCAAGTAGCCTTCTGACAATGCTTTGAGAAATAATAATTTAATAAGATGAACAATCGCTTGATAATTATCGTTTCAATGGTAATTTTTTAGCATTTTAAAGGGCTTTGAGGGGAGAGGAAAATAGGTATGTCCAGTCTACCATCTTGGTCTTGAAACAATAATATTTATATCAGGAGACTTTTAAGAGCTTACATTTTTACATAATTTCTCCTATTAAGATACTTGGATATTCGGAAACTATTTCAGAGTACTAAGTTAATTGCAACTTCTGTGGAGAAAGAAAAGAAAAAGAAAAAGAAATATTAAGCCAGAAGAAGAATGAAAGCAAGCAGTACTCAAAACTCTTAAACAACCTCAAAATTCCACCTCCCTGAAAATCCAAAAACCCAACACGCACATTTCAGAGACACAAAGACCTCCCATAGCTCTTTAGAGGTCCTATCCACAAAGCCTAGGAAACTTCTCTGCAGGCATAAATACAATCAAATTTACCAAGCTAGCAAGGGGAGAGAAAAATGCATATGCCTTATCCACCCCAGGTTGAAATATGTTGTTTTCTTCTTTTAATGATCTCATTAATCTTGTAAATTAAACAGTTCAACATTAAGATCAGTGAGCTCAATTATTCAGATTTTCTTTCTTTCTTTCTTTCTTTCTTTCTTTCTTTCTTTCTTTCTTTTTCTATCTTTCTTTCTTTCTTTTCTTTCTTTCAAGTTTTTTTTCTCTTTATTGTAATGTTGTGTCATTGAGGAAGTCAGGGTAGCCAGTGTGGTAAAATATGCTGCCAGCAACACTCTTCAAATTCCAGTGATTGCCCTTGGACAAAGGAATATCCACACGCTAGAGCCTTCCTTTGGAGAAAGGGACAGTAGAAAATGAGTCACTTTTCAGGTCCCTCCCGCATCGACCCACTCTCCTATGGTTGGGCTCTAAAGGGCTTGACCCTCGTGGGTTGGTAATGAGTAATGTGGCATTCACCTAATTTTTGGACTTCTGCTCAAAAGTAGGTGTTGTTCAGTTGATAAATTCTAGATAGGCTCTCCTTTAGAAGTCTCTTTCCTGCCTCATATTTTTTTTCTCCTGGGAGAAAATAAAGCTGAGAAAACATCAGAATTTAAGAGGTCAGGAGCTAGCAGCTGTGAAGTCAGCCACGAAGTTCTTACAGCAATGTGCAACAAAATGTCCCTTTTCAGGTTTCTTTTTAGTTCAATACGATTTTTACCATTTAAAAAAAGATGAGAAATACCATGAAGAATTAAAAGTTATAAAAATCAACATATTTCTCTAAATTACATCACTAGAACTTAAAAGCTTTTAACCCAAAAATAAAGTCAGTCAAAAACTGAACCTAACAGATTAGAAGTAAACATTAGATAGTAAAATATGATTTATCAACATAGCAAAATATAAGGTAAATAGGATAGTTCCTTCTATAACAAGATTTTTTTAGCTTGAAACAAAATATCCAAATCATTAAGACACATCCCAAGTTGTAGTTTTTGGACTTTGATAGAGCTGGGTTTGATTCCCAAGTCAATAATTTACTGAGTTGTATAATCTCTGAGTATTAGTTTTCTCATATTAAAAAATGGTAATAAAACTTACCTCATGGCGTATTATCAGAGTTAAATGAGGTAATATGTGTAGATCATGTGATCATAGTTAAAATGCTGATTTGACAAGATCAAAACTCAAGAGTTAATTTAAGAAGACCTGGGTTAGAGTATCAGCTGGGTTGTAGTATCATGTACTAACTTGGAGTCTTTTCAAGTTTATTTACCCTGACCTTTATTTTTTTTTTTAAATTCATAAAATTAAAGCTAAGGCTATAGTTACTTTTGTGAGGATTAATTAATGAAGATCATTCATTCATTTAAACAATTTTTATTTAATTATTTATTTAACTATTTATTTATTTATAAAAGAGTCGACCCAAAAGACACCTGCCCACATTAAGCTGAGGTTCTAGTAGCTTTACCAAAATTTTACACACAGCAGGAATTTATTTAGCATGAATAAAGATCAGCTATATCCAAAGATATAATTATAATTTTTCTATTTTATTAACAGAATATTATTAAAGAAGGAAGGAATCACCAAAAAGATCTTTTCTTAGTTCCAAATAAAATAAAATAAAATATATTAGTCATATTCTAATTTTTCTTTCACTGATACAATGCTAAAATGTTTACAGTTTTTATCCTCTTACAATCAAACACATCTTGACAGTAGATACAAGTATTCACATATACATACTAATTAATACACTGATTAAAAATTCTAAAGATTACAGTTGATTGAATTTTGTTTTTTATTTTTACAATTAGAATTTTAGAAATAACTGGCTTGCCAAGTTACTTTTATTGCTCACCTCATATTGGAAGTTCCATATGCATATTGTTTAGATTCAAGAAGAAATACAAATTATTTTGAACTGACAGCTGTGTTGTAGGTTGGTGAATGCACTATTTATTACCAAAACCACAGCATAAATAAGCCTAAAGGAAAGTATGAAAAATTCTATGGGACTTTAGCCAAAGAGGTTTTACCAGGAGAAGAGGAATGAAGTGAGGTTAAGGACACATTATTTTGCTGTAAGATTACATGTAGTTAACAATGAGTAGAAAAAAGTGGGGGAAAAAAGATCTTAAAACTTATGTAAATTATTATACTATATTTACTATTTCTCTAGATCAATCATTGGTCTGCAAATAAAGTGTATTGCTTGTGGGTGGATGGGTAAGATTTTTGAGGGGGGATTTATTTTGATCTTGGTCTCCTAAATTAATCATGTACGTATCCTCTCCTATCTTTTCAGAGCTGCTGTGATAGATACAACTAGTATTTCACGCATATTAACTCTGACATGAAGGTTTTTATCCCCCCTTTGTATAAAAACTGTCATTGTGAATTTAACCTCATATTATATATTTTGTAAAAAGAAGTTACTTTTTCTAAAGAATTTTTTTTTATTTATTCATTTGAGACAGAGAGATACAGAGAGAGAGAGAGAGTGAGTAGGAGCAGTGGGGAGAGGCAGAGGGAGAGGGAGAAGTACACTCCCTGCTGAGCAGGGAGCCTGATGCGGGGCACTATCCCAGGACCTGGAGATCATGACCTGAGCCGAAGGCAGACACTTAACGACTGAGCCACCCAGGCGCCCCAAGAAGTTACTTCTTCTAAGTTTAATTTCAATCATTGTATTTCAACATTTCAGAAAAATAATATCTAATTTAGCTATTCTTTCTCATTCTATATTTTATATTCTACCCTTATGCTTAGGTTTATTCCTTAGGCATTCAAATAGCTGAGGAAGCTCCTATTTTAAAAATATATATATATCAGACACACACAAACACACGTGCATACATACATACACACCTTTTGATGCTTTGTAGTTCTCTTCTTCACAGCCATATTTTTTTAAAGTGTAATTTACACTCTCTTTCTACCTCCTTACTTGCCACTCCTTCCTTGACCCAGGATAATCCGTTTCCCTTCCTATCATATGAATAAAATTGTTCTCATTAAGGTAAGTGATGACTTTGTTGTTGCTATGGCCAACGGATTCTTCTTTATTTTTACTCAGAGCAGTATTTAACAATTTGATAATTTCTTTCTTAAATCAATTTATTCTGCTTTAGCAGGCTTGTCTAATATACCTCCTGTCTTTGTGGTTGCAGTTTCCTTTAACCCCTTTGAATCTGTTACAGGCATCTCAAGAGTGGTATCTTTGGTGCCTTCTCCATCTCCTCTATGTACTGCCCTGGAAGATTAAACGAATTTGCTTGACTTCAATCACCATCACTGATGTCATGGTGCCTCCCACATACATGCTCTAACCCAGACCCATACATCCAAATGCTTTCTGGATATTACTTCTTGAATGTCTCACAGTCACCTCAGTTTAACATGTTCCAAACTGAACTTTTCACCTTCTCCTTACTCCTCCACCTACCAAATGACTCTTCTATGTTCTCAACCTCTGCAAATAACATTCACATCTGGTGTTTCCAAAGCCAGAAATAGACATAATTTTGACTGATGATTTTCTTTCATCTTCAAATCCAAATAATTAGCTAGTCTTGCCATTCTTATTCTTCATTTTCATTGCTACTATGTTACTCCCAACCACCATCACCTCTCATCTGGGTACTCTATCAATTTCCTAACTTATCCTATTAATTGCAGTCTTGTCCCCTCCAGCTAATTTTTACAGCAGAGTTGCACCACTCTTTAAAAACAAAAATCCAGGGGTGCCTGGGTGGCTCAGTCATTAAGTGTCTGCCTTTGGCTCAGGTCATGATTCCAGGGTCCTGGGACCGAGCCCCACATCGGGCTCCGGGGTCCGTGGGAAGCCTGCTTCTCCCTCTCCCACTCCCCCTGCTTGTGTTCCCTCTCTTGCTGTGTTTTTCTCTGTGTAATAAATAAATAAATAAATAATCTTTAAAAAAATAAAAACAAAAATCTGATGTCATTTTTTTAAATTAAAACTTGTTCATTGATTCTTATTTTATTTTTAATAGACTCCAGGGTGCTTGGCTGGCCCAGTAGGTGAAGCTTGTGACTCTTGAGCTCAGGGTTGTAGGTTAGAGACCCACACTGGTTGGAGATACTACTTAAAAATAAAGCCTTAAAAAAATAGAATCTGAATATAAGAGCATAGTTTGCAGGTTTCTTCATTATCTAGGCTCTGATTACATTACTGGTCTCATATCTTACCCCTTCCTACTTAAACAGATATGATAAATTCCTCTTATATATACACAGATACACGTTTTCACTGTAAGTGTTAGCTGTATTAAATTGCTTTTAGGTTCCTAAAGCACCATACCTATATCTCTATTTCCATTTTCACCTAACTATCATCTACTAACATTTAGACTCTCAATTAAGTGGCTTCTACTTCTTAGAAGTATTCCCTAATTCCTTCCGTCTGGGTCCGGAGTTTTTGTTTTATGTTCCTGAACATCTTTTCATAAGCCCTCTTGCAGACTAAACTATTGCTGGTTTTAATTGCCCATATTTTCCCACTAGACCATAAGCTCTATAACTATGGCTATCTTATTCATTACTCCATCCATGAACCAATCATAAATCCTGGGAGTGTCAGTACATCTCAATACATACTGATTGAATGGAAACATAATGCATAATTAAGCAATTGGACTTTTATTGTTAATGCATGCAAATGAACTGTAAATAATCTTTTAAAAATATCATTGTATTTTATTTTATTTTAAAGGCAGTATGTGGGGTGCCTGGGTGGCTCAGTTGGTTAAGCGACTGCCTTCGGTTCAGGTCATGATCCTGGAGTCCCAGGATCGAGTCCCGCATCAGGCTCCCTGCTCAGCAGGGAGTCTGCTTCTCCCTCTGACCCTCCCCCCTCTCATGCTCTCTCTCTATCTCATTCTCTCTCAAATAAAAAAAAAAAAATCTTTAAAGGCAGTATGTGTTCATTGGGGAAAACTTGGTAAATCCAGATATCATGCTTAACGCTATATTTATCCCTAATTATAACCAATAAAAATAAGAGCAATTTTTGAAAATCCATCATTTTTAAATATATTTTTATACAATTCAGAAAATTACATATTTTTCTCTAAAGTTGCTTTTTTTATATTACTGTGTGCAAATTTATTTTATAATATACATGAATGTGATTTGGTTTCTTTGAGAATCAACAATACTGAAATGTTCATTTTTTCTGATATAGACTTACAAGTAATAAATTCAGTGAGACAAACCCTTTTTTAAAATGTGTCTATATGTTCAAAATATGTTTTAGCTATTCTTTGAAGAAGAAGAAGTTGGCTCTTCTAAAAATAGCTTCTCCAAAATTAGCTTATTAAATGCTTAATGCTAAGAAATTCCCAATTGGTAGCAATAGAGAATCATTGTTGTATACTTAAGCCCATTGGTCGGGACAGTTAGCAGTGATTTTTGTGGTAAAATGTAAGTGTTCAAGTGACATTATAAGATTCTCTTTAGTCTCATTGAATTTCTCTTTTAAATGGTTGGCCTCAGCACAGCAAATGTGTTCAAATCATCATTTGGGGCAGATAAAGCAGGAATCCCTAGGGTCAATAAGTCTCAAATTTAGAGTCTTTAAGAATTACCTGCATCATTTAAAAAATGCAGATTTCTGCACCCTATCCTCAGAGATTCCATACTAATATAGGTTTGTGGTAGGGCCCAGTAGTATTCATTATAGCAAGTGCTTGTACTGATTTTGGTGTAGGAGATATCCAGACCATACTTTAAGAAATACTGACATGGGATTGGGGCCTAAACCATCTATGGACTTTCCATGAGTTCTCTGTAATTTTTAACCCTGTAACAATGTTATCCTCTTTTTTTAAATAATATAAATATGAGTGTGAAAAATGTAAACAAACTATTCTTTCATTTTTATTGAAAATGCATGTTTTACCTTTAGAAATACTGTCTTATGTGTTCATATTTTTAATGTTCCTTTTACTTGAAATTTGTTACTTTTTGTTGTTGTTGTTCTTAAAGATTTTATTTAAA
>NC_138372.1:79953304-79963161 GCF_054177405.1 Leptonychotes weddellii | reverse complement strand
TAGAGTGGGGAGACCAACGCTGGCCCATCCCAGGACCTCGGGATCACAACCTGGGCTGAAGTCAGATGCTTAACTGACTGAGCCACCCAGGTGCCCCGAAGAAGGTTAGTTTTTCAACCCACACTGCTTTTATAATCTGAGGCTTTCTCATATTAAAAAAAATTTTCCACTATACAGCTACTACCATAATTGGAGGCTCATGTAAAATGAAATGGGATTTTGACCATTGAATAAATGTAGCTAGTGTTTGTATCTGTCATTTTATTCCCACATGACATTTTACTACTTATAGGCAGTTTGAATTGTAACATGCCAATTAGGTAAATTCAGATACCGTATTTATAAAGAAATTTATGTAAAACATATCTGGTTTTCTAGTATTACAATATAAAATTTTCTTAAATTTTGCTCTAATATTGCACTTTAAAATCCATTATGAATTGTAATTATAGACTATTGGTCTTCAGAATAGTCAAAAGCACACATTTGAAAACATAAGCTTTATTTCTGGCCTCACCACTCATGTGACTTTGTTGAGATCTTTCTCCTTCCCTCAGGCTCCTTTACTTACCATCAATATACTAAACATTTATTGAGCATTTTCTTTCTTTCTTTTTTTTTTAGATTTTATTTATTTGACAGAGAGACACAGCGAAAGAGGAAACACAAGCAGAGGTAGAGGGAAAGGGAGAAGCAGGCTTCCCGCGGAGCAGCAAGCCTGATGCGGGGCTCGATCCCAGGACCCTGGGATCATGACCTGAGCCAAAGGCAGATGTTTAACAACTGAGCCACCCAGGTACCCAAGCATTTTCTTATTTATTGCCAATATCAGTGGGTTTAAAAATGAAAACACAAAGACCCTTTGCCTTGTCTTCCTTTCAGAGTTTGCATGAAGATCAAATAAAGGAGCTTTATAAACTCTGTTTCCACATCAGTACAAAATTTTATTTTTATTTGTTGTGATTACATTGATGAAGTACACAAAAATGGTTTTCCTACAAGTTGGTTTTGTAAACTTCCTAAATAAGATCACGTAATGCACAAATGTGCTTTAGATAATTACTTTCAAAGCTTTTAAAATTTCTCTGTAATAACAACCTTCTGTGTCACTGGTCTCCATACTGTTCATCTTTGTTAAAATTGGTGCTTAAAACTAAATTTTCCGCAGGTCCAAACTAGAATATTTTATCTTGACAATGTATCTAGCTCCCTCCTGAGAATATGTCATTGTTAATAACTGCTTTATTCTCATTAAAATCTCCTGCTAATTTCCATTCAGTAATACACAGATTATTTTCCTTCAATAGTCATTAGCCATTCCCTATAGGTATCTTATCATGAAATCAAAACAGATAAAGGTGATGAATAAATTTTAAAGCCTATTCATGGATGTTCTAATATGCATGTGTGTGTGTGTGTGCATGCACACTTGTGTATGTGTATTTGAGCAGAACCATGCATTTAAACAATAGCTGATATATAGAAACCTTATTTTCAAATGTGTAAATGTAATTAAATGTTCCTCTATCTATATAACATGAGATATCTGTTATCTCTTGTCTCTTTTAACTGAAACTGCCCTGACCATAGGTCTCTACTGATGGAACTCCAGATTGTTCTGTTGGCATATGTGGCCATGCTCTGAACCATGCTATCATAAACCTGATCTTAGCTGTTTGGAACAGGCAAGGTGATATGACACAATAGAATCTAACCTATGCACTAGTACATGAGGATATAAGATTCCAAGTCAGTGATCAAGCAAAAAATATGGTGGTTACTCATTGGGAATTCAAAATGGAGACCCACGGTGAGGTGGGAGAAGGTCATCAAATTGATCACAGAGTGAAAATATACATTTTTTAAAAATCAGGAAGAGGCAGAAAGAAGCTGTGTGACCAAAATGGCAGAATATCACAATAGGTGTAAAACCAACTCATGCTTTGAAGCTGTTTCAAGAGGTTGTGCTTACTAAAGCCACAATGAATCTTGAATGAACCATTTCCCATTTTTCTTTCTGGTAAGCTTGACTACACTATAGTTACTGTGTATGGTTACTACACTATAGTTACTTTTCTCAAGAGGCATAATTGAGCTTTTCCTGGTTTCTAGGAAGCCTCAACTCATGACTGAAATATTTGTTTTTCTTATTTCAACATATATCTGTATAATAGAACACCCATTATTTGAGTTATTTGAAGTGCTTTAATGTCCTTTGGAACCAGAAGAGCCATTAAGAGCTTAGCTAACACAGATTCCTAGTGAGGAAAAAAGTGTGATCAAATCTTTTCTCAATTGGAAACTATTTCTTTTGCTTTTCAGATTCATAAAGAAAAGGACCTCAAAGAAAAACAGTTATATAAAATAAAGGATTTATAATTGTGTGAATTTTATTTATTCTAATTCATCAATGATGTTCCATTAGCATCACTCATAGCTTTGGCAGTTTGGTTTTGAATAATACTAAATAGCTCTCTATGTCTGGACTGATTTGGATGACCTGGTTATTTTAAGAAAAACATTTAAGTAGATGGATTATAACACACATTTATACACATGCACATGCTCACTCATTATGTATTCATTTGTGGCCAAACAAGTTTTTTTTTCTTCCCCTCTCCAGCACAATGTAACTTGATTGGTTAAAGACCAAAATAAATCTTAATTTATGATTTATCATTCTGCAATTGGTTATTGCAGTGGATGCTTTGATAGATTTCCTAAACTCCTTCCTTAAGATCATCCCCTAATAACTGGCAATAACAGCAACTGACCACACACAGCTCAATCCCTCGAGAAGAACTGTGCTCAGCTATAAGGAACTGCTTTGCCAAAGGTGGCTAGGGGCAGCCCAAGGCCAATGAGTACCTAATGAAGGGATACACCCTACCTCAAGCTGGGACAACTTCAAAGGCCCATCTCATCTCCAGAGTTCCCAAGAGGATTGACTGAGGTCTGAGATGCAACTGCATTCCAGGTTAGCTTGTATCCTTCTGCCCAGTCCCCTGTCATCACTTGTTTATATGTGTGTATCCTACTAGAGGACCCCAGTAAGCCTTCCCCTTAATAGGGAACTTAAACTGATACAGAGAAAACTCAAGTCCTGCAGTTTACAAAAATATAAGATAAAGGAATTTTTCTCCTTGAGTTTTAAAAAGAATAATCTGAAAAAGCTCAAAAGTACAACCAAGAATACTTTCATCAGGTTTATGAAAACTTATCACTTTCAATACAATAAGTATTGTGAGATGGAAGTGACATTGTCCTCAATATCCAAGATGGAGAATTACTTCAGACCTTTCTAGGTGGAGTTGGCTGGGATTGCATGTATTTGAAAGTGCCAAATCTAGGGAGAAGTTTAATCTTTAAGCCATTTATAGCCAGGACTGTATATAATTCTTAGGTGAAACAGAAGATACATATTTTATATTTTTTTATTATAAAAATAGAAATTCACAACCAGGAGGCATGTCCGTTATGTATTGATGTATTGTTATTGAGAACAGCAAGTTGCATATATATAGTACAGTTTTTATAAATGCAAACGACACCAAAATACTTTAGATGCTTGTGTATTTATTTGTATATATTTGAGGGTGAAGAAGTTTATTTAACAGGCATTAACTATCATAAGGTGAAACTAGTAGAAGGGAGAGTTAGCAGGAATGCGAATACAGTCCTTTAAATGGTTTAAAAGAACCACTATTCTATATTACTCTAGTGTTTTTTTCCTGATTGAGCTTAAGAGGTATGAGGTTTGTCATTTTGGAAGAGGCATTTAAGATTTAAAGTGAAACAGAACAATGCCTTTAATCTAAAAAAGAGACTACAGAAAACTATTCAAAATAAAAATTTTGTTCATTGTAATGTGATACCAGCTAATGTTTATATTACTGAAAGGATGCCTCTAAGATTGCAGTGGAATTGACTGTAAACAAAAGCAGTAGTTTCAAAGAACTGTGGTCAGCATAAACAAAATCGGGTTATAATTGATGACAGAATTTTAAAATTTTTCTTTCCTAAGGTGGTGCCTATATCACCGATGACTATTAAGCTAGTTTTTTTCTTATTTCTCTCTTCAAAACCATTTTTAAAAAAGTAGCATGGATAGAGCATGTTATGTTTAAAAGCCCTCGCAACTCCCCATAACTTTCAGGGTAAAACCCAGACTCATTAAAATGGAATGTAGGTCTCATATATCCTTTCCGCTTCCTCTTTAACTTCATCCTCCCCTCCTCCCGCTCACATGCTTTACTTCAGCCCTCAGATTGTGAGAGGACTTCAAGGGTATCTGCCTCTATGTCTTTGTCCATTTTGCTTCCTTATGCTAGGAAGTTCTCTCCACCAAGTTCCACTCTCCCAGATCAGTTTTATTCCTCCTTTACTAGTAAAGCAAGATGTCTTCTCTAGGTGGTATTTTCGTGCCTCCAAACGTTAGCCTGGATTAGGTGCCTTCCCAGCACATCCCCACATATCTCAGGGTTTTTCTTTTCCATGGCATTCATCCCAGTGAATTCCTTTTTTTAGCTTTATTGAAGTTTAATTGATATACAATAAACTGCATATTTTAAATTGTATAATTTAATGAGCTTTGACATATGTATAGAGCCATGAAACCATCACCACAAATCAAGATAATGAACTTTTTCTGTCACCCACAAAAATTTCTTCATGTCCCTTTGTATTTCCTCCTATCCCTCTCCACCCTCCCTGTGCATCCCCAGGGGACTACTGATCTGCTTTCTATCATGATAGATTAGTTTGGATTGTCTAGAATTTTATATAAATGGAACCATACAGTGTCCTCTTTTATCCTGGCTTTTTTCACTCCGCATGATTATTTTGGGATTCATCAATGTTGTTGCATGTATCAATAGTTTATTTGGTTTTTTTTTCTGAGTAGTATTTCACTGTATGGTTATACCAAGATTTTTTATCCATTCACCTGATAGACATTTGTGTGGTTTCCAGTTTGGGGCTATTACCAAAAAAGGTGTTATGCATATTTTTGTATGTCTTTCTGTGGACATATACTTTTATTTTTCCTGTGTAAATACCTAGGAGTGTGTATTACTTTCTAGGGCTGCTATAATAAAATACTACATATTGGGTGGTTTAAAATAATAGGAATTGATTTTCCCACAGTTCTGGAGGCTAGAAGTCCAAAATCAAGGTGTTAGCAGAGGTTGTAGGGAAGAATTCTTCTTTGCCTCCTCTTGATTCTGGGATTTCTTGGCATTCTTTGGCATTTTTGGTATTCCTTGATTTGCAGATGGATCTCTCCATCTACGTATAATTTTGACTTCTGTGTGTTTCTGTCTCTGTGTCTAGATTTCCCTCTTTTTATAAGAACACCAGTCCTATTAGATTTAGGGCCTGATTTAATCAAGTAGGGTCTTAACTAGAGTATATCTGCAAAGACCCTATTTCCAAGTAAGGACATATTTATAGGTTCTGAGTGGATGTGAGTTTTTTTAATTTTTTTTTTAAATTTAAATTCAATTAATTAACATATAATATATTAATTGTTTCAGAGGTCGAGGTCAGTGATTCATCAGTCTTAGGTAATACCCAGTGCTCATTACATCACATGTGGATGTGAATTTTGAGGGGATACTATTCCACCCAGTACAGAGCCTAACATTTCTTTGGACAATATTAGTCTTTCCTGTGTAGATATGTTTTGAAAAAATATTCTCCTAGGAAGGACTTGCCTTTTCATTTTTACATCAATGTCTTTTGAAGAGCAAAGTTTTCAACTGTGATAGTTTGTCCTTTTGTATTGTGCTTAAGAAACATATCAAGATCAAAAAAAAAAAAAGAAACATATCAAGATCATTGAGATTTTTCTCTAATGATTTCTTCCAGAAGTTTTCCAGATTTGAGTCTATGAACTGTTTCAAGTTAATTTTTGTATATATTGTGAGGTAATAATAAAGGCTTGTTTTTGTTTATTTTGTAATAGTTATACAATTGTTTAGGACCATTTGTTAAAAATATTATTTTTTTCCCTGTTGAATTGTCTTGGTATTAAAAAAATAAATTAAATGTATTTATAGGTCTAATTCTAGACTCGATTCTGTTCTGTCATTGATCTATTTTTTAAATCTTTATGCCAAAACCACACTACCTTGATTATCCTAATTTTATAAGGAGTCTTAAAATTAGATAATAAATCTTCTAATTTTATTTTTTATAAAAGTTGTTTTTATTAGTTCTGGATCCCTTGCAATTCTATATAAATATTAGAATTTACTTGTCAATTCCTACAAAAATGCTGGCTGGGGCTTTGATTGAGATTTCATTAAATCTATAGAATAATTAGGGGAGAACTGTATCTTAACAACATTGAGTCTTCCAAGATACACATTTATTTGTTTTTTCTTTTTAAGATTTTATTTATTTATTTGCCAGAAAGAGAGAGAAAGAGAACACAAGCAGTGGGAGTAGCAAGCAGAGGGAGAAGCAGGTTCCCCACTGAGTAAGGAGCCCAATGTGGGACTTGATCCCAGGAATCTGGGATCATGACCTGAACCAAAGGCAGACGCATAACAGACTGAGACACTCAGGTGCCCCTATTTGGGTTTTTAATTTCTCAGCAATGGTTTTTAGTTTTCAGTATAGATATATTGTATACATATTTATCAGGTTTATCCCTATGTCATATTTTTGATGCTACAGTTGACCCTTGAATAACGTAAGTTTGAACTGTATGGGTCCACCTATACATGGATTTTTTTTTCATAAACACAATGCAGTACTGTAAATGTAGTTACTCTTCCTTATGACTTTCTCAGTAACATTTTTTCTCTAGCTTACCTTATTTTAAGAATTCAGTATATGATATATATAACATACAAAATATGTTAATTGGTGGTTTATGGTATCAGTAAAGCTTCCAGTCAACAGTAGGCTATTAGTAGTTAAGTTTTGAGGGATTCAAAAGTTACATGTAGATTTTCAACTACACAAGGGGTTGGTGCCTCTAACCCCTATGTTGTTTAAGGGTCAACTGTATTTTATATAGTATTATTTTTAATCTCTATTTTGAATGGGTTTTTGCTAGTATAAAGAAAAAGTAATTGATTAATGTATACTGATATAGTATCATTCAACATAAACTCATTTTTTAGGTTTAGTAGATGTTTTTATAGCTCCCACAGGATTTTCTACGTAGATGACACTGTTGTCTATAAATAGAGTTTTTCTTCCTCTTCTACAATTCCAATGCATATTTTCCCCCACTTTGCCCTTTCTCTTGCCTTACTGCACTAGCTAACACCTCTAGTGTGATGTCAAATGGAAGTATGAGAAGAGACATCCTTCCTTTGTTAGTGCTCTTAGGGAAAAAAAAAAAAGTATTTTACCATTAAATGTGATGTTAGCTGTTGAGTTTTCATAGATGCCCTTAATCAGGCTCCTCCACAGGTTTAGGGAACTCTTTCTCTGTGCATCTTTCCTCTTTGGTACCCTTCCTCATGACATCTAACTGCATTAGCTTCCCCAGATTACCATTTTGTTCTTTTCCCATCATAGAGGTTAATAGTGCCTACCTATGTCCCTCCTTGTGTTCCAGCCTGGAAACTCTAAAGTCTCTAAATTCACTACCTTTGTTTCACCTCCCTCAGGGATCATTTTCTTGTGCTGTCTTATATCCAAATGAAATCTATTATTTTGTATATTTTGTCTGGTGTTTCAATTGTTTTAAGCAGAAGGGTAAATTCTGTATTTGTTACTTAATCTAGATATGAGTTCTAATATCTTCTCAATTATAAATAAAATTCTCTTTTATTAAATTATATGATCCTTAAGGATAGGTACTATGACTTTTATGTTTTTATTTTTAGCATCTGGCACAATTCACTGCATACAATAAGGATCACTTATGCTTGCTAAATGAATGAATACATGATTATTGAACAAATGCATTGCACAGGTCTTTTATTATTGTTAATACAGTGATGATGCTGAGAATATACCTATGACTAGGTAGTCAGTCTCTAAGTACTCTAACATTTTTTTTTTTAATTATGGTTGTTAATTCCAACTACCACTAGAGTATATCAAGTCTGGCCAGCACAGGTATTTTAGGGTTCTTAGATATTTCTGTATTAGTGTATCTATCCCAGTAGTGCTACCTAGTAATGTGAACCAAGGCATATAACAGTCCCAACTGGGGAATCTTTATTGTGTTGCCAACTTTTATATTCATGGGAGATTTCACACAGAATAACATAAGCCAATCAGAAGAAGGCACATTTACCAATAAATAACTCCTGAAAGCAGGATTATAAGAAGTACATATAATAGTAGCCCTAAGGTTCCTAAAACACAAGTGTTCAAGAAAAATTAGTGTTTTTCTAGATATATATATCTATATATATATAGATATATATATTCAGTGTAATGTGCTTTTTTTGAACTAATTATCAGGATACTTATAAAAAGTGGTAAATAAAATAACAGATGTGGAGGAGAGGAAACCCTCATACACTATGGGTAAGAATCTAAGTAGGTACCGCCACTACAGAAAATAGTATGGAGATTCCTCAAAAAATTAAAAATAGAACTACCATACAATCCAGCAATGCCATTTCTGGATAATTTGCATGAAGGAAAAAATACCCACACCAATCCAAAGAGATCTATTCTCCCCTAAGTTCACTGCAGCATTATTTACGAAAACCAAGGCATGGAAGCAAACAAAGTGTCCACCAGTAAATGAATAGATAAAGAAAATATAGCCAATATACACAATGGAATATTCCTCAGCCATAAAAAAGAATATAATCTTACCATTTGCAACAACAGAGATGGACTTAGATGGTATTATGCTAAGTGAAATAAGTCAGAAAGGAAAAAAAAAAACACAATTTCACTTATATGTCAATCTTCAAAACAAAACAAATAAGACAAGATAGAAATTGACTCATAGATATAAGAAACAAACTGTTGGATACCAGAGGGAGGTAGGATGAGGTGGGGCAAAATAGGTAAATGGGATTAAGAGGTACAAACTTCAGTTATAAGATAAACAAGTCATGGGGATATAATGTACAGCATAGGAAATACAGTTAATAATATTATAATAACTTGGTATAGTGATAGATGGTAATTAGATTTATCATGGGGCACATTTCATAATGTATAAAAACATAGAATTGTAATGAATATACCTGAAACTAGTAAGATATTGTATGTCAACCATTCTTCAGTAAAAAAATATAATAATAACAGAGATTGAGGACCAATCAGTATAGTTTTACTATTGTGAGTGTGTGTTTTTTTTAGAGAGTGCACATGCACACGCACACACACACATGCACAAACGAGTGGGGTGGGGGAGAGGCAGAGACAGAGGGAGAGAGCGAATCTTAAATAGGCTCCACACCCAGCTCAGAGCCCAATGTGGAGCTTGAGCTCACAATCCTGAGATCATGACCTGAGCTGAAATCAGGAGTCAGATGCTCACCCGACTGAGTCACCCAGGTGTCCCTGTCATTGTGTTTTTTTACAACTCCTAACATGTAAGGAAGGATCAATGAGTCATAAATATTTGTAATTATTTATAAATTAGCATACTTACATTAGAATAAAAATTTGAACAGAAAAATAATTTAGAAGCTGCACACTTTCTATTTATTTTTTTTATTCTTATGTTAATCCCCATACATTACATCATTAGTTTTAGATGAAGTGTTCCATGATTCATTGTTTGTGCATAACACCCAGTGCTCCATGCAGAATGTGCCCTCCTCAATACCCATCACCAGGCTAACCCATCCTCCCACCCCCCTCCTCTCTAGAACCCTCAGTTTGTTTTTCAGAGTCCATCGTCTCTCATGGTTCGTCTACCC
>NC_138372.1:79937589-79953204 GCF_054177405.1 Leptonychotes weddellii | reverse complement strand
AAAACTTAGTTCTAAATTTCTTAAAAATATTTTAAAATATTTTCTTAATTTTTTTTAAAACAACATCAACAATAAGTATTGTTCAGGGGTTAGGAGGCTAAACACACTACTGATATTTAGTAAGATTATCTCAGCCATTTTTGAAAACTAAAATCAATTTTGAAAAAAAATTACTATCATTTTCAATAATAATAGAAATGCTTCAGAAAAAAATATGAGAATTTTATTTTGTTTGCTATATATTTCAGATGTACTTACAAACTATTTTGTATAAAGAATTTGGCACTTGGTTAATCAGAAATTTAAAAATTCGATTTAATATTTTTATTTTTATTTATTTATTTTTCCTTTCAGTGGATCCTTTATTAAATCATACAATTGTATTTCAACTAATATAAATCATAGAGGCCACCTAATACAAGGGATAGTGCTGATCACATTAAAATCAATCAGTTTAAAATACATTGTACACATGTCAAGACTGCATAACTTATTTTGTGAACTGCACATATGTTTCTGCAAAGAAAGCAATACTGACAATATGTGCAACGTGGTAACGATTCATTACATATGTGCAATCTGTAAACTATCCTTTAATCTCCAAGCTTCACAGTAAATAAGTTTAAACTATCCTTTAAGCTCCAAGCTTCACAGTAAATAAGTTTAAGATAAACATATCTTTACTTAAGATAAATCTTATATTTAAGATAAAAACACTTTGTTCTCAAAGTTTCATCCTGTTTCACTCTCTGTAATTTTTTTTTTCCTTTAAAATATAGAGACCACCATTCTACTTTCTGTTTCAAGGAGTTTGCCTACTTTATATACGTCAAATATAGAAAGGAGGAAATTGGGAATTGTTGTTTAATGAGTATAAAATTTCAGTTGTGCAGGCGCCTGGGTGACTCAGTTGGTTAAGCGACTGCCTTCGGCTCAGGTCATGATCCTGGAGTCCCGGGATCGAGTCCCGCATCGGGGTCCCTGCTCAGCAGGGAGTCTGCTTCTCCCTCTGACCCTCCCCCCTCTCATGCTCTCTCTCTCTATCTCATTCTCTCTCTCAAATAAATAAATAAAATTAAAAAAAAAATTTCAGTTGTGCAAAATGAACAAGTTCTAGAGATCTGTTGTACAACATTGCACCTATAGTTAATAACAATATATTGTTCACTTAAAAATTTGTTGAAAGGATAAATCTTGTATTGTCATCACAATAAAAAATAATTAATTAGTTAATTAATTAATTAAAATAGGATTATGTTTAATATCCAAAATGTATTGATACACCCAATAGATGTTTACATATTGGAATGTTCAATACATTACTACCAGCTGAATGATGAAGTATACTTCTCTACAATTGTATTTGTTAAATTAAAATTCCATGGAAAAGACTCTTCCAGATTGCTTTCAGTAACTGGAATTTATCACAATAAAAATGTAGCTTTGGTTCCCAGTGTGTACTGAGTTGAATAGTGTCTCCCCCCAAATTCATATCCACTTGGAATCCAGAATGTGACCTTATTTAAAAATAGGGTCTTTGTTGATGTTATCAGATTAAAATGAGATCATACTGGATTAATTGGATTAATTAATGACTGGATTAATTCAATGGTTGGTGTCTTTATATAGAAGAAGAAAATTTGGACACTAATATATAGAGAGAGGAAGATGCCATGTGAAGGCAGAGACAGAGATTAGAGTGGTAAGTCTACAAGACAAGGAATGGCAAGAAACACCAAGAAACACCAGCAAACATGAGAAGCAAGGAGAGAAAAATGGAAAAAATTCTCCCTCAAAGCCTCCAGAGGAAGTGTGGATTTGCTAACACGTAATTTCAGATTTCTTGCATCATAAGTGTGAGAGAATAAATTCCTGATGTTTTCTGCCATCTAGTTGGTGGTACTTTGTTGTGATAAGCCTAGGAAACTAATCCTGAAT
This sequence comes from Leptonychotes weddellii, assembly GCF_054177405.1. Classification (NCBI taxonomy): domain Eukaryota; kingdom Metazoa; phylum Chordata; class Mammalia; order Carnivora; family Phocidae; genus Leptonychotes; species Leptonychotes weddellii. Next base: position 79,951,266 of record NC_138372.1, on the reverse strand, counting down.
GTTACAGTTTCAAGTTGTTAGCTTTATTTTCTGCCTTTGGATTTTTTCTATTAAATAATCCCCACCCTCTCACCCACAAAGTTCATGGATTAAGTTAATAGAATTGAGTTTCTGTTGATTGGCTAAAAGACTTTTAATCAACAAAATTTGATGTTCAAACTAGAAAAATCCATTTGCAGCTACTTTTGACAGAATGGAACTGTGGCCCTGACTTAAATAAATACCTCATTAGTGCATAAACATTAATCCAGAAATGCTGAACACCCTGTCTATATGTACCAGCCAGGGTCTATTCAGGAAATAAACAAACAAAAGCATCATTCAGAGTTTTTAAAATAGAGGGAATTCAATGCAGGCAGGGTATTGGTTACATAACTAATGGAAGAGGCTGAGAAGTCAACCACGGAAGAGTGAGGAAACCTAAAGATCAGGAGCCCAGGAAGTTGCTTTCACTCATAGTCTGGGGGACAAAAGGAGAAGGCAGAATTATAGCTATTCAGGACTGGGTCCCCAGACAGGAGCTCGCTTCTTAGTAGGCCCTTCCTGGATGCAGAAGATAAGCAGCTCCTATTAGAGACCAGTGAAAAAGCCATAAGTAAGAGAATTCTTAATCTCAGGAAACAAACTGAGGGTTGCCAGAGTGGTGGGGGGGGGTGGGGGGGTGCCTGGGTGATAGGACTTTATTGGCCTAATCCAGCTAGAAGTCCAGTGACAGAGGAGCCTGGGAAATGGAACCTGTAAGAGTCAGTCACCTGCTTTATAGAGCTGAGCAGGGCACCTAAAAGAAATGGAGATAAGGACAAGTTGATATTTATATCCATTAATTTCTATTTATCTCTTCCACTATCACCTACATCAGATCCTAATTATTGTTCATCCTGTATGTTATAAACTACTTTTTTCCCCTTGTGAATAATTTATTTATTTTTTCTTTTCTTTTTTAATTTATTTTTTATTATTATGTTTAATCAGCCAACATATAGTACATCGTTAGTTTTTGATGTAATGGTAACGATTCATTAGTTGCGTATAACATCCAGTGCTCATCACAACACATGCTCTCCTTAATACCCATCCCCCAGTCACCCCATCCCCCTACCACCCTCCTTTCTGTAACCCTCAGTTTGTTTCCTGGAGACCAGAGTCTCTCATGGTTTGTCTCCTTCTCTGATTTCTTCCCATTCAGTTTTCCCTCCCTTCCCCTATGGTCCTCCGCGCTATTCCTTATGTTCCACCTATGAGTGAAACCATATGATAACTGTCATTCTCTGCTTGACTTATTTCACTTGGAATAATCCCCTCCAGTTCCATCCATGTTGATGCAAATGGTGGGTAGTCATCCTTTCTGATGGCTGAGTAATATTCCATTGTATATATGAACCACATCTTCTTTATCCATTCCTCTGTTGAAGGACATTTCAGCTCCTTCTGCAGTGTGGCTATTGTGGACACTGCTGTAAACTTCTGACAGTTTTTTCTGACTCTATTTGGAGCCTTCTCTTATCTACTGTGGGCACAGTAAGGCCATTTGCTTAACTCAGTGAAAGGAGTAAGTTTCCTCATTTGCCAGAGGATTAAAGCTAAACTTACTAAACTGATATTTTAGGTCCCCATCTCAAGTTCAAAATAATCTTTTAAATTACCTCTCATTATTTGACTATTTAATTTATGTGTTATTGCCAGGTATTATTACAATGGTATTATTGGATATTTAAAAAAAATTGAAAACATGCAAAATTGATGAATAATTATGATTAGTTTTAAAATTGCATAATAGACTGTAAGTTCTTTAGGACACCGAAATCAATGGGGACTGAAGCAATCTGTGATATCTGAATCTCAGTTTAAATAACTGTATGTGTTTTATTCAATGTTGTATCCTGGAACTCAGATTAGTATATGTAAATAGTTAATAATAAATACTGAATGAATGAGATAATGAATAACAAGCCAGTTATCTAAGGTTTAGAGTCTTTGATAAAAAGGTATTTTTTATCATAATAAAAATAAAGATAAATAAAAATAAAAAATAATAAAAATTATTAATAATAATTAAAATAATAAAATAAATAATAAATAAAAATAATAAATAAAAATAAATAAATTTATTTATTTTTTGCAAGTAAATAACTGTCAAAACACATGGAAATATCGAAGAGTTTTTTCATTCAAGGGTACAATACTGCATTCTCTAGTTTATTACACAGTCAATAAACACTGGTTTCCTAAATTACATAAAGATAATAATGAGAATTTAAAATATATAAAACAACTTAAAGAGATAGTTATAAAGAGTTAAATGTATACATATAAAGAAGTTGAAACAAAGGGAAAGTGTCTTTTTTATTGTAGACCAGATGCTCAATAAACCTTTTTTGAATGTTTGAATTGTCAATCATCAATTAACAAACCAAAAAGCTTATCTATTTTATAATAGTTATATATTCATCTTTCCTTCATACTGGATTTCTTTTGGTATCAATTGTTCAAGTTTAGTTATTTTCGGGGTTCTAAAGAACTATCTATAGCTATATCCTTATCTGTATCTATCTCAAATGGGAATGAGGCATTAAATTGTTCTTGTTTCTATTTGGGCTGATATTTAAAGGTAGTAATAATGTGCTTTGTTCACATGTTGTATTATCACCTTTGAAACAGATTCCCCTTTCCCTGTGGTTATGTAGAAAAATATTTGTACTTTTCTGAAAGGAGTATATCAGAATACTTGGGCATGTCAAGAGCCCAGAGTTTACACTCTGGTGCTGTATGGATTTAGGAAGTATCCTTCTGACAAGAGTATTTGCAGCTAAAAGCCAAAGAAACTTCTAATCATAAAGGAAGTGAAACCATACTCTTTCTCCTTGAGACTGAGGATTATTATAACATCTCAGATTTCAGAGTGTTGCGCATTGAAGTTTTCTATAAGGGAAGGTCAGTCCCATGTGGAAAAGACAATCTTCATTATGAAAGAGACTAGACTGGTGACTTGCACTTGACATTGTCTTAGGGAGGGTGGTATTTGAGCACACTGTATAGTTGATGTTTACACTCAGACCTATGATTGTGGACATGCTTGAGAAAATGGAAGGCAAGCAAGTTGAAAAATATGTTCTTTAAAAGATGTCATAATTAGTCACCTGATCTTTGACAAAGGAGTAAAGGCAATACAATAGAGTAAAGATAGTCTCTTGCACAAAAGGTACTAGAACAACTGGACATCCACATGCAAAAAAATGAATCTAGACAAACCTTACACACACAAAAATTAACTCAAAATAGATCATAGACCTAAACATAAAATGCAAAACTATAAAAGTCCTGGAAGAAAACCTAGATGACCTGAGATATGGCAATGACTTTTTAGATAAAACATCAAAGTTATGATCCATTAAAGAATTGGTAAGCTGGACTTCATTAAAATTAAAAATTTCTGCTCTGTGAAAGACAATGTCAAAAGTATGAGAAGACAAGACATATGTTAGGATAAAATATTTGCAAAAGACACATCTGATAAAAGAAAAAATATGTTATCCAAAATATACACAGAACTCTTAAAAGGCAACAACAAGATGTCCATTGACAGATGAATGGATAAAGAAGATGCGGTATATATATACAATGGAATATTATGCAGCCATCAAAAGGAATGAAATCTTGCCATTTGCAACGATGTGGATGGAACTGGAGGGTATTATGCTGAGTGAAATAAGTCAATCAGAGAAAGACATGTATCATATGATCTCACTGATATGGGGAATTCTTAATCTCAGGAAACGAACTGAGGGTTGCCGGAGTGCTGGGGGGCTGGGAGGGATGAGGTGCCTGGGTGATAGACACTGGGGAGGTATGTGCTACGGTGAGAGCTGTGAATTGTGTAAGACTGTTGAATCACAGACCTGTACCTCTGAAACAAATAATACATTATATGTTAAAAAAAAAAAATAAGAAGATAGTAGGAAGGGAAAATTGAAGGGGGGGGGAATCGGAGGGGGAGATGAACCACGAGAGACTATGGACTCTGAGAAACAAACTGAGGGTTCTGGGTGGGGGATGGGTTAGCCTGGTGATGGGTATTAAAGAGTGCATGTTCTGCATGGAGCACTGGGTGTTATGCACAAACGTTGAATCATGGAACACTACATCAAAAACTAATGATGTAATGTATGGTGATTAACATAACATAATGAAAAAAAAAAGGCAACAATAAGAAAACAAGCAACCCCATTAAAAAATGGGGCAAAACCTTAACATATACCCTGCCACAGAAGATATACAAATGGCAAATAAGCATATGAAAAGATATTCTATATCATATGTTATAAATGAAATGAAAATTAAAACAATGGGATACCACCACACACCTGTTAGAAGGGCCACAATTCAGAACACTGACAGCATCAAATGCTGGTGAGGATGTGGAGCAACAGGAACACTCATTCATTGCTGGTGGGAATGCAAATGGCACAGCACTTTGGAAGACAGTTTGGTGGTTTCTTATGAAACTAAAACACACTCTTACCATATGATCCAGAATCACACTCCTTGGTATTTACCAAAGGAGTTGACAATTTATGTCCACATAAAAATCTGCACACAGATGTGTATAGCAGCTTTATTCATAGTTAGTAGAACTTGGAAGGAAGCAAGATGTTTTTCACTAGGTGAATGAATAAATTGTGGTTCATCCAGAAAATGGAATATTATTCAGCACTAAAAAGAACTGAGCTATGAAGCCATGAAAAGACAAAAAAGCCAATTTGAAAAAGCCACATCTTGTATGATTCCCACTATATGTCATTCTAGTAAAAGCACAACAATGGAGACAGTAAAACGATCAGTGGTTGCCAGTGGTTAGGGGTGAGGGAGAATGGGCAGAGCACAGAAGATTCTTAGGGCAGTAAAAATACTCTTTATAATGTCATAATGATGGATACATGACATTATACATTTATCCAAATCCATAGAATGTGTAACACCAGGAGTGAAACCTAACGTAAATATGGACTTCGGGGGATAATGATATGTCCATGTAGGTTTATCAAATGTAACAAATGTACTGTTCTGATGCCAGATGTTGATGATGGGAGAGGCTATGCGTGTTGAGGGTAGGGGTAGGGGAGATATGGTAAACCTCTGTACTTTCCCCTTAATTTTACTTCAAACCTTAAACTGCTCTAAAAAAAGTTCTAAAAGAATAATAATTAAAAAGAAATAACTGTTATAGGTAAGGCTCAAGGTAATTCTTTTTGCTGTGGAATCTCTTTAATGAACCTAACACTGGGAGGAATCCTTTCCCAAAGAATGAGCAGCTGCATTGAAAAAGGCCTTACCTCAGAGCCAGACTGACTTCTGGGCATCTTACATTTCTGCCTACCTCGGAGCTTCAGCTCTGTGGCAATTTCTATTGCTTATGGCCTTGCACTGGATAGCTGAACTGCTCTGAACTTTAGCCAGGAGAGCAATTTGGTACTGGAGAACTTTTAACCACAAAGAGAGGCTGTGAAAGGGCCAACCCTTGCATAAATCTGGCTTGGTAAGGTACACTTGAGTTCTCAGTCTCTGGCCACATTAGCCAGGCAAGCAGGAAAGGAGCAAGAATTCAACAAGCCAGGGCAAGCAAGTCCTTAGGAATAGTTTGGGATATTGGGTAAAGGCTGGCTTTCCCGCTGTGAGAGGCAGTGGGGATCCAGAGTTGTGAAAATTATTTTAATTATGACATCATTTTGTACTCAAAACAAGAAAAGTAGTATCCATTTTTCAACTATGTGTATTGAATTTCTGAATTTGTTTTTCAATTTAAACCCATACCCTTTGCAGTACGTGCCCTCTTTAATACCCATCACCAGGCTAACCCATCCGTACTGCACGTACTGCATGGAGCACTGGGTGTTATACGCAAACAGTGAATCATGGAACACTACATCCAAAACTAATGATGTAATGTATGGTGATTAACATAACATAATTAAAAGTAATAATAATAATAATTTAAAAAATTTAAAAAAATTAAAAAATAAACCCATACCCTTTAATTTTAAATATAAGTTTCTTCCAATAAATACACTAGTCCTTATTTGATAACTTGTCATTGAAATTGTTTCTTTTTACAGTCAATGTATATGTCGGTAAATATTTTAATTTCATTTAAACAGAAAAAAATTGAGCATATAGATATATCTGGGGTGGATCCTTTTTATGCTACACACATTTATCTTCATCATCATCATCATTACCATCATCATCATCATTTTCTGGGCTTTTGAAAAGCTGAACTCAGATAAGCAAGCCAGAAATTCAAACTATTATGGAAAAACAAACAACAACTCTTAGGCATCAAGAGCTTTGGCATCTCGTCCTAGCTCTGCCACCAACTAGCTGGGTGGGGCCTTGAATAAATCACCTAGGTTCATGGGACTTTTGATTTGTCCTTTTTAAAATAAAGGAATTATACCAGATGATTTCCAAGACTCTTGCAGTTCTAAAAGGTCTAAATTTTTTTGCATGTGCATTTGTTCAAGTATTTTATTCACATAGCAATATCCCATTTTACAAAATGCTGCCCAAGCAGGATATGCCACATCTATTGGGAATTAAATCAATCAGGTAGTAAAAACAACTATTTCATTTAGAATAGGGAAATGCCAAAAACAATTGCACAATCTTAATGTATTAAGATAGAGATTTCAAAATTTCTGACAACTTAATAATTTTAAAATATCCTGATTTTACTATTTTTTTCCCTTATGAAAAAGAAAAGGCTGTTCAGCACAATTAAAAATGAGTGCTTTGGGCGCCTGGGTGGCTCAGTCAGTTAAGCGTCTGAATCGATTTTGGCTCAGGTCACGATCTCAGGGATGTGAGATGGAGCCCCACCTACGTTGCATGGGACTTCATACTTGATGGGGTGTCTGCTTTGGATTCTCTCTCTGTCTCTCTCTCCCTCTGCCCCTCCCCCCTCAAATAAATCTTTAAGAATAAATGAATAAATAAATAAGTACAAGTATGAAGTCCATTGCTTTGAAAATACTAATTTATTGTCAACAGTGGTGTCTTATTTTTTTTTTTAATCAGCTGTCCATTTATGTGCTTATTGAACAACTATTCTGTGCCAGACACTGGGCATTAGGCTGGAAACACTCCAATTTCATGCACTTATAGAGTTCATATTCTACTGGAGAAATCTAGGAGACTAACAACAGTCAGTCACAGTACTTGAGAATAACAGTAAGAATAACAGTAATCTCAGAATTAATACTAATAATTACCATTTTTGAATGTCTATCCAATGTCAAACACTGTGCCATACATTTTAATCTTATTTAATCTACATCAAATGTTGGAAACAGATATTTACAAATGAGACAATGAAGTGAACAAAAAATGTGAAAAGTAGTAAGTGGTGGACTCCAGATTTGAATCCTGGTCTTAGTAAAAATCCCAGGCCTTTTAACTATTTTACACTGCCTTTCAAGACTACCTAAACAATTTGAGGTGAGAAACAAACCCTTTCGTAAAAAAAGAAAAGCATTGTGTTTTATTTCTAGAAATATAATCTGGAATTATAATTATAGATTATATAATCTAGAACTCATTTCTAGAATATAAATATCTAGCTAGGATCCTTACTAGGTTAATAACAAAGATTCTGTGGTCAGTCACTTTGAGGTAAACTCTAGATCTGCCAATAACTAGCTGTGTAAATCTGCATTGGGTCAATATTTGAACATATAATATTTAAACTTTATAAATTCAATATTTAACCATTCTTTGTCTCAGTTTTATTATCTATAAATGCTTGTATGACTATTAAATGAACTAATAAGTGTAAAGTCCTTAGTACAGTGCCTAGTTGTATAATAAATAAATATTAGCTATTTTCACTGCTATTAATCTGTATTCTGTGGACTGATCAGAACAGATCTGAAGTTTTAAGGGACTCTGTTAGCAATCCTTCTTCTACCTCTTCCAGCAAATTTCAGGTTCCCATACTCTTGTATGTCCTCCACTGCTAGTAAAAATTGGTCACTTGTCTATAAATGTCTCTTTCTCCTTCATTTCCATGGCTTCTCTATACACCTCAATCTTCCGTTTTTATCCTTCTCCTGCTATATTCTTTAATCTCTATATTTTTACTTTTCTTCCATTTTGTTCATTTCAAACTTGTAAAATTGATTCATAATTTACATGACAATTTTCACAGAATTTTTTCCCGTATGTTGACCCCCCACTGCACAACGCCTGCTGTTCAATCAGTACTTTTTTTAAAAGATTTTATTGATTTTTTTGACAGAGAGAGAGTGAAAAAGAGAGAGAGCATGAGAGCATGGAGGGTCAGAGGGAGAAGCAGACTCCCCACTGAGCAGGGAGCCCGATGCAGAGCTGGATCCTGGGACTCCAGGATCATGACCTGAACCGAAGGCGAATGTTTAACTGACTGAGCCACCCAGGCACCTCGATACTTGTACTTATTCAAAATGACCTTAAAACATAGACTTAAACTTAAAAATGAAGGGAAATTTGGGGAATTAAAAGATTAGTAACGTTTAATGCAAACATTTTTTTCATATATATATGTATATATATATTTTAAAGTAGGCAAGTGCTAAAGCAGTGATTTCACAATAATGAAAATTCTATTTATTGTAGCACTTGTATCTTGGCTCTTTATTTATAATCGACTCTCCCCCCCCACCCTAAATGTAGTGCACAATAAAATGGATTTTCCAGACAGAACTTAGTTTTTTTACTGCTCGATATATATCAGAGAAACTTTCTCCTCTTTGCATTCATTGGTAATTATGCAGCATCCCTTCAAAATACATCTGCATCTGGGTTTCTATTTTTATGTTTCCCTTTAAGCTATTTGCAGATGAAGTCACTCTATGGTGTATGGTGCTTTATTTCTTTTCTTGTGCTACAGTCAGCATAAAAACTTTACAGTCTCATAAAAAAGGAAAAGTATGCAATAAATGGATCTAATGAGCTTCTGAAAAATAGAAGTTTGAATATTTTATAAAATTAAGAGCTTTCAAAGGAGTTTGAATATATTACAAAATCAGAGCTTTCATTTCATGTATAAAAGAGCAGAGTAATTTGTCCATAAGAGTCAAATCTAAGAAAATCTTCACCCCTTTTTCCAGTTTGTCTAAATGTCCTTTATTTGTGGCTCATTAACAAGCTTATTGGAGATTCATTGATTTGATGTCTACTATGTTCAGGATGTTGCATCGGAGGGGTGTGGACTCCTTTAGGTCCTATCCTTCAATCAGCCTATAGTCCACCTGCCATGACATGGGCTCATGATTGGGCCTTGTAGGCAACAAGTACTAACTTTGGATTTTATCCTGATTTTATAAGTAATTGTGTCACTTTGGACAAGGCCACCTATTCTCATTCATTTACTCAATACATATTTAATGATGATTTTCTATTTCCCTATCACTGTTTCAGGTTCTAGGAATAGAGTGATGAGCACTGTATATGAAGAATCTGCCTTTATGTTTCAGTAGGACTGCCTTATAGTCACTGGCTCTATCTTCCCCTTTCTAAATGTGTTAAACTATCTCTTAGGGCATGGTGAGGAGTGAACTGGATAAGAGACATGAGACTCTAAGAGTAGTTTAATGCATGATGAAACATAAATGTTCAAGAAACGTTAGTTTGCATCCCGCAAAATTCCATTCTGATGGAACACATAATATACTTAGGTAAAATAGGTTAAAGATAAATGAAAAGCTTCTATAATCATAGAATGTATGACTTTGTTGCAACATCATAATATTTTGATACATGTAGGTATGTGAAAGATGATGCCAACTGTAGTTGAAAACATTAATATTTTAACTTTGATAATTGTTTTGAACATTGGCAATGTCAAAAATAGTTTAAATTCTTTGGGTGTATAACATAATATTAAGATTCCATCTTAGAAGCTTCAGGGTGCTTTCCTCCAGTAGTAATCCAAATGGTATTTGATTCTTCTGCAGGGGAGATTTTTCTATTCTCATCTATTTGTTTGCTTATTTTATTTTTTATGTCAGTATCAATTCATAGATATTTATTTTATATTTTGGGTTATAATCCAAAACTTTAATTTATTTTGTTGTTCAAATTGTTCCAGCTTTGGCCATTTGGCTACTGTGACATGCCTCATCATTGTTTTGTTGTTGTTTTGCTATTTTTCTAAAACATTCCTTTTTTTAAAAGATTTATTTATTTGAGAGAGACCGAGAGAGCATGTGCATGCGTGGGGGGAGGGGCAGAGGAAGAGGGAGAGAGAAAGTCTCAAGCAGACTCTCTGCTGAGTGCAGAGCCCCATGCAGAGCTCAATTCCACCACCGAAAATCTCCACTTGAGCCAAAATCCAGAGTTAGATGCTTAACCAACTGAGCCACTCAGGTGCCCTCTGTTGTTTTAGTTTTTACACTGCTGAATACTCCATGCTCACTCCAGGCCCCCAGTCTTAGAATTAGCCATTTTCTTCAAGAAGTCCTGATTTCTTTTATTGGAGAATGATATTAGAAACTAAGGCCTGGGGACTAGGCCTGATCCATGGGAGGAGTGAGGTTGGCTATGGAGCATAAAATGCACCTTAGAATGATCTCCTCTTGGGGCAAAAGTACATATTTTGTGCCAGGCACTGTTCTGGATGAAGCAGTGAAGGAACAAAATCTCATTTCTCATAAATCTTACATTCTAATAAAGGGAGACAGAAAATAAAGAAATTAAGCATAATACAGTTCACTTGGAGAAAAGCACTAAAGAAAAACTAAAGTACTACATGAGGATAGAGAGTAACAGTGTAGGATAGGATGTTTTGAATTGGATGATAAGAAAATAATTAGTCTTAAAAGCTAAAGGAAACCAGGTATTCAAAAATTAGGAGAAAGTGTGTTCTAGGCAAAGGACACAGCTTGTGCAAAAGCACTGAGAAGAGAATGTGCTTGGTGTATGCAAGGAGCAGCGAGGAGGCCAGAGTAGCTGGAGTTCCAAGAAGAGAGGGAGTGTGATGGAGTGAATGAAATCTGTGAGGGATAGTGTAGATCATACAAAGCAGGGCTTACAGCTCATGCTTGACCCACCAGCTATTTATATATGCCTTCCCAACAATTATACATGTTTTTACAATTTTAAATGTTTGGAATAAAATATCAAAAATAAAATAATATTTTATAATACTTGGAAATTATATGAAATTCAAATTTCAGTGTCAATAAATAAAGTTTTATTGGAACACAGCCACAACCTTCTGTTTTTGCCTTATCTGTGACTGTTTTCATACTACCACAGCAAAGTTTGGTAATTACTACAGAAAATATATAATGTCTAGCCTTTATAGAAAAAGTTTTCCAACTCCCGATATAGAACTTTACAGGAAATAATAAGAATTTAAAATTTTATACTGAAGGAGATGGGGAGCTGCTGAGGGTTTTAGAAGAGAGGATTTACATGATCTAGCTTGTTTTCAAAAAATCAAATAAGTTAATAGAATCAATAAATTTCCTATATAAAGAGAACAACAAAGGTATCTTTTATTATGTTAGTGAGGTGACTTTGGGATCACACCTAAGGGTGGGTGCTGGTTTGCTAGGCTGATTGGAAAGTTGGAACTTCCAGCCCACCCGCCTAACCTCCATGGAAGGGAAGATGTTGGAGGCTGGAGGGAATTGATAGCCAATGGCCAATGATTTAATCAATCATAACTAAGTAATGAAGCCCCCATAAAAACCCAAAAGGATGGGGTTTGGAGAGCTTCTGGGTTGGTGAATATGTAGAAATTTGGGGAAAGTGTCCCTCAGAGAGGGCATGGAAGTTCCATACCCTTTCTACATATTTTGCCCTATGCATCTCTTTCATCTGGCTGTTTCTGAGTTATATCCTTTTATAATAAAGAGTTGTTAAAGAACAAAAATTCAGCAGAGTAAATTTGGAAGATCCAATTGGATTAGCTGTATCTCATCTAGCAAGTAGAGGGAAGCTCTGAAATAAAGGAAAGTTTTTTTATAGGAAGGAGGGTGAGGCAAGAAAGTTACTAGCCAAAGAAAAGAAGGGATGATCCAGGCAAGGTCACCTTTCCTTAGGTGGAAGGGCAGGGGGTCTTATTAGGTGGATTACCTCATCTTCTTTTGGGAGAGGAAGAGAGTCCATGTGACAGACTACCTCATGGTGCTTATCAGAAAATTCCTGATTGATAGGTTAAGACTTAACATTTCTTTGGGGGTTTGAAACTGCAATTAGGTTAGGTCTTAAGTCCCGGTTTGGTGACTTAGGCGAGTCCAAGTGATGTTGTTTTGAGCCTGTAGTTTTCTTTTCAACACTGGTTATCTAGTAAGTAAAATGTTTCTGTGAGTTCTGTGAGCCACTCTAGCAAATGAATCAAATTCGAGGAGTGGATTATTTGAACCTCCAATCTATAGCCTGTTGGTCAGAAGCATGGGTGACAACCGGGCTTGCTATTGGCATGTGAAGGGGGGAGGCAATCCTGTAGGACTGCACCCTTAACCTGTGGAATCTGATGCTATCACTGGGAGACAGTAACTGAACTGAATTGAATTGTAGGACAGCTGGTGTCTGAGAATTGCTTGGTGGTATAGAGAAAAACCCTCAACATATTGGAATTGGTGACTAGAAAAATAACAGGTGAAACTTTTGGCCAGAGAGCCTCTTAGTTCCATTTTTCCTGTTTCTATATATTCCTATATATTTGTTCCTATGTATATTTCTATAAAACTTAAGATGAATAAAATATAAAATTTCCTTAAAAAGACCTAAATATGATAATATAACTATTGGGCTGTGATTGACAAAAAATAAAACACAAGAACCATGAAAATTCAATTCATTTATTTACAATATAACATTTACTTTGAGGTTGCAAAACCTAAGGGTCTTGGCAGGAGCTTCTAAAGAGGTTAAAAAGGATTCAGGTTTGGGAAGGATGAAGAAGGAACACTCAAAACATTGCTAAACTGAGAAACAAAAGTAGGGTCCAAGTATTCACTTTGCATGCCTGGAGATTACAGGGAGGGGACCCTCCAGAAAGCAGAAAAGATGACTTTAGAATCCAGGCAAACAATCCTTGATTCATCCCTATCTTGCCAACCAAAATAGATTTAATTGTTATGAGTTGTTTTTTGCTGAACTCAACATGAAAAAAGTTTGTGTTGTAAAACAAACACTTACTAGGAAAGAGAGTCCTTCCAGGCTTTCAGCAGTAGACAGTTCAGTTGGCCTAGGCAGTTCGGTTCCTTCTTCATTATGCCTTCGGCTGAGAAGTTGTGCAAGAACTTGAGGCCTTGATGGAAAGGTTAGAGAAAAAGTGGAGTTGAGGTCACTGGAAATGGGGAACCCTTGCTGCAGTTGAGACCATTAGATCTTTTGACATGTGCATTCAGGTCTCTCTCTGAGATATTTTTTTTTTAATTTTTTTATTTTATTACGTTATGTTAATCACCATACATCATTAGTTTTTGATGTAGTGTTCCATGATTCATTGTTTGCACATAACACCCAGTGCTCCATTCAGTATGTGCCCTCTTTAAGACCCATCACCAGGCTAACCCCCCACCCCCCTCCCCTCTAGAACCTTCAGTTTGTTTCTCAGAGTCCATAGTCTCTCATGGTTCGTCTCCCCCACCGATTTCCCCCCCTTCATTTCTCCCTTCCTACTATCTGCTT
>NC_138372.1:79884667-79937089 GCF_054177405.1 Leptonychotes weddellii | reverse complement strand
TTACCAGGTTGTAGAAGTTGATTATGTTCATTTCTTCTCAACTCCATGTTCAATGATATTGCTTTGATATCTTAAAATCGACCATGGTGGGGCATTTGTAGCACAGACACAGGCAAATGCTACAAATCAGGACTTCACTCCCCTTCCCCCCGGTAAGAGCCTATTGTTGAATGTCTAATAGCATACCACTGAGGGAGTTTTGCCTAATTCCCACGACTACATTTGATCATTTGTTATTCACTTCACACAAGTGTAATTATGTAGCTATTCTATGATAACTTTTAAATATCATTAAAATATCCTCCATTAGAGCATATAAATTGTGTCATTTTTTATTACCATGTTCCTAGTAACTAGAAGAGTATCTGGCACTAGAAAATATTAGCTGAATGCAAAAATGAATTACTGCTTTATCTATAGAAATTATGATATTTAGACTTCAAGAGTTGAAGAATAGTTGAGGTATTAGTTATCCATTGCTGCATATCAAACTGCCACACACTTAGCTGCTTAAAACAGCCCACACTTATTATCTCAAAATTCCTATGAGTCAATAGTCCAGTCACAGCTTCACTGGCTCCTCTGCTTCAGATTTCACAAGACTATGGTCTAGAGTTTCATTCTGAAGTTTACGGGAAGAATTTGCTTCCAAACTCATTCAGGTTGCTCTTGTAATTCACTTTCTATTGTCATAGGACCAGATGGGCTTCTTCCTCATTGTCAGCTGGAAACCCCTCCTCAGCAACTGGAGGCCTCCTGCAGTTCCTAGAGGCCACCTAAAGTTCCTTGCATGGGAGCATTCCCAGCATGCTCCCTTACTTCATCAGGGAAGCAAGGAGAATTTCTAGAGTGTCTGCTATCAAGAGAGTCTTATATAGTGTAATGTAATCACAAGAATGAACTTCCATCAGCTTTTCAGGTTCATTTGTTTGGAAGCAGTCACAGGTCCTGTCCACACTAATGGGGAGGGGATCACACAAAGGTATGAATACCAGGAGGAAGGGTGGGGGGCAGGTGAGATATTTATCATCTGGCCTGCCTGCCACAGTGGTAGGAAATAGGAAATTTAGGAAATATTAATTTAGGAAATATTAAAAAAGGCTCATTACTGTAGTACCTAATTATATAATAAATGGCTGTAAAATTAGAAGTTAAAATGTAAAATGCCATAAATACCAATTAGAGCTACATTCAGGACTACTTGATTACTGGTTCTTCTAAAAACAGTAATGCATTTTCATTAGTTTTATTTGGTTTTCACTCAGTGAATGGAAATATATACTTCTAGAAATTTAACTTAAATCTCAGGGTTTTTTTGTAAAAAGTGTTTTCTTTTTTATAGAATTATTCTTAAATTCAAGGACCTAATATTATAACCTTAGTTCTAATTTGTAAGGCTCTTCTATTAAATAGGATTGCTAGTCACTAAAAGGTATCAATTGTAGAAATATTGTATCCATAGAAAACACATTATCTCTTTGATCTTGGTTGCACCGGTCTATGAGAGATAATATGAGAATCTGAATGTAAGAAATTTGACAGGAGGTGTTTTTTAAATTCACTGCAAATTGTAAGTGATGAAGACAATTTTTATTCAAAGCTATGTCTCCTATGCCTGACTCACATTGGGGGCTCAGAAGTATTTATTGCATGAATGTTGCAATGTAGTCAAACCCTGGTTCCTTTGCTCCATCCTCAACCCTTTCACCTTGCCTGTCTCAAGCATATATCTTTTGTGTTTGCTTTAAAATGGCAAAAATAATATCCACTTCTTACTAACAGTAGGGATCCCAAGATATGGGTTGCCTATTAAAAATTCAGTATAGAATACCTTTATGATATTATTCTAATTTCATTTTTGACCTGTTTAGTAATTCCATTTCTAGACAGAAATTATATAAAAACATTCATTCTGCTCTACTTCACTTAGGCCAAATAAATATTTGCACCTTATCAAAATTGGCAAGGACTGAAAGCAATGAACTATTTTGTGGTGAACACTGATCTAAACAACAAAGGGAGGAAACCATGACAATTCCTGCAGTTCATACCAGTAAAGTGAAAAGATTGTAATAAGAAATGAAAAACTTGTACATGATATGTTTTAAATCTCTCTGCCCAACTCTGTTAACATCTGCCATGACTGCTAGGTATTCCCGAACTTTTCATTTGCTTGAGCAAGTTGATAACCAGGTGGTGATGAGTCTGTCAACTGATAATGCTGTGTCAATCAGGTGGATGAAAAGCTCTGGTTTCCAAAATTCAATTGCATGTTTGAATTACCATGGTTGAATTAGCAGGGAAGATGTTTCATTTGTGATTTTTCTCCAGCTGAACTTCATAGTTTGTGATTTGACTATGAAGAAAGACATTGTTCAGAAAGCACCCAAAAAAGAATATATACAAGCTACAATTCTTCTCCATTCCAAACAAGGACTTGAGCCCCATGTCTGTGACTGGTGGCTGTTAAATAGTAGTTTCTGCTCTTGTATGGACATTGCCATTCCATTCGTCCAGCTTGATGAGTGCTTATTATGTGTTGAATATTGTGGGAAATGTCAGGTATCAAAACTGGATAAAGTACAGGTTTAGTAAGATAGATAAATAATTTCTACAAGGGAGGCAGAAGTTATTTCTGCATGAGTGCCTGTTGCTTTTCAAAGAATCATTAATTTCTGTAAGAAAGTCATTTTGATCCAAATGTGTTTCTGAAAACACAATGAAATTCTCACAAAGTTTGCAACTCAAGACTATTTGCTAATCTATGAAAAGGAAGTATTATTGAGGGATAACTAATAAAACATATTTTCCAGGGACTGCTGTCATGCTATCTACATGTTTACTTGCACTCTGTTGTTAAATATGACTGCCCTGTTCTGGTTGCATAGGTAAAAGTGAATATTTGGGTTAATGACATATTTTTCTTTTCTATCTTAGAAAACCTGGTGTTTATTGGATTTTTGTCTAAACTATCACATGAGACACTTGGATAAAAAAATGCCATTTGTCATTTTTTCCACTAGTCTATGCCTTTCTTTTCTCCTGGTCCCCCCTTTCCCTCTCTCCTTCTCCTTCTTGATCCCGCCCACCAAATGCAGTTCTCCACCATGTTAATAGCAACTTCCTCACCTCTGAATCTTGCTCTATAACTACTGAAACCCCCTTTCAAAAACTGTAATAGAAGAGTTCTGTTTAGAAAGTCATTTGAAAAATGTCAGGAACAACCCTTTGCCCTGTCTCCTTGGCATTCTGAAAGTTGCCAGTCAACCTCCCTGTGGTTCACTACCTAGACCACAGTTTCAAGAACTGAACTGTGAACCCTTGTTCAATGTCCCCTGCTGAAAATCAGTGTAAACAGTTTAGATCAAAATGAGCTTTCTGAACTCACATTTTAGTGTGTTGAGCCACCACTATGGAATGTTTGGGATTCTATTAATACAGCTTTATGGCTTTAAAAGAAAGTATTCTTTCAGTACTGAAAATGTAGCTGCTTTATTTTCAAGTGGCAAAAAATGGCAGAAAAATTTGGTCTTGGATATAGCTAGTTGGAGTATCATAATTTTGTCTTAAATAAGTAAAGGGTTATTTTACAAGCTGTAATTTGAAAATATATACACTTAGGTCAAAAATTATAGGCTGGTAAATGTGAAATACTAAGGTATATTAGAGAGTACACATTTGAATGCATATGAAATCTACACTAATGATTTCTGACATTCATTGTTCAGTGCTTCCTAAAAGCTCAAAGAACAGAAATACATTTTATAGTGATCCCTACAATTTCATAGTTATTGCAGTTAAAAATAACAATTGTAGTCCACCCTCTGTAGCACTACCTAAAACTCTATCCCTAAAAAATGGTTCAGTAACATGTCTCAGCAGTAAAGGGAAGTGTTTTTATTTTCTACTCTAACATGCCTTTCCTGGTATCCACTGCTGGAAGTCAGTCTCCCTAAAAAGTTCTCATGGCATTTTACTTGTACGGATTTATTACACTTAATGTATAGCCTGTGTTATTTTTATGCTAATCTTATCTTCCCTGCTATACTGCCAAATTCTTAAACAATGACTCCACAGCTCATCAGCCTTCAGACTGTTATGATGCCTATCCTAGTGTCTTGCTTCCAGCTATCACTTATTGAATAAATGTTGGGCCTGCATCAAGAATTAGCCATGATTATAGGCAAGCTATTAACAGAGATGGAAATAGAGTCTAAATCTCCACTATCCTTCTCTTGCATTGCAGAGAACCACTGGTTGATGCTCTCGGGCTGCTATATAAATGTGTAGTACTAGAAATAGTGGAAAGACTTTACATTCCAGTAATATGCATAACATTCAGGTTTTTGCCACACTAAGAAGTATTCAGAAGTATTAACACAGATCCTTAAAAATGTATTTTTAGAATCCATTAAGAGTGATCTATTTAAGAATGAATCAGATTGCTATTTAGGGATAGTCTGGGTTATACATTTAAATATACATATATACTATTTTTAGGATAATATATGGATAGTTTTATTTGCTAAATATGATTTAGTTAAAATGGGGAAAATGTCTAAGTATTATCCCAAATATAATTTCCCAATTATATAAATCATGGGGGCATTATTTCATAGAATAACAATAATGTAATTAAAAATATAGTATGAATCATTTGTAAGGAACTAGATATGTATTAACACATTAAAGCTACATGCCTGCTGAGTTTCCAAACTCTCCTCTTTTATGGAGGGCAAAAGGGAGACAGAAAGATGCCGACTGGCCTTGCCTTCATCTCTGCACTCTCCTGTGCTTCTTTGCAGTGACCGTCACTGGCTACTCTTTTTCTGCCAGACATTAAATATTAGTTTTATTTAGAATTTTACCTTTGCCTTTTCTCAAAAAAACAGTTTATATATCAGTGTATTAACTATAATTGTTCATTTTATTGTCTGTCTCTGCACTGGTCTGTGAACACTTTGAGAGAAGACACATGATGTGCTCACTTTGATTTTTTGGTCCATAGAAGATTTAATACACTTTCATTATAAGAATAAGCAAATTCATGAAAGTTAAATGACTTCAGCCTGCCTATGTGCCAACATAGGGCTTTGGAGACCAATCATAAATAAGATCAAAAATCTGCCCATCCTGAATCTAGTGAAAACTGAGGGATTCGTGGCAGAGTCCTAAAACTGATGTGATTTACTCTAGTACTGTCAGGAGCTGAATTGGGATTGAATCATAACTTTTGGAATATGTGAGATGGGAGAAAGGACATGGAATTTGGAGTAAAAATTCTGAATTCTTATGCTAGACCTTCGAATTTCTGATTGTGAAATCTTGGGCATGTTACCTAATCTCTGTGAACCTCAGGAGGAGAGGGGATCTGAAATAGGGTCAACCAGTCTACCTTTCCTTACTTTAGGGACCTAATTTTAGTTAAACCAACTTCTGTGGCTGAAGAATTCAGGCAGCACATAGTTTGAAATGTAGACTGATTCATTAGGCTAAATATTTTATGTTAAACCATCTTATTTCTCCAAAGTGGGCTAATGTAAGCCCAATGCCTCAGATTCGCTGCATATCACTCTATGTTACTATTTTAGGCTTTCTAGTATATGCTTGATTTGAGAAACATCATCTGAGCATTTATTTGTCCCTATGTTGGGGAGTACATAACTATTACAATGCTATTTATTTTGTGCTTAAGGGCTAGTTGTTCTTTGCAATAATGGAAGATAAGTCCTTTAGATAAAGACTTCTTTTTTACACTGTGTGTTTAAATCATTTATTCTTGCCTCACTTCTTTAGGATTTTTCACACATGCTACTGAATGTACTTCTTTGATTTATTACCACAGCATTTCAGTTTTGTTATTTGAACTTTTTTTCCCTACAACACAGACCTAGATCTGTGGAAAGTTTATCTCCTTTGGTGCTCCTCCCGAATCATGGGGGTGGCCAACAGAATCAATCTGTCACCTAAAACTTCCACCATATTGAAAGCATGTGGAAGCCATTCTTCTGTCAGTGTCCATCACTTCTGCCTGCAGGGTTACTGGTATGAGACATTCCAAGTAGGCTGTTCAGATAGGAATGTGAGTTAGTCTGGGCAGGAATTGTAAACCTAGGGGTGTTTTGCTGTTATTAACCACAGCATGTACATCCTGTTTCAGAGTCTTCTTTTTTGAACAAACGTGTGTGTTCCCTTGCTCTAATTTCCTATTTCCTTCCCAACTAAAATAAAGTAGCTGACACCAGAGACTGACAGCTGGACAAGGACAGAGAAGGTTTAACCACATTTCCTTATGCATCACTTACTTTTGGCATGTCTGGTCTTACGTCACACATTGATCGTATTTGTGCTTGGGTACATTTAATACAAGAGCCTTCAAATCCAGTCTCCTTCAAACACAACCTTTCATATAAATTAAATAGATAAACTCCTAAATTCGGGATTCACACTCATTGCTATTACTTTAAAAGAACCCAAGTTTATCATTCCTGCCCAGACCAACTCACATTCTTGGCTGCAAAGGCCTACTTGGAATGTCTAGCCTTAGAAATGCACATTTTGTGCAGTTATTTCTATCTCGTATATTTAACCCACAAGCTGAATATAGTTGAAAACAGGAGCAAGTCTGTTTCAAATTAGGTGACACACTTAGAGTATTAACAAAGATCATAGGAAAGCATAGTGGTAGAGCATAAAGACTTAGAAATACAAAATAAAAATCAGTGAAAAGGAAAACACCTTAAATTAATACAAATTTTGCAGAAATTAGTAAAACTCCAGGGTTTTTTTTTTAATTCTCTCAAAGTAAGTTTAAACCCCACAGATTTAATTTATGAGAAGTATTCTTGAAAATGAAACATTGAGGAATGTTTCTTAGGATTTCTAAGGAGCCAATTTATAATGTGCTTACTGGAGCATGTAAAATATATTTCTGTGAGTAGGTATAAGCATTACTGTAAGAGACATAACTATTTTATTCCACAGAGTGTAAGGTTAAAGTAAAAGAATCTGAAGAAAAGAAAGGGAAATAGGACGTTCAGGAATCCAATAATATAATTCCCTATGACATAGCATGCCAGCTAATTTAACAACAAATTAGATGGCTAAAATTGAATTGAACTTCTATCCTTTCTTGAGGAAAACACCAGGGAGTTTTCCATGAATAAGAGCCAATGAATCAAGACCAAAGGAAACTGACCGCACCTGCCTTGGATAATAGAAGAATGGGATCTGGGAACCAGAAACTGAACAGCCTAATGCATGCTGATAGAAACACCACCAGTGACTTCCCATAACCTTGAAACCATCTGCAGGTGATTCTCTATATCAGTAAAAGTAGGGCTGACAAATCTCTGCAAGCCTCCTTTAGTGTGCTCCCACATTGCTCTAGAAACCAAGCCAAGTGGACATGCATTTGTATAATGGAATGTGTCTTTTCTCTTCCTTGTCTGTGGCTTCTTTGTGTATGTATTGGCTACCATTGCTCATAAGTGGCTTCTGAGAAATGCAATACTATTAAGATACACAAATAAGTCACATTTTTGTCTAAGCCAATGCAATAAATTTCCAGTCAGAAGAATCTTTTTGGCTACTTGGAAATAATCCAGAAGTCTCTGCTACTCATGCAGGACCTTCTACATTTAGCTTCTTCATTCTTTGACTTTTTTTTAACCTTTCATCTCACCATTTATTTCCTTTGTCATAGATTAGGATAGCTCTTTTGTTGAGTTCCATATGTTTCATATGGATGACTTAGTAGTTAAATGAAGTTGACAGATAACTAAATCAACAGAGGTTTATTACTTTATATATGTAAAACTCTGTTGTAGGAATTCTGCAGGTTAAAAACAGATAAGTCTGTCTTCTCACTCAAAAACAGATGATCTAGTAATTTAGAGAAATGGTAATATGCTTTGTAAAGTTGTTAATTTGTGTATTATTGATAACTACATATGCACAGATTGCCTTAAAGGTGAAGCGGCATTTTAAAGAATTCCTGCAGTAGAGTTCATTATCAATTTCTCAAAACATATCCTAGATTATTTTTATTTTAGTGTTTAAACTTAAACAGAATTATTTTCAGCACAGTTAGCTACATTCACTGATCAATATGCATTCTGTTCTAAAAATATTTTTAAACTGAGAAACAAACAATAGGATATTAAAGTGCAGGTCTGCAGACTAGAGAAGAGAAAATCACTTGCACATTGTTTTGGGTAACTCTGGAAATCCTAATGCCAAGATAGACCCCACAAGAATAAATGTTTGATTTTGATACACATTATAGTTCTCTCTTTTGCTAAAAATCGTAATGGAATTTCAGTGAATGCTCCTTCTTAGTATTTGTCTTCATTTGTACTAAGAGGTATTCAGTAAATATTTATATAAAAATATGAAAAAAATCAAATCAAAGATTAAATTTTTCAAAAAATGCTGGACCCATATTTTAAATCCATACTGAGATCTTTTAGAAACTATTAGAATAATCTTATATTGAAGTCAGCTTTTCTGTATGAAATATCTGCCTAAGCAAATACTTCATAAAATTGTTCCTTCTCTGTTATAAATTCTAAAGATATACTTATGCTATTAGCTCGAGAAGAATGTGGTAAATGCCTAAGATGACAATGCAAGAAAGCATTGACTCGTCCAACAACAAAGCAGTCCAGGAAAGATTTGATCAAATAAGAAAGGTCTAGAAGAGACATTTGACATAGTGAATGGTGGTAGTCAGAAACTTGGGAGTAAGTTTTTCTAAGATCACATGTGAAGATTACTGTACATTAACATAAGCCCCAATAATGAGTTAGATTGATATAAAGAATAAAACTGGAATTTGACACTGATTCTGAGTATATTGTGCTGATTGAGCCATAATTATTCTAGAAAGCTCGATGATATCTTGCCATTCATTCATGGAGTCATTCATTAATTTATTCATCATGAGCATTCATCATATAAAGTGTGTATGTGTTCTGCTCCCTCAAGTTACTCAGACACTAAAGGAAGGAAATGGGCTTGTTAAAATAAAACAGTGTGACTAGAACTATGTAGCTGGAGCTATGTAGGAGAGGTCAGGGCAGGCTTCATGGTGGAAGTTGCTTTGAGCTGCATTTTGAAGGATGTCCAGGAATTTTCCTGGATAGGAGAAGAATTTTATATAAAGAGAATAACATTAGCCAGAATTTTTAAAGATGTTTTCTGAGAAGAACTAGATGTCAGGTAAAAAAGATGTCCATACCTAAATATGTATGACAAACACTGGATTGCACAAAGACAAAAAGGTTTCTCTACTGCAGAATGCTCACAAATTTCAACCACTGTTTCATAAATTTTCTTGATTATAAACATAATTTAGGTCAATTAGTCAAGACACGGACTTCATGAACTCAGTGTCTTAATCTGTTCAGACTGCTACACCAAAGTACCACAGGCTGGGTAACTTATAAACAGAAATTCATTCCTCACAATTCTGGTGGTGGGAAATGAGAAATCAGGATGACAGCATGGTTGTGTTCTGGAATAAGCTATCTTTCATGTTGCAGACTTCTCACTGTGTCCTAATGCAATAGAAAAGCCTAGGGATCTCTATCAGGTCTCTTTTATAAAGGCACTAATCCCATTCATGAACTTTGCCCTCATTATCTAAGCATCTCCCAAAGGCCACACTCCTAGGACCATCACATTGAATATTAGGATTTCAACATATAAACTTGAGGGGGACACAAATATTCAAACCACTGGACTCACCTCAGATACATGATTCATAGTCTTCTTTCAAATAGGCCTGAAAATCCATAACTTTTGACAATGTTCCAGTTGATTCTTAAGGTCTTCAAGTTTGAAAAAACTACTGTTTAAGCAATTGTGCAGTCAAGAGCTTCATAAGGAGAATGTCGTATATGCCACTTTTCAAACTTACTTGACACTATAACTTTTACATGAGGAAATCTTTACTTGCATGTTGTGAAATAATTGTGCTTCTCAGAGCATGTTTGAAGATACCAGCAAAAATATAAAGACATGGCAAGTTAAAAAGCTAGGACTTATCCTATGAGTCCTTAGAAAATCTGTGTTTTGGGTGCCTGGGTGGCTCAGATGGTTAAGCGTCTGCCTTCTGCTCGGGTCATGATCCCAGGGTCCTGGGATCGAGTCCCACATCAGGCTCCCGGCTCAGCGGGGAGCCTGCTTCTCCCTCTGACTCTCTCCCCTCTCATGCTGTTTCTCTCTCGCTCGTTCTCTAAAAAATAAATAAAATCTTTAAAAAAAAAAAGAAAGAAAATCTGTGTTTCTGAACAAAGGGTGTAGGACTTGATGCTCAAGAATGTAGAGGCGAGGGGCACCTGAGTGCCTCAGTTTGTTAGGCGACTGCCTTCAGCTCGGGTCATGATCCCAGGGTCCTGGCATCAAGCCCCACATTGGGGAGCCTGAACAAGGAGCCTGCTTCTCCCTCTCCCTCTGCCTGCTACACCACCTGCTTGGGCTCTCTCTCTCTCTGTCACGTAAATAAATAAAATCTTAAAAAAAAAAAAAAAAAAAAAGAATGTAGAGGCGAGATAATGAAGCCAAACTAAGGTGTTTGTACTTTATCTTATGAGCAATGGGAAGCCCAGAATGATTTTTGAAGCCAGTAAGTTAGGTTTGGAAATGTCCATAAGTGACTTTATATATGCTTCATCTCGTGGCATAGATGAAGTTACACATAATGTAAGACAACGATGAGACCACGTAGAAAAGTAAACAAGAGGGGATCATATAAAATAGAGTGAACAATGAAGCTAGTGCACCAATGCATTCAGTATTGAATTTACACTTTTGCAGTGAATGAATCATAAATGTGGCTAAAAGTTTCTAATGGGCAACCTAAAAAGGAAAGCATCAAATTTAAGTTTGAGGATGGTGTTGCTTGATTTGTTGAGCGGAAGAATAAAAAAATGATGGACTAACTGAATAACTGAATGGAGATTTACTTTATAAGAAATCTAGTAGCTGCATGGAAGATGGAAGGTTGAAGGAAATTCTGGTGGCTAAAGCACGATTTTGATAATCTAAGTGAGAGATAGTTATAATAGGATAATCTAAGTGACAGAGAATAAGGGGTCACTAATACAAATTGATAGGAAAAGCCAGATTCAAGAAATAATTCTGTGATTAAATGAACAGTTTTTAGTGATTGACTTGATTTTGGAGAATTAAAAAAAAAAAACACGTGATGGCAGCTGAAGATGAGACGAGGCTTCTAATTGACAATGTACACCAATGTGCACTATTTAAAAAGATTAGGATTATAGAATGAGAACTAATTTGAGGAAGGGGTGCTTGGAGGTGAAATAATAAGTTCAATGTGGAATATATTGAGTTTGACATTTCTATAGGCTATTGGAAATATATTTTGTGGAATTCAGGAGAGATTGTGTAGGCCAGTGATTTTTCACCTAACAGTCCATGTAGATTTTCTAGGACAGAAGTAACGTTAATTAGAATCTCTCTTCTTTTCCTAATAATATTTTAAAATTGTAAACAAAAAGGATATCAGAAAATAAAGGTAAGTATTTTCAACATACCAAAATATGAGTTTGAGAAAAGCTGTTAATAAATATAACCATGACTATTTATTTTTTTTAAAGATTTTATTTATTTATTTGAGAGAGAGAATGAGAGACAGAGAGCACGAGAGGGAAGAGGGTCAGAGGGAGAAGCAGACCCCCTGCCGAGCAGGGAGCCCGATGCGGGACTCGATCCCGGGACTCCAGGATCATGACCTGAGCCGAAGGCAGTCGCTTAACCAACTGAGCCACCCACGTGCCCCAACCATGACTATTTAAAAAACTACTATTTTTGACTGTGAAAAGAATGAAAAACACTTATTGGAAGAATCTTGGGACTAAGAGAAAACATCTAGCCTAAAAATTCATATTAATGCTATGCACATCTTTCTTATAAAGGAAACAAATCAGGAATAGAGTTTTAATAGATTTTCTGCTTTGCTGAGGTGTTTTGTCAGAAATCAAGAGGCAAACAAAGCTATGGTTCATAAACACCGCAGCAAGCAACCCACCGACCAGTATTTCATTGTGAGATGATGCAGAGATGAAAACAAAGCTAGTTAATCAAAATTAGTTCTTTCCTAACTAGCCTCAAGATGCTAGAAAAGCATATTAGAAAATGTATTTAAACTATTCTGAGTAAATTTGTTAAATTAATAAAAAGGGAAGAATCATTTAAAAGTCTTTTACAAAGATTATTTTTCACACATTAAAAACCTCTTTGGGATATGCTGCAACATGACTAGGAACACTTTAGAGACTCTTTGTAACTGTTAGATCTTAGGAAAAGGAGGAGGTGATATTTTTTTCTTTGTCCCTTCAGGCTCTGTGGGGCAGTCCCAAGTGAATCACAGTCTTAGAACAAACCTGTCAAATTCTGTAATTCCATACAAGCTGGAGTTCTGAGCTGTCCTTCCCTGGGCTATGGATGGAGTGGGACTGGGGAGGAGAGGCTGAGCTGATTTAGTCTGGGTGTCACAATGCAGGTCATCGAAATGGGTGACCTAAGCAGCCATATTCAGAAGTAAAAGCAAAACCAAAACTAAAATCTGAGTAGTATATCCAAGTTATTTATCAGTTGTAAGGCAAAGAAAGAGGAAAACCTATGCAATAATCACTGTTTAGAAACAAGAAATTCCAGATAGGAAGAGGGAAGTTTTGGACCAGAAGGTAAGGGATGGAGCTTAAAAATCTCTTGGTCTGCTACTTCTGCTTTTCACAGAGCACGTGTGACCTTGGAGAATAGGAAAGAAGAACTATGGGAGCCATTCTCAACTTAGTGATTGAAAATGAACATCAGTGATTGCCTGCTTAAAGAAACTCAACAAATCAACTATTGCAACGTGGGTTTTAAGGCTCCTTGAGATTAATTCATTCTGTATCACCCAAAGGTTAGTTTATTTAGTGAGCTGAAAATAAAGCAACAAATGGACCAACTCTCTGTTCTCATGGACCATTTTAGAGGTGCTCAGAGTCCAAAAACAATAATTAAAACAAAATTAATTTGAATGCATGTAATAAGAATATGATTTTAAATCATTTGGGAAAAGACAAAAATTATGTGATAAAATCTACCAAAGTATTGTAGCAATTTGTATCTTGGGAAAGCATGAGATTTCGAAGCCAAGTTCAAATATTACTCTTTCTCAGAGGCTTTTCTAAGTTAAGCAGGATTACTTTTGCCTTCTTTGGAAAGATCTTCAGATGGAAGTACTTATTCAGACAATGAGTGAAGTCTCATTTAGTGGACTCATTTATCTCTGGTTTTGCTCCATCCTGGGTTCTCTAACTTTATTACAGAGTCCACTTTGGAAGCCTAACTATCTTCAAGGAGTTTGACAGATTTGATCCCTGGCCAGCATACCAACCATTCTTCATAGGAGCTCATAATGTTTAAACAAATGTCTTCAGAAGCACAATAGATCACATAGGTACTTTGTGCTCTAAACTACAATCCTCATCTGGACCACCAACACATCTGGAACAGTTGGTTAGCTACTTATTACCCACTCTATAAATACTTGTTGACTCAACTATGTGTGGTTCTATTGTTTGCCCTCTGTAAGTCATATTTCCACAAATGGAATGTAAACAATATGATGTTCAGAACAGCACTGTTTTCTCTGTTCATATATCATTCCTTATTTTTCCCTTCTAAAATTCACAAAAGGAAAAAATGGTTATTTTTTTTATCTTTGACACTGATTGTTCTACACAAATTTAGAGACATGTTGAGTTAATGTAAGTAGCTTTTGTGAGAGCCAAGTTGTAATTTCAAAAAAATGAAGCCAAGTCCAGTTACATTTGTAACACATTTTTATGTCTCTTTAAAAGGAAAAAAAGCTTGAAAAGAGAAATGACGGTGATGATGAAAAAAACACAGGGAAGATTTAGGGTAGTTCAGTGAGGACCACAAAATGAGTAAAAAAAAAATATGATGTATGATTGAGGTTAAGAAAGAGAGAGAGGGAAGACTTGTCATAAATTCTGTTTTAAATGACAGACGACTACAAAACATAGCTGTGTATACATGGGATGGGATTTGACTTGCATTATAAGCAAATGCTCGCTATATTTAAGTGATATGAAATAAGGATTCACATACTTGTAATTAAGATGTACAATAAGAATTGTACAATTATAAAAATAGTGTTATTGTTAAATAACTATTAAAGAATATATTTTACAAAAGTAGAAACTGAGGCAGAGATGATTAATTGGCTTGCTACTAGTCATTGCCTAAATTGGTAGCAGGACTAGAGGAATTGGTGGTTGAACTCAGTCTTGTATCATTCAGCCCAATACAAACATATGATTTGCTTTTGCTACACAAGGCTTATCTTTAGTTATATTGAACTTTACTAAGATAAAGTGCATGGTTGTACATAGCAATAAAACCGGCTGCGTGGCTCTTTGACATATTTCAACATTTTGAAACCTCCCAAGAAATAGTAGACCAAAAACCATCCTAATGTTTTTCTGTATTTTACTATGATAAAAACACTATCAAGAGATTTTTGAAACAAATTCTTTTTTAGATCATTCTCCCATAACTATAAAATTAGAATATTCCCCTATGCCAAATGATTATTTTTGAATACTGAATTTAGTCAAAATGAAGAAATGCAGGAGCTGGGGCACCTGGGTATCTCAGTAGTGAGTTCAAGCCATGCATTGGGCTCCAGAATGGGCATGGAGACTACTTAAAAAAAAATGCAAGAGTTACAGTAAGATGAAGCATGGTCCCTGATTTTTGATGTTCTCTAAAGCAAAATATATCTCAAATCATTCAAGAAATTAAATTATAAGAATGAATATTTTAAAATATTTGAGGTTCCATACAAATTTTAGGATTATTTGTTCTAACTTTGTGAAAAATGCTTTTGGTATTTTAATAGGGATTGCATTAAGTGTGTAAATTGCTTTGGGTAGTACAGACATTTTAACAACATTTGTCCTTCCAATCCATGAGCATGGAATGTGTTTCCATTTCTTTGTGTCATCTTCAATTTCTTTCATCAGTGTTTTATAGTTTTCAGAACACAAGTCTTTCACCTCTTTCATTAGGTTTATTCCTAGGTATCTTATGGTTTTTGGTGCAATTGTAAATGGGATTGATTCCTTGGTTTCTCTTTCTGCTTCCTCATTATTGGTGTATAAAAGAACAATAGATTTCTGTAGATTGATTTTGTATCCTGTGATTTTACTGAATTTATCAGTTCTAGCAGTTTTTTGATGAAGTCTTTAGGGTTTTCTATATAGAGTATCATGTCATCTGCAAATAGTGAAAGTTTGACTTCCTTCTTGCCAATTCGATGCCTTTTTATTTATTTTTGTTGTTTAATTGCTGTGGCTAGGACTACCAGTACTATGTTAAGTAACAATGGTGAGAGTGGACATCTCTGTCTTGTTCTTGACCATAGAGGGAAATCTCTGTTTTTCATCATTGAGGATGATGTTAGCTGTGGGTTTTTCATATGTGCCCTCTTATATTGAGGTTTATTCCCTCCAAACAGACTTTGTTGAGGGTTTTTATCACGAATGGATGGTGTACTTTGTCAAATACTTTTTCTGCATCTATTGAAATAATCATATGGTTCTTATCCTTTCTTTTATTAATGTGGTGTTCCACACTGATTGATTTGTGAATATTGAACCACCCTTGCAACCCAGGAATAAATGTCACTCAATTTTGATGGATAATTTTTTTTAATGTATTTTAGATTCAGTTTGCTAGTATTTTATTGAGAATTTTTGCATCCATGTTCATCAGGGATATTGGCCTGTAGTTCTCTTTTTTAGTAGAAAAATAGGCACATAGATCAATGGAACAGAATAGAAAACCCAGAAATGATGCTACCATTATATGGTCAATTAATCTTTGACAAACCAGGAAAGAATATCCAACATAAAAAGAGACAGGGTCTTCAACAAATGGTGTTGGGGAAAATGAACAGCAACGTGCAGAAGAATGAGACTTGACCACTTTCTTACACCATACACAAAAAATAAATTCAAAATGAATGAAAGACCTGAATGTGAGACTTGAAACCATACAAATCCTAGAGGAGAACATAGGCAGTAAACTCCTTGACATTGGCTGTAGCAGCTTCCTTCTAGATATGTCTCCTGAGGCAAGGGAAACTAAAGCAAAAATGAACTATTGGGATTTCATCAAAATAAAAAGCTTCTGCATAGCAAAGGAAACAATCAACAAAACTAAAAGGCAACCTACTGAATGGGAAAAGATATTTGCAAATGACATATCTGATAAAAAGTTAGTATCCAAAATATATAAAGAACTTGTAAAATGCAACACCCAAAAAGTAAATAATCCAATTAAAAAATGGGCAGAAGGCATGAATAAACATTTCCCCAAAAAAGACATACAGATGGCCAACAGACACATGAAAAATGTTCAACATCATTCATCATCAGGGAGATATAAATTAAAACTACAATGATATATGACTTTACACCTGTCAGAATGGCTACACTCAACAACACAGGAAACAACAGGTGTTGGCAAGGATGTGGAGAAAGGGGAACAGTCTTGACTGTTGGTGGGAATGCAAACTGGTGCAACCACTCTGGAAATCTGTATGGAGGTTCCCCAAAAAGTTAAAAATAGAACTACCCTATGACCCAGCAATTGCACTACTAGGTATTTATTCAAAGAATACAAAAATGCTAATTCAAAGGGATATATGCACCCTGATGTTTATATCAGCATTATCTGAAATAGGCAAGATATGGAAAGATCCCACATGCCCATTGACAAATGAAATGATAAAGAAGATGTAGTCTATATACACAATGGAATATTGCTCAGCCATAAAAAAGAATGAACTCTTGCCATTTGCAACAACATGGATGGAGCTAGAGAGTATTATGCTAAGCAAAATAAGTCAGAGTAAAATAAATACATATGATTTTACTCATATATGGAATTTAAGAAACAAAACAAATGAACAAAGGGGAAAAAAGAGAGAAAGAGGCAAACCAAGAAATAGACTCTTAACTATAGAGAACAAGATGATGGTTACCAGAGGGGAGGTAGATGGGGGGATGTTTTAAATAGATGATGGGGATTAAGGTGTGCACTTGTGATGAGTACAGGATGTTGTATGGAAGTGTTGAATCACTATATTTTACATCTGAGACTAATATTACACTGTATGTTAACTAACTGGAATGTAAATAAAAATTTAAAAAATAAAAATATTTTAATGAATCTGATTTTTTTTAATCCTTTAAAAGAGGGTAACCACTTGATGTAAATCTTCCTACTTCTTGCTCTCTGCCTGCTTGTAGACTTTGACTTTTCTTCTACCTTCTATCTTTTTTGGAGGGTTTATTCTACTTATGTTGTAGCAATACTAACGTAGAAGTAAAAAAAAAAAAACAAAACCAAACCTCTTAGGAAATCCATTCCTCCTCTTGAAGTAGGAAAGAGCTATAAAATAATATTCAGTCAAAGCTTTTTTTTTTTTTTTCCTGCCAATATCCACCCCATCACATTTTTTGTTCCTTCTTCTTAGTGGCTTCACAGAGCTAATAATAACTAACATTTGTATAGTGCATTCTAGCTTACTATTCCAGCTTTTTCACAACCATTGCCTCATTTAGTCCTCACACTAAGCCTTTGGGGTGGCTATTATTATCACCACCAAGCTGCAGACAAGGAAACTAAGATTCAAAGAAGCTACACAGCTTGTAAAGTAGTTTTCAGAATTCATTGGATTGATTATGCAGCCATTAAAAATGAGGATTTTGTTGACAATTTAATGACATGGAAAAATGTTCATGAAAAAAATAAATTAAAAAAATAGCAGACCATAAACTATAGTAAATGAATCCAATTTTCCCTTTCTGCCTTCAAATTTTCCACAAAAAGCATGCACTAATTTTCATAATATGATTAGATGTATAATAATTTTTATTGTCTAGCAAAATCAACATTAACCCCGAACTACATTCAGTTCCATTACCAACTTGCTTACAGAAAAACTATTAATGTCATAATAATGTAACTGTAAACAAACATTTTGCGAAGAATGAATTCAGGCTTGCACATGAAGAGGTTAATTTTTAAATAAAATCATCTGTGTTTTATTCTCAATTTTTCCCCAAAAGCTATCAGATTGGTGTCTGTCAATAGAAATGGACTAAGAGGGTATACATTGTCTAGAGAATCTTTACATTTTTCCATTTTTCTGGGAATAATGCAGGACTCAAAATAGCTAAGACTTATTGATAGTTATTTTTTGCTAGGTGTTTTTAAAAACACTGTAATAGATTAAGTCATTGAAATCTGACAACATTCCTATGAAATTGGTCTTCTTTATGACACACTTTTATAGCTTAGGAACCTTAGACTTGGAAATGTAAGATGCATTGTTCATGTTCATGGCAAATGAATACAAAAACTCAAACTCAGATATTTCTTTTTCCAAAACCCCTGTTCTCAAGCTACTGATCCTGCTCTTTTTATATTGAAGAATGTGTGAGTGATCTTTACCCCCTGTGACTTAAACCTCACCTAGTAATCTTAATATATTAGCTCTACTTGTTAACCTCCTTCATTATTTATTTTAAGTTTTAGAACCAAATTTAATTCTTGGTTCTGTTGTTTATTAGCTTGCTATTTGTTATTACAGAGATAAATATAAATGCACTTTTTTTTTTTCTGGCTTCTATTAACTAGTCATTTGGAGAGCAGTACAGTGGAATGAGGAGTAAACAAAAAATTCACCCAGTGATGAATTCACAATTCTCTGAGCTTAATGAATCTTGAAATGTCAGGCCATCAGATTTTTATATCCCAGTTGAATTCACATTGTGGAACTTATAAATAGAAAAAAAATTCATTCAGAATATTCTTTTATTCATCAAATACTTATGGCAGAGAGTCTTCCTCTTTATATCATGAAGTGGAACTTTTTGAAGGCGCTCTCCATTTGAGTTTTTACATTGGTAATAGGTTGTCTTGACATTTATCCAAACCATATTTGAAAAACTAAATTATCCCCTTATCTTTGCAGTAATAGTTCTGACTCTGCTAAACTCTCTGGAAGGTCATAGGTTTAAGACTGTAATGTGTCAAGATAAAAAATGCCAAATGTCATGTGGGAACTGAAATGGCACATCCAAGGAGAAGTAACCAATCTGAGGAGGAGCATTTTCTTGGTGACTGCAGCTTTCTTTGTTTATTTTCTATGTAAAAATACATTTTACTTTACTTTATTTCATCCTTTAGTGAATCATTGCCTTCACATAATAGTCTATTATGTTTTCCACATTCAACTTGGTGTGACATATGATAAGAATAATTTCAGAGTTGACATAGTATTTCTAAATATTTCACTGATCCGTATTATTTGTTTTTGAGAGGCTGGCCATCATCATGCCTGTTGCTCCTTCATGATGCTTTCACTGAAGTACAATAACATAAGTTGTCTGCTTTTATATTTTACATGAATTGTTTTACTCATTGAAAAAAATAAAATGTTATGCTATATTCTGTGACTTTGTGATCCAAACTGCAAACGCAGATGTACAAGACTTTAAAGGTTCTCAGATGTGAGCATTCTTCAGTTACAAAGTAATTTATCCCAAGTTCCATTAAAAAAATATGCTTTTCTTTCTTTTTTTAAAAAAAGACTGTTTATTTATTTGACAGAGAGAGAGAGAAAACAGCTGTGGGAGCAGCAGAGGGAGAGGGAGAAGCGGCTTCCCGCAGAGCAGGGAGCCCGATGCGGGGCTCGATCCCAGGACCTTGGGATCATGACCTGAGCGGAAGGCAAACGCTTAACCGACTGAGCCACCCAGGTGTCCCAAGAATATGATTTTCAATGTACTTATATTTTAAATATTAAGCCTTAGGAATCAAACCCAAAGAATGTGTAAGTATAGAAATATTGTAAATAATTGTAAATAATTCCCTGTAAACATTCATTGTACATAATTTCATCTTGACTACAATGTAATACAATTGCAAAATATTACTTATTATAAATAAAAACTATATATTACCATTGGAGTCAGACTTGTGTAGCAATAGGGAAATTCTGAATTAAAACTAGAAAATCTGAGTTATAATTTTTTCCATTTACCAAATCTGTGAACTCCAATTTAATCTTCACTGTGCGCGCTAAGGGCATCTTGCAAACTTTGATAGGATTAACAAGACATAATTTATTTATAAAGCCCTTGAGACTCATAAAAAAATTAAAGGAGGATTTACACATGCTTTTTTATTGTCAATATCATTATTAAGAACAATAATATTCCTGTAAATAAAATAATTATCTGAAGCTTGTTATTTTTCACTGAGTGAATATTAAATTGATTCCCAAATGTACAGTGCAAATCTGATATCTCATGGTATTTCCTGTCCAGGGCAAACAAATCTCTGCTAGCCTCAGAATTGTAATTTTGTTTTAAATGGTTTCTTTAGGGGTGCCTGGGTGGCTCAGTCATTGAGCATCTGCCTTCGGCTGGGGTCATGATCCCAAGGTCCTGGGATCAAACCCCCCATTGGGCTCCCTGCTCCGGAGGAAGCCTGCTTCTCCCTCTCCCACTCCCCCTGCTTGTGTTCCCTCTCTCGCTGTGTCTCTCTCTGTCAAATAAATAAATAAAATCTTTAAAAAATAAGCAACATTTAAAAAATAAATAGTTTCTGTAACCTTATGGTACTGTAAATATTATGTCTGTTTAGGTTATTTTCTTTGTACTGGTATCAAAGTATTCCATAACCACATCTCCTATGTACCTCTAGCCAGGCTACAGTGCCAGGCATAAATTTTTCATGTATATTCCTCCATCTTAACATCATTGATATTGTTTTTTGTTGTTGTTGCTTTTATTCTTACTTAGTATGTTTTTAACTTTTTATCTAAAATAATTATAAATTCACTGGAAATTACAAAAGTAGTAAAGAGGTCGCATGTACTCTTCACCCAGTTTCCCCCAAAGGCAACATCAAACAATTGCAGTACAGTAGCAAAACGAGGGAATTGACATTGGTGCAATCCCCAGACCTTGTTCAGATTTCAACAGTTTTGCGTGCACTCGTTTTTTTGTGTGTAAATTTCTATACAAGCTTATTGCATATATACATTTATTTAACCACTGCCATAATCAAGATACAGGATTATTCCAACACCACAAAAATTTCCCTCAGGCTACTCCTTCATGAATGACAGCCATCCTTTATCCCTCTCTTCCATATCCCTAGCCCTAGTCAATCACTAATCTGTGTATGCCATTATAGCTTTATCATTTCAAGAATATCATGTAAATAAATGTGAAATTTCAAGAATATCATACAATATGTAATCTCTGTGGAGATTATTTTTTCACTCGATATAATTCTTTTGATATTTAATCAGGTTTTTGTGTGTATCAATAGTTCATTCATTTTTATTCCTGAGTAGTATTCTATGATATACTACATCCCATGGGGATATGCCACAGGTTTTTTTTGAAGGCCATTCAGGTCATTTCTGCTTTGCGGTTATGACAAGTAAAACTGCTGTGAACCTTCATGGTACGTTTCTGTGCATGCGAACGTGAGTTTTCATTTCTCTGGGATAAGTGACCAGGAATAGGATTGTTGAATTGTATGAAAAGTGTACTTTTTAAAATGAAATTCTCAAACTATTTTCCAGAGTCACTGTACCATTTATATTAACATTCCTACCATCAATCTCTGAATGACGAAATTACTCCACATCCTAACCAGATTTGTTATTGTCACTATTTTTAAACTCATATTAACTGTAGTAATATCTCATCATGGTTTTAACTTGCATTTCACTAAATGTTTAATGATGTTGAATATTTTGTCATGTGCTTATGTGTTTATATGCCATTTGTATATTCTTTTCTGGTAAAATGTTCCCTGTCTTTTGCCCAATTTCCAATTAGATTGTGAGTGAGTGTGTGTGTGTTTTTGTTTATGTTTACTATTACATTTTGAGAGTTTTGTATATACAGTAAATATGAGTCCTTTTTCAGATATGTGGTTTGAAGATATTTTCTCTCATTTTAAATTGCCTTTTTATCATCTTAACAGGTTCTTTATTTTTTTAAAAGATTTTATTTATTTATTTGACGGAGAGAGACACAGCGAGAGAGGGAACACAAGCGGGGGGGTGGGAGAGGGAGAAGCAGGCTTCCCACTGAGCAGCAAGCCCTACTTGGGGCTCAATCCCAGGACCCCAGAATCATGACCTGAGCCAAAGGCAGAAGCTTAACCAACTGAGCCACCCAGGCACCCCTTAACAGAATCTTTAATTTTGATTAAGTGAGTTTATCAATTTATTGTGCTTTTCTTTTCCTGTTTAAGAATTCTTCACCTACCCCTAGGTCCTCCATACCTTCTCCTATATTTTCTTCTGTAAGTTTCACTGTTTTATATTCTACATTTAAATATTTAATTCATTTAGAGTTAATATTTGTATAAGATGTGAGGTTTGATTGACTTTTGTTGTTGTTGTTTGTTGTTTATTTTGTTTTGGTTTGTTTTTTTGCCTATATTTATCCAATTGTTCCAGCAATTTAAAAAAACTATTTTCTCCATTTTTTAAAGATCTATTTATTTATGTGAGAGAGAGAGATGTAATAGATTGTGTGCCTTGTTAAAAAAGCAATTGGCTGTATTTTTGGGGTAGTGATTGGCTCTATTTCTATATTCTCTATTGAGTCTCATTGATCAGTGTATTTATCCTTTGTCAGTACTACATTATCTGATTGCTGTAGCTAAATAGTAAGGTTTAAAATTGGTTAGAGAGCCATCCCATTTTATTCATCTTTTTCTTTTTTTTTAAGATGTTATTTATTTATTTGTCAGAGGGGGGGGGCTGTGCAAAAGCAGTGGGGAGCAGCAGGTAGAGGGAGAAGCAGACTCCCCATTGAGCAAGGAGCCTGATGAGGGACTCAGGACTTGGGACTCGATCCCTGGTCCCTGGGATCATAACCTGAGCTAAAGGCAGCTGCTTAACCGACTGAGCCACCCAGGCGTCCCTATTCATCTTCTTCAAAATTGTTTTAGCTATTCTAGTTTCCTTGCCTTTCCATGTAATTTTTAGGATAAACTCTTTAATATCTACAAAACATGTTACTGGGATTTTGATAGGAATTGCACTATACCTATAGATCCATTGGGGGAGAGTCAACATCCTTACTACATTGAGTTTTCAAAATCATAGAAAAGGTCATGTCTTCTCATTTCCTTAGATCTTTGTTTCCTTTCATCAGTGTTTTGTAATTTTCAGTATATAAATACTGTATATGTTTTATTAGATTTAACCTATGTATTTCATTTTTTGAGCTATTATAAATGGTATTGTTTTTAATTTTTGTTTCCATGTGTTTATTGCCCCTCTATAGAAATTCATTTTTGTATGTTGATTTTGTATAGTGAGACCTTGCTGAACTCACTATTAGTTTAGCAAGTTTTGTTTTGTTTTGTTTTGTTTTGTTTTGTTTTGTTTTGTTTTGTTTTGTTTTGGTCTTTGTTTTTTGTTTTGTAGATTCCTGGGATTTTTTTATGTTGATTATAATGTCATTGGTAAATTGGGAAAATTTTGTATCTTCCTTTCCATTTGTATGCCTTTTCTTTCCTTATTAACTATCTAGGTATTTCAGTGACATACTGAATAACAGTGGTTAGAGTTGACATCCTTGCCTTATTTCTCAATTTACTATTAAGCGTGATATTAGCTATAGACTATAGTTTTACTTTTTTAAACTTAGTTTTGATTTATTGACCATCACATTAAGCAGTCTTACATTTGTTTTATAACAAGTAAGTGTTAAGAATTCTTGTTCCTAGATTTCAGATGTCAGGATAACAAACACTCACTTGCCTCTTACAAAACTTGTAGTTTCATTGCATTCCTGATACTTAGTAATTCTTTAGCTTCAAGTGAGATGCAATAAAGTAGAGAGCTTATGAGTGTTGACCACAGAGTCAGTGTCTGTATTTATCTCACAGCTTGTATCACCCAGATTTATCTCTCAACAGGGATTAAGAATCAGTTTCTGATCCTGGGAAAGTTTGCCACAGTTGACCTTGTCGGAGTAATATTATATGACAAGGGTTAGAATGTCCCAACTTGGAGTAGTTATCCAAGCCTGAAGGGTAGGAGAATGGAAAATATAACTCTTCCCTCTGGGAAAAAAAAAAAAAACTCCATTCTGAATTACTTCTAAAAGCATGAATGATAATTGCCGTGCCTTAAAAAAAATCTCCCCAGTACTATATATATTCATGTATATTTGTAAGTCCTTTAAAGTCAGTGGATTTATAATTTTATTGGAGAATCCCTAGATATGTGTTTTAGTATTTTTGTTAGTTTACAGACATTCATCTTAAGTTAACAGAGATATGCACAGTTTAGGTAAGTGGTAGGCAAATTTTCACATTTAGGTAAATATCAAATATGGTTATGGTTGTAAAATCTCTTTTTCTCAGCAATATTCTTTGGATTTAAACAAAATGCCTTGAAGAGATATATCAAGTTCTCTTTTTTTGGTAGTTTTAAAGTCTAATTTTTAAAAGTCTATGTACAGTACAGACTTCCAGTTATAAGATAAATAAGTCTGGGAACATATAATTTTTTGCATACAGACAGAATTAAACTGTACTTTTCATAGTCTTGCAGACTTTTAGAAATGTGCAGTAAATTTTATTTGTTCATTTTAGGAATTTTAATACTATACATACTATTCTGTGTGGAACAATTTAGAAGGCCAGAACTTTTAGAAATTGGAACATATCTGTAGTCATTCTATCTCCCTCACTAATAATAAAGTGAGAAAATATGAAGGACACTATTTTCCACCCCCACCAACAAATAATTGCATGCTCTTGGGCAAGAAAATAGTTTTCTGGGTCTAATTGTCAAAAAAATGTAAAGGGTTGAATCACAAAATTTATTGTTTGATTTCTCTTCATTTGAAGATTAATTAACACTTTGCTATATGAACTTTCTTGTCATATTTAATAAATTTGGAAAAGATCCAAATAATATCTGGAAACATAAGTTCTTTGATTTTCTGACATTTTTAGATTTCATATTAGCTGGATAATTGACAAAGCATGGTAATGCCATTATGAATATTTAGAAATGAAAAAAAAAAGATATCCTTTGTGTATTTTTAAAATATATTCATCAAAGAAACTTAACATAAGGACTATAAAGCATAAACAAATTCTGCTCATAGATGATGTTATTTTACGCTAGGTACCAACCCTTAATGAAGAATGTTTCCAGATATTTGCCATTATATTTCATAAAGACTATGTTAGAAACTTCATGCAGATTATTAGTAAATTATCAACAACACTTTGCTAGTCTTTTATGCTGCATCTAGTGTTTCTGGATCTCTGCTTCTCAGGCACCTGGTAGGAATGCTTTTGAGCTCCACCACAGCTGGGTGGGGCTATATGATGAGTATTAGCCAATATATTGTGAGTGAAGGTGACACATGTCATTTTCGGATTGTATTATTATTTTGTGGGAGCTTTTTTCCTCTGCTTTGGCTGATCACAACTTTGAGATAGTGTTTTCCCTATCAGACTCTGTCACAGAGTGAGCAGATATGATGGCGAGCAGATATGATAGAGTTTGTCAATTCATGACAAACAAAAAACCCTTTCCTTTTATAAGCCACTCAAGTTTTAGGGTTATTTTTCACTCCGGCCTAACCTACGCTAGTATTAACTGTCCTGTTTTATACATTAAAATAAACTACACAGCTAATAAAAGGGTGAGTTAAGTCACAAACAGGTCTGTTCCTTAAATGCATGCTTTTCTATACAGCCCACAGTGTCAACTATCATCCCATATCCCTGCACCAACTTTTATACTTTCATTCAGTTTTTTTTTAATTTTATTATGTTATGTTAATCACCATACATTACATCATTAGTTTTTGATATACTACATCGGTGATTCAGTTTTAAAGCCCTTGTGAATACCTCAGGTAGTTTTGGTATTGTTGTAGAACACTAAGGTCATTTCTCTCAGAATGCATTAAAATGCATTATTTTTCTAAGGCTTAAATTCCTAACTCTGCTACTGTTATGATTTTGCATAAGGAGAACATTGAGAATTATGTAGAACTTTTCATGGTCTTGATGTTACAAAACTCCCAGCTGCTGACCATATGAAGAAGCCACATAAACAATTGCAAACACAATAGAGAGTTTTATTAAAAATATATGTGCTCTAAGATTGACCTACTAATGGTGCAAATTCTTATTTTTTTGTTTGATTTAGAACATATAACAAATTTGGCATGAGGAGCTTAATTATAATGCAATTCCATCTCTTTTTGTTTAAAATAATATTTTCATTAATGGAAAAATGTTTCATTGCTCTTGCAGTCCATTTGCTATTAAAATTCAGAAGTTTGAAGTAAAAGTAGACATTCTTTTTTTACATGAGTCAGTTTAGTTTATACACAGTCTTTATTCATTTTGCACCAAAATGCTACACTAAATAATGGATTATTGGATGATACTTGGAATTAATAGTAATCCAGTATTCATAGTATATACAAAATTTTTTAAAAATTAAAATTGGATTTTATTTCCATAGTTCTAACACAAATCAAGTAACCATTAAATTATGTAATATTTTAGTTTTGTATTATACTTGTAACTATAGATTTCACTGACCTATAATGTGTTTGCTTGCAAGCAAAATTATTGATTTTACTTGCTCAAGTGCCAATAAGAAGTAACTAAGGGCATCTTAATCCAAAATCTAGAGTCAGGAGACTCAATTAATATGTCAAATATTCCAAGAGGTAAAAAAAAAATACCAGCTGGATCCAATCCTCATGCAAGAAAGTATATTTATTCTAAAGAGAAGTGTTCTAAAAATGATGTGTTCTAAAACCAAAATCATGACCATAAAGCATAGCCTAGAACATAATTGGATTTCAAAAACATTCTTATTTGATGTTGGAAGGGTCTTTTATCCTCTAAGTAGATTTTTTCTTCCCCCATAATTTTATAAAATGTTAGAATAATATCATCCCTCCAGTATTATTGCATCTAATATAAATAGCCTGGAAGACTGAAAAGACTATATACATGTTACTTTTTTTTTTTATAAGCTTTAAAATGTTAAGAGGAAAAAACAAGACTTAGCCTAGGAAGAATCAATTGTAAACCACATAACTAATAATGGATTAATTTTCAGAACATATAAACGATATCTAAAGAGCAACATGATAATATACATTCAACTCCCCAAAATGAGAAAATATGAATACTATTTGCATGGAAG
This sequence comes from Leptonychotes weddellii, assembly GCF_054177405.1. Taxonomy (NCBI): domain Eukaryota; kingdom Metazoa; phylum Chordata; class Mammalia; order Carnivora; family Phocidae; genus Leptonychotes; species Leptonychotes weddellii. The sequence goes on along the minus strand of NC_138372.1, from coordinate 79,909,734 downwards.
AAAAAATGTGCGCAATAAACATAATCATGGAATTTCAAATTAAACCACAACTGCCATCATCTTATACTTACTAGTATGGGAAAACTGGAAAATGAAAAAATTAGCTAATGTGTATTCCTAAGAATGTGAATAACTGCAATTTATGTACACTGCTGGTGACATGTAAGCAGTACCCTCGCTTTGGAAAACAATTTGGCATGATTTTTAAAGGTTAACATGTACACATCTTACAAACTATTTCAGTTCTGGATATATATACCATGAATTTCTCCAGGATTATGTTCCAGGAGACGTGTACAAGAATATTTATAGAGTTGTTTATAATACAAAAACACAGGAAACAAATCAAAATATCTGTCATACTGAGAATGGTAAATATGATGTGGTATGGTTACACATTAGGATATAAAACAACAGCAATAATAAATGAGCCTCATCTACATGTATCAACAGAGCGGCATTTTATAAACATAAAATGTAGTGTCATAAAAATCTTGTAATAGAATACATACTTTCTCATATGATTTAAAAGAAATCGAAACAGAAGTAAACTAAGGTATTCATTGTTATGGAACACATATATGTGTTAAAAGTATAGAGAAAATAATGTGTCAAGTAGTTAAATCTATATATTAAGTATCAAAAAAGTATAACATTGTAACACTCTGATATTTACTTTCACACCTTATCCTGAGAGACTTCGTGCTAATGTGCTTTTTCAATGATGTTTTTAGTTGTATAGTGAAAAGCCATGAACTAAACTTCTAAGTGTATTGTTAATTTTAAAATTTTTATCAATCTGCATTTTCTATGTCTAAATCAACCAATCTTTCTTTCTCAAAAAAAAAAGATTTTATTTATTTATTTGAGAGAGAGAGAGCACTAGAGAGACAGAGAAAGCACGAGTTGGGGACAGAGGGAGAAGCAGGCTCTCCGCTGAGCAGAGAGCTGGACATGGGTCTCTATCCGAGGACCCTGGGATCATGACCTGAGCTGAAGGCAGACAAACAAACGCTTAACCGACTGAACCACCCAGGCGCCCCTCAACCAATCTGATATAATTTAAAGAAATGTTTTGTTCCAGGGCGCCTGGGTGGCTCAGTTGGTTAAGCGACTGCCTTCGGCTCAGGTCATGATCCTGGAGTCCCAGGATTGAGTCCCGCATCGGGCTCCCTGCTCAGCAGGGAGTCTGCTTCTCCCTCTGACCCTCCTCCCTCTCATGCTCTCTGTCTCTCATTCTCTCTCTCGCAAATAAATAAATAAAAAAAATCTTAAAAAAAAAAAAAAGAAAGAAATGTTTTGTTCTGGTATTAAGATTGAGACATGAGCTTCATAAAAACATTGAAAAAAAAAGGAAATATATATTAAAAAGGTGACCATATAAAACACTTAAAACCCATTGATACATGTGACTTCAGGGGGAGGCAGAACCTATAGGAAAGGTGACAGTACGTCAAAGACACCCAATAAGTGTGAACTGAATGAACGGATTTGGGCACAAATGAGAAGTAAATGTTCATGTGCAAAGGGAAATTCTAGACTAAGGTTTAAACAATCTCACACTCTAAGAAAGGACATTGCATTAAGACATTATAAACGTTTCCATTCAGCTTAAAGGTTTCATTCATAATTTAGGTTTATGTAAGGGTTTTATGCCTAATTCAAGCTTCTTTCTCCTTTTCTTTCTCCAAATAGATTCTTCCCTTCATTGCAAGGTGAAATAATTTGTTTAATAACATTTTTGTTATTGTTGATTCAAGTGGAAGTATGATCAGAAGAGGAAATCAAAAGTGTAAGCTTTATCAATCTTACACACATAATGCTTTTGTTTCCTGAAAGTTTGAAAAAGACACCCAAAAAGAAGTTTTTTTCTTTTTTTTAAGTTTTTATTTTAATCACCTCTTTGCTCATCACAAGTGCACTCCTTAATCCCCATCACCTATTTAATCCATCCCTCCACCCACCTCCCCTCTGGTAACCCTCAGTTTGCTCTCTATAGTTAAGAGTCTGTTTCTTGGTTTGCCTCATTCTCTCTTTCCTCTTTGTTCATTTGTTTTGTTTCTTAAATTCCACATATGAATGAAATCATATAGTATTTTTCTTTCTCTGACTGACTTATTTCCCTTAGCATTTCTCTAGCTCCATCCACATGATTGCAAATGGCAACATTTCATTCTTTTTTATGACTGAATAATAATTCATTGTATATATATATATATATATATGCCACATCTTTATCCATGCATCAGTCAATGGACTGATGGACTTGTGCAGTTTCCATATCTTGGCTATTGTAAATGATGCTGCCATAAACATAGGAGTGCCTGTGTCCCTTTGAATTAGTATTTTTGTATCCTTTGAGTAAATACCCAGTAGTGCAATTGCTGGATCGTAGGGTAGTTCTATTACTAACTTTTTGAGGAACGTCCATACTGTTTTCCAGAGTGGCTGCACCAGTTTGCATTCCCACCAACAGTGCACAAGTGTTCCTTTTTCTCCACATCCTCATCACCTGTTGCTTCTTGTGTTGTTGATTCTAGCCATTCTGACATGTGTGAGATGTTATCTCATTGTAGTTTTGATTTGTATTTCCATGATGATGTGTGATGTTGAGCATCTTTTCATGTGCCTGTTGGCCATGTGTATGTCTTTTTTGAAGAAATACTTGTTCATGTCTTCTGCTCATTTTTAAATTAGATTATTTACTTCTTGGGTGTTGAGTTTGGTGAGTTCTTTATATATTTTGGATACTAACCCTTTATCAGATATGTCCTGTGCAAATATCTTCTCCCACTCATGCCTTTTAGTTTTGTTGATTGTTTCCTTTTGCTGCACAGAAGCTTTTTATTTTAATGTGGTCCCAATAGTCTATTTTTGTTTTTGTTTCCCTTGACTCAGAGGACCTATCTAGAAAAAGTCGCTACAACCAATGTCAGAGAAATTACCATTTGTGTTCTCTTCTAGGATTTTTATGATTTCAGGGCTCATATTTAGGTCTTTAATGTGTTTTCAATTTATTTTTGTGTATGGTGTAAGAGAGTGGTCCAGTTTCATTCTTTAGCATGTTGCTGCCAGTTTTCCCAGCACCATTTGTTGAAGAGACTTTTTCCCCATTGGATATTTGTCTTGCTTTGTCAAAGATTAATTGACCATATAATTGTTCATTTCTGGATTTTCTATTCTGTTCTATTGATCTGTGTGTTTATTTTTATGCTGGTACCATACTGTTTTGATCATTACAGTTTTGTAATATAACTTGAAGTCTGGAATTGTTATGCCTCCGGCTTTGCTTGTCTTTTTCATGATTGTGTTGGCTATTTGGGGTCTTTTGTGGTTCCATACAAAATTTAGAATTTTTTGTTCTAGTTCTGTGAAAAATGCTGTTGGTATTTTGATAGGTATTGTATTAAATATGTAGTTTACTTTGGGTGGTAAAGCATTTTAACAATATTTGTTCTTGAATCCATAAGCATGGAATGTTTTTCCATTTCTTTTTGTTGTGTTCAGTTTATTTCATCAGTGTTTTATAGTTTTCAGAGTACAGTTCTTTCACCTCTTTGGTTAGGTTTATTCCTAGATATCTTATTGTTTTTGGAAATAATTTTTGTAAATGTTTTTGGGATTGTTTTCTTAATTTCTCTTTCTGCTTCTTCATTGTTGGTGTATAGAAATGCAACAGATTTCTATATGTCGATTTTGTATCTTGAGACTTTACTGAATTTGTTTCAGTTCTAGCATTTTTATTGATGGTCTTTTGGGTTTTCTATATAGAATATTATATCATCTACAAATAGTGACAGTTTGACTTATTCCTTGCAGATTTGGATGCCTTTTATTTCTTTTTGTTGTCTGATTGCTGTGGCTAGGACTTCCAGTACTATGTTGAATAAATATGGTGGGAGTGGACATGTCTTGTTTCTGACCTTGTTCCTGACTCTCAGTTTTCCCCCATTGAGGATGGTATTAGCTGGGAGGTTTTCATATATGAACTTTATTATGTTGAGTTATGTTGCCTCTAAACATACTTTGTTGAGGGCTTTTATCAGGAATGGATGATGTACTTTGTCAAATGCATTTTCTGTTTCTATTGAAATGATCATATGGTTCTTACCCTTTCTTTTATTGAAGTCATGCATCGCACAGTGATTGATTTGGGAATATTGAACCACCCTGGCAACCCAGGAATAATTCCCACTTGATTATGGGGAATGCTTTTTTTAATGCATTTTTGGATTCGATTTGCTAGTATTTTTTTGAAAATTTTTGCATCTGTGTTCATCAGAGATATTGGCTTGTAGTTTTGTTTTTTTTGTGTGTGGTATCTTTATCTGGTTTTTGGCATGAGGGTAATGCTGGCCTTATTGAATGAATGTGGAAGTTTTCCTTCCTTTTCTATTTTTTGGCATAGTTTGAGACAAATAGTTATTAACCTTTCTTTTTTTTTGAAAGATTTTATTTATTCATTTGAGACACAGAGATACAGAGAGAGAGAGAGAAAGCATGAGCAGGGAGAGAGGCAGAGAGAGAAGCAGGCTCCTCGCTGAGCCAGGAGCCTGATGTGGGGCTCGATCCCAGGACCCTGGGATCATGACCTGAGCCGAAGGCAGAGGCTGAACCATCTGAGCCACCCAGGTGCCCCCTAACTTTTGTTTAAATGTTTGGTAGAATTAGCCTGTGGAACCATCTGGTCCTGGACTTTTGTTTGTTGGGAGTTTTTGGATTGTTGATTAACTTCCTTGCTGGTAATTGGTCTGTTCAAGTTTTCTATTTCTTCCTATTTCAGTTTTGGTAGGTTATATATTTCTAGGTATTTACCCATTTCTCCTATGTTGTCCAATTTGTTGGCGTATAGTTTTCTTTATGATATTCTCTTATAGTTCTTTGTGTTTCTGTGGTGTTTGATGTTATTTCTCTTCTTTCATTTGTGATTTTATTTATTTGGATCTTTTCCCTTTTTTCTTGATAGCTCTGGCTAGAGATTTATCAATTCTATTGATTTTTTCAAAGAACCAACTCCTGGTTTCATTGATCTCTATTGTTTTCTTTATTTTCTATATCATATATTTCTGCTCTAATTTTTATTATTTCCTTCCTTCTGCTGATATAGGTTTTGTTTGTTGTTCTTTTTCTAGCTCCTTTGGGTTTAAGTGTAGGTTGCTTATTTGAGATTTTTCTTGCTTCTTGAGATAGGCCTGTATTGCTATAAACTTCCTTCTTAGAACCTCTTTTGCTGCATCCCAAAGATTTTGAAATGTTGTGTTTTCTTTTTCATTTGTTTCCACATACTTTTTAATTTCTTCTTTTAATTCCTGTTTGACTCACTCAGTGTTTAGTAGCATGTTATTTAACCTCCATGTATTTGTGGTCTTTCCAGATTTTTTCTTGTGGTCACCTTCTAGTTTCATTGCATTGTGATCAGAAAAGATGCATGGTATGACTTCCATCTTTTGGAATTTGTTGAAGCTTGTTTTGTGACCTAATACGTTATCTATTCTGGAGAATGTTCCATGTGCATTTGAAAAGAATGTGCATTCTGCTGTTTAAGATGGAATGTTCTGAACATATCTGTTAAGTCAATCTGGTCCAGTGTGTCATTCAAAGCCATTGTTTCCTTGTTGATGTTCTGTTTAGATGATCTGTCCATTGATGTAAGTGGGGTGTTAAAGTCCCCTAGTATTATTGTATTATTATCAATTAGTTTCTTTATGTTTGTTATTAACTGTTTTATGTATTTACGTATTTGGGTGCTCCCATGTTGTGTGCATAAATATTTATAATTGCCATATCTTCTTGTTAAATTGTTCCCTTTACTATTATAAAGGGTCTTTTTTGTCTTTTGTTACAGTCTTTGTTTTAAAGTCTATTTTGTCTGGCATAAGTAATGCTACTCCAGCTTTTTTTTCACATTCATTTGCATGATAAATATTTCTTCATCCCCTCACTTTCAATCTGCAAGTGCCTTTAGGTCTGAAATGAGACTCTTGTAGGAAGCATATTGATGGGTCTTGCTTTTCTATCCATTCTGTCACCCTATGTCTTTTTTTTTTTTTATTCATGAGAGACAGAGAGAGAGAGAGAGAGAGAGGCAGAGGGAGAAGCAGGCTCCCAAGGAGCAGAGAGCCCGATGCAGGACTCGATCCCAGGACCCTGGGATCATGACCTGAGCCGAAGGCAGACGCTTAACCATCTGAGCCACCCAGGCGCCCCTGTCACCCTATGTCTTGATTGGAGCATTTGGTCCATTTACATTCAAAGTAATTATTAATAGATATGTATTTATTACCATTTTATTACTTCTTTCATGGTTGTTTCTGAAGATTTTCCCTGATCCTTTCTTGTCTTTCTCTCTTTCATGATTTGCTGGTTTTCTTTAGTGATATATTTGGATTTCTTTTTCTTTATTCCTTGCATATTTATTACTGGGTTTTGATTTGTTGTTCTCATTAGGTTTGTATATAACATCTTCTGCAAATAGCAGTCTGTTGATGGTTGTTTAAGTCTGAACCAATCCTTTACTCCTCTCCTCCCCATGTTTTAGGCATATGGTGTCATAATTTACATCCTTTTATTTTGTGAGTTCCTTGACTGATTTTTTTACAGAAATATTCATTTTTACTCCTTTTGTGTTTCCTACCATCATATTGTCATTTTTGGTCTTTTTTTTCTCCACTCTAAGGGTTCCCTTTAATATTTCTTGCAGGGTTGGTTTAGTGGTAATGAAATCCTTTAGTTTTTATTTGTCTGGAAAATTCTTTAGCTCTCCTTCTATTCTGAATGATAGCCTTGCTGGATAGAATATTCTTGGCTCTAGGTTTTTCCCATTCAGCCCTTTGAATATATTATGCCACTCCTTTCTGGCTTGGAAACTTTCTGCTGAAAAATCCACTGGTAGACTTATGGGGTTTCCTTTGTATGTAACTGTCTCCTTTTGTCTTCCTGCTTTTAGTGTTTTTTCTTTATTACTATATTTTTGCCATTTTAATTAAAATATGTCTTGGTGTAGATCTGCTTTTGTTGATTTTGTTGGGATTCTCTGTGTCTCCCGGATGTGGGTATCTGTTTCTTTCCCTGATTAAGGAAGTTCTCAGCTATTATTTCTTCAAATAAATTCTCTGTCCCCTTTTCTGTCTCTTCTTTTTCTGGGACTCCTATAATACAAATGTTATTATGTTTTATGTAGTCACTGAGTTCCCTAAGTCTATTCTTGTTTTGCATAATTCTTTTTTCTCTCATTTGTTCAGCTTGATTATTTTCCATTCCTCTGTCTTCTAGGTCATTGATTCATTCCTCTGCCTCTTCCAGCCTGCTGTTCATTCCATCAAGCATGTTTCTCATTTTGTTTTTTGAGCCCATTATCTATGTTACTCCTTGTCTCTGTGTTGATGGTCTTACTGATGTCCTCCACTCTTTTCTCAAGTCTAGTGAGTATCATGATCATTGCTTTAAATTCTCCATTAGGCACGTCACTTATATCTGTTTCACTTAGATCTCTGGCCGTGACATTGTTATGCTTTTATTTGGGATGAATTACTCTGTCTTCTCACTTTGTGTAAGTCTCTGTTCCTGTTTCTGTGTGTTAAGGAAGTCAGCTGTGTCTCCTGCTCTTGAGGGTAATGAAGAAGAGGTCCTGTAGTGCCCTGCAGTGTAGTGTTTCTTGTTCCCCAGGGCCTGACACTTCTGGGAGTGTCTCCAATGTGTGCTGTGTGTGCTCTGTTGTGTCCTGGCTTCTTTATCCTTCAGGCCAGTCATCTGCAGAAGCTCTCTTTGCCTGTTGTGGGCGGTGTTTGGTCCCCGGGTTGAATGTGGCACATTTTAACTAGGTGTGTTCTGGACTACCTGTGAAATATGAACTGTCACTGCCGTCAGATCTGAGGCCTCACAAAACTTCCAGGTCAGGAGACATGGTGTTGGCAGGGGTTTGGGCCAGTCTTGGGTTGGGGGAGGGGAGGTCCACCACACTGGGACTGAAACAAGGGTGACTGGGAAGGGCAGTTCCACCAGAACATGGGGGTACAAGCCCTGACTTTGCCAACTGGATTTTATGGTGACATTTTTCATAAACTGAATGAGCTAAATCTATTATTCTGAGGTTAGGGTAAAATTCATTTAAAGCACTAACACTCACAAATATAATACACAGAAAACATATCCTTTACTACTATTTAAATCATAGTCATTTTTTTATATCAAATTTAAAATGAACAAGAGGGTGTATAGAATTTGAAAATTCTTTTACATGGCATGCAAGCAAAAATGTTCCATTTAGAATATGTGAACAGGAGAGAAATGAGCTGCCAGTACAATATGAAGACATATTTTGTCTAATTAACAATTGAGCATGAGGCTGGCCCTATATGTTCTTTGCAAAAAGCTAAGGATTTATAATAAACTTTAAAATCTCCACACACAAAACCAAACATGTAGCTTTTGTGATTGATACCTCTATTTTGATGAGCTATTATAAGAGCAGGTCTCCCAGCTACTGTGAAATAAGCACAGGAAATGCAACATAATGATAAGAATTTAAATGCCATAATGGTTATTCTTTTGCACCTAAATTATGTAGTCACTAGTCATTCATAGACTCTGCATTCATACTTGGTAAGCCACAATTGAGGAGCTGGAAAGGTTTGTTTTGAGGGTGTAAAGTAAATCATTTCAGGGCTACAATGACTGAATTGCTGGGATCAGCACCACCTGTTTCAGTTATCAGAGCAGTGAGGTGAAGGCGTGGTCAAACAATCAACCTTCTGAAAATTAAATATATATGAAAGAATCACTGGCTGTAAAGCAGTGTGAACTGGATATATATTATAACGTTGATTGGCTTAGACTACAGGAACTCCCTTTCTTGGCTACACAAGAGTTCTCTTGTTACAAAAATTGTGGTATGCAACAATCACCTGCCAGTGGAATATTGAGCTTCTGACCTAAATTTTAAAACGCAGTCTTAAAATCATGTTCTTACCTCTTTACATGCTAGTTAAAATTCTGATTCTGATGACATTCCTGTCACACAATGACTGTATACACATGATTCTAAATACCTACAAATAAACAAAAGCTCTTGATCAATGATTTATGTTACCAGATAACCAGATGTTTTCCATATATTAGTTATTAAAAAGATGAAGAAAATTGATATTTCATTTAGCATCACTTAGACACAACTTAGAAAAATAAAAACCTCATAACAAAAAACACCATATAATTTTAATTTAAATAACTGGTAGCAAAGAATTTGTGAACCATGTTGTAGTAAAACCTAAGGAATAAAAGCTTTCTTTTATTCCTTTATTGAGTGTTAGAGCCACTCTCAGTTGGTTAGAAACCTTACTTTATCTTCCTACATATTTTTCCTTTATATTTAACTAAGTGTGCTATTTTAAAGAAAAATATCAGGCTTTTTAATATCACAGTTATTCTCAATGGAAAATGAATTCAATAATTAAATACATTAAATGTATTTTCTAAGTTAAAATTCAACAAACTATTGATCCATTTCCTTAAGGAAACAAATACATTTTATAGTGTTTTCCTCTTACTTTTCCTTAACTATAGGATTAAGGCTTTTAGAATTATGAAGACAAATCACCTTTTTAAATTAATTCTCTTTTGGGATGCCTGCGTGGCTCAGTTGGTTAAGCATCTGCCTTTGGCTTAGGTCATGATCCCAGGGTCCTGGGATCAAGCCCTGTTTTGGGCTCCCTGCTCATCAGGGAGTCTGCTTCTCCCTCTCCTCTCAGCTTGTTCTCTCTCTCACTATCTCTGTCTCTCTCTCTCAAGTAAATAAATAAAATCTTTAAAAATAATAATAATAATAATTATCTTTTAAAATTGACATTTTAAATTACAAGATGTTGCAACAAATGGCATATTATTTTGTACAGCAATTTTTTTAAATTTATTATATTTTTATTGAATTACTGTCAAACTAGCTGAGTATTTTGAAAGCAAATACATAGAAAAAATTGAATATATTTTTTCATTATTCTCTGACCCCTCCCTACCCCTAGATTCTTTCTCTGACCTTCTCTGTTCTACTTTGTGGCCCAAGAGGCTGTATCATTTAGTCCCCTTACCTTTGGCTTCCAATTAGATTTGGTTATTTTAACAGAGTTTCTCACCTAGGACACCACTGACATTTTGAGTTGGATCATTTTTTATTGTTGTTGTGGGGATCTGTCCCATGCATTGTAAGATGTTTAGTAGCACCATGGCTTCTACCCACTAAATGCACCTCCTCCCTCTATTGTGGCAATCAGAAAATGTCTCCAGACATTGTCAAATGTCCTGTTGGTAGGGCAAAATGGCCCCTGTTGAGAATCATTGTGTTAACAAGAGGAAGTAATAGGAGATGGAAGAGGGAGAGGAGAAATGGTCTGTGTACTGAAAGTTAACCCAGCCCTTACCAGGTAGTGGCTTTGCCAGTAGCTTTATTCTTCCGTTTGTGACTTTCACCTCAAGTCCTTCTTCAAGGGTTTCTCTCTGGGTTTTCATAACAGTAACAACATCCCCTCCCCTTGTCACATCAGGTCTAGGGGTGTAATGACTTTCCACCATTGCCAGTCCTTGGATGATTTACCGGCCCTTGATGGTTCTTTATATCCTCACAATCTAATTAAACTCTCTTCAACCTATTTCCTGCTAAGTTCTTGATTAACAAAATACACCTTTTTGGAAGATGACTTATATGTCCAGTAAGCACAGTGTTTTTGGTTATCACTAATTCCAGATCTTTCTCATCTCTCTCTGTCTCTTCCTTTATCTAACTCTTGTTACACATTCAGTAGACAACATTGCAACATTGACATTATTTGGACTGTACTACAATCTGTATTAAGATTTCTTTTCAGGGCGCCTGGGTGGCTCAGTTGGTTAATCGACTGCCTTCGGCTCAGGTCATGATCCTGGAGTCCCAGGATCGAGTCCCGCATCGGGCTCCCTGCTGTCAGCAGGGAGTCTGCTTCTCCCTCTGACCCTCCCCCCTCATGCTCTCTCTCTCTATCTCATTCTCTCTCTCAAATAAATAAATAAAATCTTTAAAAAAAAAAAAAAAAGATTTCTTTTCAGAAAATATCCATATTTTCATTTATTGTATGTATGCTAGAGTACCTGTTCCCCTGATTACTCTCCCCACTCTTTATAAGGCTTGGGGTTCACTCCCATGTTCTCAGAAAGCTTTTCTATCCCCTCCAGTCTACACCGACCCTCTGATTAGGGTACTGCAATGGACTGAATGTTTGTGTCCTGACCAAAAATCATGTATTGAAACCCTAATCCTCAGTGCAATGAGATTTGGAGATGGGGCCTTTGAGTGGTCATTATGTCATTAGGATAGAGCCTCATGATGTTGTTAGTGCCCTTATAAGAAGAGACACAAAAGAGCTTGCTTCCTCTCTCTCTCTTTCTCAGCCATATAAGTTCTACATATTGTCTATCTGACAAAATTTGTTTAATCCATGAACAAGAATTTGTTGAAAATATATTAGAGCCATAACAAAGTATTCAATTCATTTTTTGAGCAAATTAAAAGTCATTTCTTTTTTTTTTTAATTTTATTTATTTATTTGCTAGAGAGAGAGAGAGCATAGGCGAGAGAGAGTGAGTGAGAGTACAAGCAGGGAGAGCTGCAGGCAGAGGGAGAAGCAGGCTCCCTGCTGAGCAAGGAGCCCAACGCGGGACTCGATCCCAGGACCCTGGGATCATGACCTGAGCTGAAGGCAGTCGCTTAACTGACTGAGCCACCCAGGCGTCCCTTAAAAGTCATTTCTTTTGAAGAATGTACAACCTAGGGAAAAGTTTAAATACATTAAATAATGTAAATCATTGCATGTTATCTAATAGGTCTGATACGATGGGTGAGGGCTGGTAGTTGGTATCTATAGCAAGGTAGCAAACAAATAAGTTGTTGGAATACAAGGTCAGTCAAACTTTTGTGGAAAGAAGATAGGGCTAGACTACAGACCAGAGCTTATCCAAGAGAAGAGATCGCTGATCCTAGAAGATATCTATTCATATAGGCTTGACTTATATAGTGGAAGATAAAGTAGAAATGTGCTGCTTAGCTGGCTCAAAGTAGCCTAAACACAAATTGTGGCTTCGTGGTGCATCTAGATAAAGCCACAAGGTTAATTCTAGATCTTATCACTGGTAGAGATGGAGTTTCTAATCTACTTCCAGGTATGATCTGGATTGGCCCACAAACTTTGTGGGGAATGAATGGTAGATAGAATTATCTGAAATTGAACTTGAAGACAAGAAGAAAAGATATAATCACTTTCATTTAGTCACATATTTAACTTATATTTATTAATAATTTACTAGATAGCCAACATCAGTCCATGCCCTGAGGATATACCAGTAAATAACATAAACCTTTCTCAAGATCTTATGATGCTTACATACTAATGGACATGTAGTGACATAATTCTTACAGTCATTTGCACAGTGCTTTTTCTGTATGAAAGAAATAATTAAAGAAGACCTCAACTAAAAGTGTAATATTGAAGTTTTGATTTTGTCCTAATTTGCTCTTAAATAACCTGTGATTTCAATTTACCTTTTATTATTCTTTTGATTCTTTGGGACTGTATAGGGCTGACCATGGAAAACTTCAAAACAAGGAAAACATGGATTTTGGTGTTGTTATATTTTGTGCCTTTAAAAAAGATTTTGTTTATTTATTTATTTATTTGAGAGAGAGAGAGAATGAGCAGGGGCAGGGGGAGATGGAGAGAAAGAATCTCTCAAGCAGACTCTGTGCTGAACACAGAGCTCGAGGCAGGGCTCAATCCCATAATCCTGAGATCATGACCTTAGCTGAAACCAAGAGTTGGAAGCTTAACCAACTGAGCCAGTCAGGAAGCCCTACATTTTAGTATTTTTTGTCCTCATCTCCCTTATGGCATTTTCCAGTGGGAAGCCAGGAAAAAAAAAATAGAAATATTGCAATTTGGAGTTTAGGGCCTACTGGGTTTGAGTATGCCACATAATTATATGTCTTGTCACCTAAATGTCTAGAAGACTCAGTTTTCATGTCTGTAAACAGAATTGGGAACTGAGACTGTTACTGAGGAGGGATCAGCAAGATAGTATCATTGTTCTACTTCTCCCAAACCTTTGTGGCTGCTGGACTCCTTTGAATGCTCTGAGAAACCAGGAGAAATGATAGAATTTGGGGTTCCAAGATAGATCTGAATTTTCATTGATAAACTTTTTTTTTTGGATAGCTAAACTTCTTTATTTAGCACTGTGTTAAGAGCTTGAGAGAAAAAAAGAAGTATTAAAGTGCATGTGGTTTTCTAGGTTTTTCTAGGATATATATATATATATCTCTGCTCTTTTTCACCCACTATACAACTGAGCTCTGAGCTTTACTTAGCAGGTATCTCAGGAAAAGATTATACCGTATTAACAAAAAGTGAAAATCTCCTTCTGAAGGTCGAGTTTTCCAGACCAGCTCATTTATTTTGTGGCAAAAATTATCATCACACCTCCATTGCCTTATTTGCCTGGAGTCAATTCCTGTGGTTCTCATAGTTGGAAGGCAATCAGAAGAAGTGGGAAAGACAGATGCTGGTCAAGGCTAACCATTAGTCACAGTGGCAGCTTCACATGTTTGAAATCACATTGTGGTTTTTTCAGTTTGATTTTTATTGTCTGTTTGGCCTAAACACTTGCCACTCTTGTTATGAAGCTAAGGATCATGAAGACCAGTGTTCCTTAATATCACATTGCTTTAATACCTCATTGTTATAACTGATGCCATCCAGAAATCTCTCAAAAAAAGGGACATACTGTAATGATATTTGGGAAAAATACAGCTCAAGGGTCCATTGCTGATTTTAAAGAATACCATTCTTAGAGTTTCACTTGCTTTAAAAGAATGTAAAACTTACCCTTCTGAAGAATTTACAGGTAATTTTTAAGAGCCATGCTACTAAGAATTTGATATATCCCATGTGAAAGTGATACACAGATAATCCCCTGCCCCTCAATTCTTTTTACCTGGAGGTTTCCCTTCTCAAAAGCATTAACTCAAATAACATATCTGTTCTTGAAGTTAGAGTAACATAGATAGTTCATATGCAAGTTTTCCTTCCTATTAGTTGTGTGGCCTTGAACAGATCTTCTAACCTCATTAAACCTCATTTCCTGATTTATAATTGGTGATTGCAAGAACTGTGAAGAAGATGCTGTTTTCCCCTAATTGCAAGGTAACATATTAGCATGCTTCATTTTCATGGATTCCGGCAGAAAACACACAACTAATGAGTCAGAGAAAAGGGACCGTTTATTACAGCAAAACAGTAGCCAGATAATCATTGTCCTGTGCTCTTTTCCCAAGCTTCAATTCCCATAGGGCAATGCAGTGAGGGCTTTTGAGAATCCAGAGGTGGAAGGGACTTTTATATTGACATTTAATCATCCAGTATCATCTTTTAAAGAACAGTACTTTATGCCTACTCCTAGTTTTTATTTTTATTTCTGAATTTAATTTATTTCTCAATACAGAGACTGTCTAGTTATATATATAGACTATATAGATAGATAGATATAGATATAAATATAGACAGAGACTATATATATGTGTGTGTTTATATATATATATGTACATATATATATATATAAACATATATATATATATATATATATACATACATACATATATATATAGGCCAGGGTTCGTCAGGGAATTTACCTATTTCTTCAAACAGGGGAAATTTCAGGGGGTCTAAATATCTCTTATAGACTTCCAAACTAGCCAACATCCCTTCTCCAGAGGTACCTGGTGACTGAGCCCTAAGCCTTGGTGGATTCTGTGTCAAGAAAGCCTCACTAATTGGCTTCTTCTTGTAGACCTCAGTTTTATTTTTACCCAGTTTTCTAAATCACTCACCACTTCCTATCCATTTTCTGGCTTCTAGAAATTTAATTGATATGCCATATTTGTTGTTACATCTGCATCATTTTTCTTTGTCCTTGTAGATTGATACTATTTTGTTTCATCACTCTCATTTAAATCAATTTTCAGGAGGAAGCATAGCTTAATAAAAAACTCATACAAGCCTCCTTTTAGAAGTCTATGTTCTGAGATGTTACAAGTGTTTTTACACTCTTTTGAGTCCCAAGTTATTAATTTACATATACAAACCTAATGTAGATGTTTCCATGGCAATGAATTATTTTTCCTTATTTTTTTTCCTCCCCTAGAGGTAAAAAAGAAACTTCTTTATTTTGCTGGAGAAAGCTTATGATATAAACATAATTTTTCTGAATCCTTAAAAGGATCATAATTATTTAATCTTCAGAGAGAAGTCAATGTCATGTGATCTTATGTAAAATTCTTCTCCTGACTCTTCCACTAATTGGCTGCATTGTCTGATATCATTTCCCTTATATGTAAGAAATCCTGGTGCTTTTGTAAAAGTCCAGTGTGACATTTAACATACTTAAATGATTTGAATAGGACACCTGTGTGGCTCAGATGGTTAAGCATCTGCCTTCGGCTCAGGTCATGATCCCAGGGTCCTGGGATCGAGCCCCGCATCGGGCTCCCTGCTCAGCGGGGAACCTGCTTCTTCCTCTGCCTCTCTCACTCTCTCATGAATAAATAAATAAAATCTTTAAAAAAATAAATGATTTGAATACAGCAAATATATAAATATAAGATTATTTAAAATAATGTATTTTAATTAAAATAATTTAAAAGTTTAAAAATGCTATTTTTTCTCAATCATCAGTTTGGTTGACTTCTCTGTATACTCTCCAATTCCTTGATAGTCTTCTTAAAGTATGAAGTTCCATCTTAGATGTAGTATCTTTAAAAGAAACTTACCCATGTGAAATACATTGCTCTATGTTTTCATTCATTCCATTAACATGTTGCATTCCAGTATTTTGTCAGTTTTTGAAATATATGTAGAATTCCATTGCAATACCCAGAATACCATTGCAATGTCCAGGACTCTGAAAGAGAATATTTCTAACTTCCAAAACACATGAAAAGAGAGTATGACAGTTCAAATATTATTTTACTGACTTGGATACAGCAATCTGTATTAAATGAAAAATGCTCTTCACAAGACATATTCAGAAATCCCTGTTTACCGAGTGATATTTTAAATGTAGATTTTATCCTTTAAGTATTAGGTATAGCAAATAATTGAAGAGAATAAATTGTTATTTAATATTCTATATTTTGAATTATTTAGATTAAAATATATACTTGTATGCATCTGTAAGACTACTGGCAGCAATTTTGCTAAGAGGGTAATCGAGAGGGTCATGAGCATTGGCAATTCAAAGGACATGGGAATCTGGAATTTAGAATGGATGGAACTGAATCTCTGAGTAAATCAAAATCTAAATTCTAAAAGTGTTCTGAGAGTTTCACAATAGCTTTTCTGTTGCAAAATCTCAAAAGTGGCGAGGATAGTTATTATTCATGTCTGTAACAGTTTTGAAACATGGTCACAAAATCTTTGACACTTATTCCATCATGCTGTAGGGTCTATGCCACCTCTCCTTGAATCTGGGCAAACTAGTGACTGCTTCAACTAGTAGAATATGGTGCAAATGATGGTATGTGACTCTAAAACTAGCTCATAAAAGGCCATACAGTTTTGTCTTGTTATCTGAAACACTCTTTCTTAGAACCCTGGGTCATCATGAAAGATATCTTTATTAGCTTGAGGCAATACCATGAGAAAGCTCATGTTCACAAAAAGACCACATAGACATTCTGGTTGACAGTTCCAGGTAAACCAGAATTTGAGTCATCCCAGCCCTGGCACAAGATAATCGATTGAAAATGCATCTATATGATTCTAGTCCCCAGCTATTCAAGTTATCTCCAACCATCTTAATCTTCTCATCTGAGACCCTAGACATCATGGAACAGAGGCAAGCCATCCAAACTGCGTCCAATCTGAATTTCTGACTCACAAGGCTGTAAGTATAATAAAATGATTCATGTTTTATGCCACTAAACTTAGGGATGGTTTATTTTTCAGCAATAGATACCCAGCTAATCTTAAATCAGCAATGACCTTGAAAGAGTTTCATTCTTTGCTGTATAAAATTAAAAAATAACAATGAACAATTTTTGAATCAATCACTTTGCAAAAGTCAAGAAGCATAACAAAATATCTTTTGAAATCAGAGGATTCATGCTAGTGCTATAGTATTTAGTAATAAATATATTGGACATGCATTTTTTTTGCTTTATGTAAGCACACTTTACACTTTTAAAAATTTAGGCTCTTAGGGGCGCCTGGGTGGCTCAGTCATTAAACATCTGCCTTCGGCTCAGGTCATGATCCCAGGGTTGTGGGATCGAGCCCCGCATCGGGCTCCCTGCTCCGCGGGAAGCCTGCTTCTCCTTCTCCCACTCCCACTTGTGTTCCCTCTCTTGCTGTATCTCTCTCTGTCAAATAAATAAATAAAATCTTTAAAAAAAAATTTAGACTCTTAGAAATATATGTACTTTTCTGATATGTGAATAAGTTATACTTACAGATAATAGAATACAAATGTATCAGAATTTGTAACATAGATAATCATTTATCATTTACAAAGTAAATTTCAGGGAAGCCTGGGTGGCTCAGTTGGTTGAGCACCTGACTCCCGGTTTTGGCTCAGGTCATGATCTTAGGTCGTGAGATCAAGCCCTGGTTTGGGCTCCATGCTCAGCAGAGAGTCTACCTGAGAGTCTCTACCTTTCTGTCTCTGTCCCTATCCCACTCCACTCCCCCTACTCTCTCTTTCTCTCTCTCAAATAAATAAATAAATCTTAAAAAACGAACAAACAGGATGCCTGGATGGCTCATAAGCGTCTGCCTTTGGCTCAGGTCATGATCTCAGAATACTGGGATTGAGTCCTGCATCTGGCTTCCTGCTCAGGGGAGAGTCTGTTTCTCTGCCCCTCCCCTGGCTCATGCTCGCTCTCTCTCTCGCTCGCTCACTCTTGCTCTCGCTCTCTCAAATAAATAAATAAAATCTTTAAAAAACAAACAAACAAAACAAAGCAAATTTCAAAAATTACACAAAATTAGGGTTAGAGATGGCAAGTTGGTGTTGGGAGATGTTCCCAAGAATGTATCTTAACTATTGGCATTGTTTGGTCTCTCACGTGCAATTTTTAATTTATAAAGTACTCCTTGCTCAAAGTCTTTTCCCCTTTATTTTTTTTATCATATCTAATTCACAATTTTTATGAGTACTCAGAGGCACAATATTCTTTACACCCAGAATTCTTCTCTCAAATTATGCATATCTTTTTCTTTGACATTTTTTTAAGCTAATATCTGTGTCAAATATGATTTTTTAAAACTAGATGTCTTCTAAATCTTTTGCAGTGGCTTATAACAAAGATGTAGTTAGAGAATTTCACAGTTTATATTAAATAAAAGAGGTAGAAATCCTCATTCAGAAATAAAAAGTATTCAACTGAAATTATTCAGCTATTTTTGGAATAAGACAAATTTAGTAAGGGAATTCCCAAGTAACTTTTATACTTCCAGAGTGAGTAAGAGGTGATTATTTTTTAAGAGACCCCAACTAAAACTAAGCAAACCACTTATAAAGGGTCAGGCTGCATAGTAAATTACAGGTTGAATATTAACAATGATACACACAGGAATTCTTACTGACCAGTAAACATATGGCATGTTACCCTCTTAATATATAGCTTAGGCTATCATCATTAACACCATTTCTAAGAATAATATACATTCTAAGAATGCCTATTTCAGGAGAAACACAGTTACGTCCTACCATGGAATTACTGGCCCTTTGGAGATTGAAAACACGTTGTTAAACATGAGGTTAAACATGAGTTAAACCTCACCATATCTATGAATGTGTATATCAATTTTACAGATAACCAAGAATAATAACAAAAGGTAAGAGTAAATGTTAATTGGGTCCTATATATATATATAAGCAGCTTTTTAGGGCCTTATATCTATTAACTCATTAAATTTTTAAACAACTATATGAGGTGGTATTATTTTCTTCATTTTATAGATAAATTAACTGAGGCCAAGAGACTTTTAAGTATTTCTTCCAAGGTCATTTAGTTGAGAAGTAGTAATATGGACTTTAAAACAAATCAGACTTGTTTCTAAACCTGTATTCTTTTTTGTTTGTTCGTTTTTATTTAAATTTCAGTTAGTTAACATACAGTATAATATTAGTTTCAGGTGTACAATTTTGTGATTCAACAATTCCTTACATCACCCAGTGCTCATCACAAGTGCACTCCTTAATCCCCATCACCTATCCTGAACCTGTATTCTTAAACCTTATGCTTTAAAAACACTAATGTCTATACCAATTTAGACCAGTTAAATCTTTCCTAAAAAGTATGAGTTTACACTCAATTGCTCACCAGTCTTAAAATTAACAAGACAGACAATTTGCTAAGATCAACATAACGTCCTTATCATTTTTCATAATAAATAGATTTAAAGATTTCTTCCTTGGCTTTATATTAGCTAAACATTATTGGGGAAGGAAATTGAACCCAGAATCCCTGACTTCATGTCCTGAATCTCTGCTCTATGGTACCAGTGAGTTAAGATCTGGGCATTAGGAGACCTGTTCCCCAACTTCAGATCCATAATGTGGTAGCAGGGACAACTTGATTCTGAGTCCTCTGGATTTAAATCAACTGCTTTTTAATTTTTTTTTTTAACCACATCACAAAATGTCTTTTGTTCATTCTCCCATCTACCTCTTTCCATGTATTTTTTGATATGTCTCCCAAAATACACATGAATTTGTTCTGAGATATGCTCCATATTTGTCCCAAATTTCATACATAAAATCCTCATTCCCCATGAAGGACTGAAAGAAAGACATTCTGGGAAATACATATTCCCACAAAGGTTCACCCTAGAGGGGTTAAATTATATGTGCAAGTCTTCTGTTAACAGCTTGACTAACTTACAAATACAAAAATAAGTTAAAATGTCAATTCTGCCTTCAAAACATTTCTTGTGTCTATATTTAACCTAGTTTCACCACTGCTCAAGTTCAAACTCACGTTATGTCTGACCTGGATACTTCAATTGTTCCTTCAAGGGTGTCCAGACATCCACTCTGGCATACTTTCAGTCTGTTCTTCACAGCACAGCCAGGACAAAGTTTTTGAAATGCAAATATGATCATTTTTATACCCTGTCTGAAATTTTTTACTGGTTTTCCATTGTTCTTAAAATAACTTGACCAAGAGGTTTTTATATAGTTCAGCCCCCAAGTATCAACAAAGACATATTGCCCCCATGTTCCTTCTTTTTCTTTTCACTTGAGATATACCAGTCTCCTTTCAGTCCTTTAGGCCCTCTGTACTCCCTCCAGTCACTTAATTCTTTCACGTTTATTTTGCCTAGGTAACTCCTAGATTTCAAGTCAAGTACCACTACCTAGGGTCACTTGCCCTGGCCCATTTAAATGTCTCTATTTTCAGCTCTCATCATAGTAGCTTCATCTCTGGCATAGCACAATATACAAATATGTTTGCATTTATTGTGTGGTATTTTTTTTTTTTTTTTGAGGATCTCTCTTCTCTAACAGATTGCAAACTCCATGAGGGCACTGACAGTGTCTCTTTTGCACATTTTTGGACACCTAGAGCTCGATCCCAGGCGGGGGGGGGGGGTGGAGCCTGCTTCTCCCTCTCCCTCTGCTTTCCCCCTGCTCATGCTCTCTCTCTTCTGTATCTCTGTGTCTCAAATGAATAAAAAAAAAAATCTTAAAAAAAAAAAAAGATTTTACAAGGAAAGGAAACTATGGACTAGTATCATTCAGGAACTTAAAAACAAAATCCTTAAGAAAATATTATCAATTTAATCCAGCAATAAATATAAAGAATAATAACTCATAACCAATGGGTTCATTGCAGGAATGGAAGGTTGACCCAATATTTGCACTTCAATCAATTTAATTTATTATATTAACACAGTCATAAGAAAAACATACAGTTATATAAATAGATGCATAAAAGTAGTCAATGAAATTCAACACCCATTTACTTAAAAAAAAAAAAAAAGAGCTCTCAAAAACTAGGAATTGAAGGGGGGAGTTTCCTTAACCTAATAAAGGATATATAAGAAAAACCTACAGCTAATGTGATGCTTATTGGTGAGAGACTTAACACATTTTCCCGTAAGATCAAGCACAAAGCAAGGGTGTCTGATCTTACCATTCATATTCAACATTTTATTGATCATTCTAGCTAGTACAATAAGAAAAAAAAGAAATAAAAGATATACAGATTGTAAATAAACAAAACTGTTATTTTTTATATACAGATAAGCTGATTGTCTTTGTAGAGAATTTCAAGCAATCTACAAAATAATCCTGAACTAATAGTAAAAACATATTCCAGATTGCAGGATACAAAGCCAGTATACAAAAGGCAATGGTTTTCTATATACTAGCAATAAAAAGTTTAACTCAGAAATTAAAATAAGCAATACCATTCGCTATGGCATCTTCTCTTCTCCCCCCGCAAAATACTCCTCTGACAAAATAATCCACATGCAGAAAACTATAAAACTGTGATAAAAATGTCAGAAGAAGATCTAAATAAATATAAATATATTTCATGTCCATGGATCAGAAGAATCAAAATTGTGTTGATGCCAATTCTTCCCAACTTGATCTATATGTTCAACATAATCTCAATAAAAATGCCACCTAGCCATTTTATGCATATTAATAAATTGAGTCTATAACTTATATGGAAAAGAAAAGGCCCTAAATAATACTGAACAAGAAGAATACAGTCTAAGAAGTCACACTACGCAATTTCAAGGCTTTCTGAAAAGCTACACTTATCAAGAACATGTGGTGTTGGCGAGAAGGTAGACACATAAGTCATTAGTACCAAAGAGAAAGCCCAGAAATAGACCCTCACTGCCAGTGGAAGTGTAAACTGGTGAAATCACTATGGAGGTGGATATTATTTATTAAATTGAACATATACACACCCTGTATACTCTTCAGTATCTACTCAAGAGAACTTTTAGTTGTGATCACCAAAATATATGAACATGTATATAATAACCAAAATGGAAATAACCCAAATCCCCAGCAATCTTAGGATGGATAAATTGTGGTAGATTCATAATGGAATACCATATTCAACAATGAAAATGAACAAACTACAATTATATGCATGACCTGGGTGAATCACAAAAACACTGTTGAGTGAAAGAAGATACAAATTAATATATAATGGAATTATAAAAAAACAGGTGAAACTAATTTATATTGTTAGAAGTCAGAATAGTGGTTACCTCTTGAGGGAGAGGAATAATCAGAAGGGTCATCAGATGGCATCTTCACAAGGGAACAATCTCCATTTTCCTAATGTTATAATTCTTTGAGTTTTGGTTACATGGTCAGGCTTACTTTGTAAAAATTCTTGAATTTTTTTTTTTTGGTTTGTATTGGACATATGCTATACCTTAATTAAAAAAGATGACAAAAAGTTCCACTGCTTTTATATCTATCTACCAGTGTCATTTGGTATACGAAAAAATTATTTTCCCTAAGTATTTTCTTCATGTGGAGACTGGGGCTCTTTTGTTTAAAAAATAAATTGGTGTTTATTCCTCAAACTTAGTAAAAATTAATGAATCCATTAAACTTGAGCATTACAGTTATCAAAAAGAGAAATAGAGTATTATTGTGCTAGTATCTATATAAAATGGGGTTTCAAAGAAACTATTTCAAAATTCACTGAAATTAGAGTAATGTATCAAAGTAATGCCCTCTAGTATCATATTATAATAATTTTAGAATCTTTGGTCTTAAGAATCCTGTTTACCTTCAGAATCTTTCTGTAGTTTGACCAGTTCTCTCATCCATTGCCACCATCCCAGCCCAAGATTCCATCACCTCTTACCTGGAACTTTACAGCGCCTCCTCCTCCTAGTCTTCCTTATTTCTATCCTTAGCCTTCTGGCAGTCTATCCCAACAAAGAAGTCAGAATTATTTGTGAAGACATAGAAAAATGATGTAATTGGCCAGCTCAAAAATCTCCATAGCTTTCCATCTTGCCCAGATTAAAAATCAAAGTACTTATTAAAACCTCAAGATCTCATGGTTCTCTCCACACTCGCCACACTGGTGTCCTCGTTTCTCTAACTTGTGATACACGTTCTTGCCTCAGGGACTTTGCACTTGTTGGCCTTGCTTGGAGTACTTTCCTCATTATTTGCTCGTTCCCTCATTTTTTCCTTGTTTTAAATATACTTTCTCAACGAGGCTTTCTTTTATTTTGCCAACTGAAATCTCACAAACATATCCCATTTGACAACCCCTTTTCTAGATTTATTTTTCCTTTGTAGTACTTTCATTATTTAATACACAGGCCTACCCTGGAGATATTGCAGATTCAGTTTCAGACTGCTGCAATAAAGCGAATGGCACAATAAAGTGAATCAAATTAATTTTTTGGTTTCCCAAAGCATATACAAGCTATGTTTATACTATACTATAATCTTTTAAGTGTGCAATAGTATTATGTTTAAAAAACAATGTACATACCTTGATTTTTAAAATGCTGATTACTAAAAAATGCTTTAACTATCATCTGAGCTTTCAGTGAATTCTAATCTTTTTTGCTGCTGAAGGGTCTTGTCTTGATGTTGATGGCTGCTGACTGATCAGAGTGGTAGTTGCTGAAGGATGGGGGGGTGGTGGCAATTTCTTAAATAAGAAAACAATGAAGTTTGCTGCATTGACTCCCCCCACCCCAAGTGATTTTTCTGTAGCATGCAATGCTGTTTGATAGCATTTTATTCATAGTAGAACTTTTTCCAAAATTGGAGTCAATTCTCTCAAACCCTGCCATTGCTTTATCAACTAAGTATGTAATAGTCTAAATCCTTTGTTGTCATATCAGCAATCTTCACAACGTCTTCACCAGTAGATTCCAGCTCAAGAAACTACTTTTTTTTTTTTTTTGCTCATACATAGAAGCTTCTTCTCAGCCATTAAAGTATCATAAGATTGCAGCAATTCAAATGTAATAATAATGAAAAAGTTGGAAATTTTGTAAGGATTACCAAAATGTGACACAGAGACACAAAGTGAGCATATGATGTTGGAAAAATGGTGGTGGTGATAGACTTGCTTGATGAAGGGTTGCCACAAACCTTCAATTTGTAAAAAAATGCAGTATCTGTGGACTGCAATAAAGTGAGGTGGGTGAAATGAGGTAGGCCTTTAATACAGATTTATTTTGTTGATTTTTAGTCTCCTGTCCTAGAAAGAAAGGAAAATCCAGATAGGAAGGGGCTTTTGTCTGTTTCATTTTGTTTTGCTACTACATCACCAGTTCCTAAGTCTTAGCTCTTAGTAGATACTGAATGAAATTTAGAGAACATTTGAAAGAATACATAGGAATATTTAATTAAATATAGACACCGTTGGCCATTTTTATCTTTTGGAAAATTATACCCAGAAATTCCAACTTCTCAATGTAAGAAAAAAATAAAAAGAGAACACTTCAGAAAATTCTAGAGCTTGGGCTGTAAAGATAGATTTCTAGCATGAAGTAGACCCTAAAAATTAGTCATAGAGTTGAGGTTTCCATATGTAAAGGACTTGGAAATTCATCCTAACAAACGTAAAAAAATGAAAAATCAACAACTCTTCTTATAACCATTGGAGAAGCAAGGTCACAGCAAACTGCTGCCCCCAAAATTAGAGAGGTAGACAGGAAGATACAGAGAATCACAACTTACTGGGGCAGAAACCCATGAGCAGAAACCCACGAGCAGAAACCCCTGCAGGAACTAGTAGTACCAGGATAAGAAAATCTAAACTGTAATTGATGAATTGCTAAAGGCTCAGTGTGGGGAATTCTGAGTCAAAAACTTCAGGGGGAATCAGTCAAAAAACTCCCACTTGTAATTTTTAGTTTAGTAGAGCCAGTAGCTCTACCAGATACTCTCAGTGAATACTGGAGAAAAATCCACTCATGCTTCTGACAGGGAGAGAGGAAAAGGGACCATGCTAAAATACACAACAGCATTCTGTTCTT
>NC_138372.1:79868436-79884167 GCF_054177405.1 Leptonychotes weddellii | reverse complement strand
AAACAGACTTTACTGACTTTCAGGCTGAGTTCCAACAGCTATATTTTGATTTTGAGGGAAAGAACTTGACATCCTTCACTGAACTGCTGACCTAATCTCAACAGCCACCTACCTTTGCCATGTGATAAACAAACAAGAAAGTATTTTCTTTAATTTAAGTGGTTGTAGTTCAGTTTTCTGTTATTTGCAACCTGAGGCAATTCTATGTGATACAACTTTCATGCTCTTCTCAGGGAGAATTAATTGTTCCCCTTTGTACCTTTTCACTGCATATAATTTCTTTCCCACCCATATTGTTATTTATCTTCCTCTCACATAGAGTGGACATTCTTTGAAGGTAAAAATGCCCTTATGTTTATATTTGTGTTGTAAGTTCTTCTCACAATATCTGGTACATAATTATAGGTAATAGATAATGTTAAATAACAGATGAATGGTGAGTCTAGCGGAAACCTATAGTTTTTTCTGCCCAAGAATCACTTCTGAGCTGGGCGCCTGGGTGGCTCAGTAGGTTAAGTGTCTGCTTTCAGCTCAAGTTGTGATCTCAGGGTCCTGTAATTGAGTCCCGCATCAGGCTCCCTGCTCTATGGGGAGCCTTCTTCTCCCTTTGCTTCTCTTTCTCTCTCTCTCTCTCTGTCTCTGTCTCTCCCTGTCTCTCATGAATAAATAAATAAAATCTTTGAAAAAAAATCATTTCTCGGAATTATCTTTGCTCTCATATGTACATGGCCACTATGAAAGTCATTCTACTAAATTTAAAGAAAAAAATCTTGATCCCAGTTCACAGAAGACTGATTCAGAGATGGGGCTCTCCATATTACTGTGTCTGTTGCAGTCTTTTCCTGGGCATTTGTAATACAGAACTATGAATCATGGAAGCAGCATCGTACTATTGACAATACCTCAGTGGTACAAGTAATGTTTTTTTGTTTGTTTGTTTTTGTTTTTGTTTTGTTTGCTAAGGACAAGAATTTACTCTAATTACCATGTTCAGCAATGCTTCCTTGATCAATTTCTCATTGCATTCAGAAAGATACTGATGAATTTCTTTGTCAGTAATTACTTTAAATGTAAATGATTAAATTTACCTATCAAAACAGAAATTGACAGAATGAATTTTTTTTTAAAAGATTCAATGATATGTTGTCTACAGGAGACTTACTTTAAATCCAAAGGCACAAATAGGTTGAAAATAAAATAATGGTAGTCAGTTTGGACTGGTATAACAAGTTACCATTGACTGGGTGGTTTAAACAACAGTTATTTCTCACAGTTCTAGAACCTGAAATTTTCAAGCTCAAGTTTCTTGGCAAATCTGGTGTCTGGTGAGGTCTTGCTTCCTGGTTGCACATGGCTATATAGATATAGATATAGATATATAGATATATAGATAGATCTTCATATGGCAGACAGAAAGGAAAAAAAGCTCTTGTGTCTCTTCTTATAAGAGCACTAATGTCAGTCATGAGGGGCTCACCGATATTGCCATCACATTGGGGGTTGGAATTTCAACATGCGAATTTTGTGGCAGACACAAACAGTCCAGAAGAGGTGGCAAAAAGATAATACAGGCAAACACTAAACAAAAGAGAGCTTGAATGTCTATACTATTAACAGATACAATAAACTACAAGCTAAAAATTGTTATAAGAGATAAAGGAAGAAATTATGAATAAAAGGATGAATTCATCAAGAGATATAATAATTATAAGCATACAAACAAAACAGTAGAGTCTCAAAATATATGTCACAAATAATAACCCATTTTCAATAATGGATAGAGCCTCTAGACAAAAGACCAAAGAAAATAGAGACTTTGACCAAAATTATAAACTGACTAGGCCTAAAAGACATAAAAAGCATTCTACCCAACAAAACACAGTACATACTCTTCTCAAGTGCACATGAAGCATTCTTCAGGATAAAACATTTTTTAGGCCACAAAACAAACCTCAATAAATTTTAGAAGATTGATAGCATATAAAGTATCTTCTTGGAACACAACGAGATGAAGCTAGAAATCAATAACAGAAGGAAAAGTGGAAAATTTACAAACATGTGGAAATTAAACAACACATTTTTTAAAAAGATTTATTTATTTATTTATTTGAGAGAGAGAGAGTGGGGGAAAGTGCAGAGGGAGAGAATCTCAAGCAAACTCCCCTCTAAGCATGGAGACTGACACGGGGCTTGATCTCAGAATCCATGAGATCATGACCTGAGCCTAAATCATGAGTTGGTCACTTAACCACTGAGCCACCCAGGCGACCCTAAACAACATATTCTTAACAAGCAATTGGGTCAAAAGAAGGTATCATAGAGAAAATAAGGAAATACTTATAGACTTATGAAAACAAAACAGAATATTCCAATATTTGTGGTATAGTGAAAACAATGCTCTGAGGGGAATTTATAGCAGTAAACAGCATACTTTATAAAAGAAGAAAGATCACAAATCGATAACATAATCCTAAAGAATTAGAAAAAAAAGTAAACTAAACCAAAGCTAGCGGAAGGAATGAAATAATAAAGACTAGAATGGAGATAATAGAGAATAGAAAAAACAGTAGAAAGAATCAGTGGAACCAAAAGTTGGTTCTTTAGAAAGATCAACAAAATAGACAGACTTTAGCTAGAATGACAGAGGAAAAAAAAAGATGCAAATAACTAAAATTTGAGATGAAAGCCAGGAATATTAGTACCGGTTTTATAGAAATAAAAAGGCTTATAATATAATACTATAGGAAAATTTATGCCAATAATTAAATAACCTAAATGAAATAGATAAATTCTTAGAAACACACAAATTACCTGAACAACAAATAGAAAATCTGAATAGATTCATAAAAAGTAAAAAGATTGAATCAGTAATGAAAGCATTCAAGAATGAAAAGTCAATGATCTTATGGCTTTGATGGTGAAATCATCAAACATTTAAAGAATACGCAGTAATTTTTCCCTAACTATTCAAAAAATAGAAAAGAAGGGAGCACTTTATAACTTATTCTACAAGGGAAGCTTTATCCTGATACCAAAGCCAGACATGACAGCATAAGCAAAGAAAACTACAAAGCAATATTCCTTATGAATATAGATGCAAAATCCTTGACAGAATACTAGCAAACCTAATCCTATAGTGTATTAAAAAGATCAGACACAATAACCAAATGGACGTTATCCCAAGAATATAGGGTAGTTAACCTAACAAAATCAATCAATGTAATAAACCATATTAATAGATCAAAATTAAAAAATCACATGATCATCTCAACTGACAGAGGAAGCATTCAACAAAATCCATAATTTTATTATAAAAATAATCAGAAAACTGAAAATGGACGAGAATTTCTTCAACATGATTAAGGGCATTTATATAACAAACATCATACTCAATGGTGAAAGACTCAAAACTTTCTACCTAACATCAGGAACAAGACAAGGATGACTGGTTTCACTGATGCTATACAACATTTTACTGAAAGTTACAGCCAGAGCAACTAGGCAGTAAAAAATGACATAAAAATAAAAGATATCCAAATTGGAAAGAAAGAAGTAAAACTAACTCTATCCACAGATAACATGGATCTATATATAGAAAATTCTAAAGAATCTACAAAGAAACTACTAGAACTCATAAGGGAATTTAAAGTTCGCAAGGTCCAAGATCAGCACACAAAAATTAGTTGTAGACACCAGCTATGAACAATCCAAAAGGAAATTAAGATATAAATTCCATTTACAACATCCAAAAATAATAAAATACCTATCAATAATTTAACTAAGGAGATGATAGAGTTGAATACTAAAAACTACAAAATATTGTATTTTTCAATATTGTACTTTTCTGAAAGAGATTAAAGAAAATCTACATAAATAGAAAGATATACCATGTCCACGGATCTGAACATTTTTAAATAGTAATGTTTCCTGTGATCTACAGATACAGTTCAATCCCTATCAATGGCAATGGTCTCTTTGCCAAATGGAAAAGTTGGACCTCTGATTCATATAGAATTGCAAGGGGCCCTAAATAGCCAAAACAACATTGAAAAAGCTAAGTTGGAGACTCATACTTTACAACTTCAAAACTTACTACCAAGTTACAGTAAACAATGCAATGTGGTACTGGCAAAGCATAGACATATTGACCAGTGGAATAAAACTGAAATCCAGAAATAAACCTATATTTATTAATTTGACAAAGATGCCAAGACACTTCGTGGGAAAATAATAGTCTCTTCAACAAATGGTGCTGAAACAACTGGATATCCACATGCAAAAAATAAAGTTGGGATCCTACCCCATATCATATACAAACACTGATTCAAAATAGATTGACAAAGCTCTTAGATAAAAACATAGGGATAAGTCTGTATGATTTTGCCAAAGGATTCTTAGATATGACATCAAAATCATTAAGAACAAAAGGAAAAATAGATAAATTAGACTTCATGAGAACAAAAACCTCTGTGTCTCCAAAGACACATTATAAAGAAAGTGAAAAGACAACCTACAGAATAAAAGAAAATATCTGCATATCATATATCTGACAAGGGTCTCCTATAGACTATATAAGGAACACTTATATCTCAACAACAAAGACAGACAAACTATTCAAAAATTGGTGAATGACTTAAGTAAGCAATCCTTCTAAGAATATTTACAAATTGCTAACAGGTACATGAAAAATGCTTAACATCATCAGTCATTAGGGAAATGCAAATCCAAACTACAGTGACATATCACTTCATAACTACTAGAATGGATATGATAATAAAAAATGAAAACAAGTGTTGGTGATAAAGTGGAGTAATTAGAACCAACCCTCATACTTTGCTGGTGGGAACATTAACTTTTTAGCTGCTATGGAAAATGGTTGGGTAGTTCTCAGAAAGTAAAACACAGAATTCTTACATAACCCCACAATTCTGTTCCTAAATATATACCCAAAAGAATTGAAACAGGTACTACAACAAATAGATGTACACACATATTCATAGCAGCACTATTTACAATAGCCAAAAGGAGGAAATAACCCAAATGTCTATCAGGAGATAAATGGATAAACAGATTGTGATGTATACATTATTTGGCCATAAAAATAAATGAAATACTGATACATACTACAATGTGGGTGAACCTTAAAATATTATGATAAGTGAAAGAAACTAGACATACAAGATCTTGTACGATTTATTTATATAAAATTATCTAGAAGAGTTAAATCTATAGAAAGAAAGCATGTTTGTGTTTGCCATGAGCTAGGGAGATGGGAGGATAAGGAATACATGTTTAATGAGTATGGGCTGTCCTTTTGGAATGAAGAAAATAATTTGGAGCTATATAGAAGTGGTGGTTGCACAACATTGTGATTGTGCTAAATGCCACTGAATTGTTCAGTTTAAAATGGTCAATTCTGTGTTATAGAAATTTCACTTAAGTTTAAAACAATCTCATACTATTTGGTAAACTTTTTTTCCTTTCTTCTTGCTGTAGTAAGATGGCTCAGATTATGCCAGCAAAACAATAGGTCTCAAAAACTAAAATGTATTTACTTAATAGAAAGTACTTTAGAAGAAACAGAAAATAGTGCCAAAAATTTGGAGAAAAAGAAATTCAAACAAATTGCACAGCACTAGGTTTCTGCTGAAGGAAAGTACAGATGTTTCTAACATTTCTCAGGTTATGATTATGTTACAATCTGCCTCAATAATAAAACTGAAAGGACTATTTTTCTGCATGTGGCCAGTAAAAGAAAGATGTACTGGAGATGATTTAAAAGAATCTTTAATAAAAAGAATGTTTCTTGGAAAAACGGTGTAAGTATAACCACTTTAGTGTGCCTGCTTTGAAAGCAATAAACAAAAGATAATTTTGAAGTTACGTTCAGCAATATTACTACATGAAATATTCATTTTCAAAATTATTCACAGGCAAACCACTGCAGTAAAGCAGTTGTAGCTGAAAAGACACAAAGATGTCATCAATGCAGATAATTTCAATTAAAAAAAGACTTTTAAAATACAGCCAACTGTAAAATATGTCATCTCTTTCCCTCTTTTGTTTGCAATGTATGCAAAGCAAATATTTTGATTCACCTAAACATGAAAGGGTAAGAAAACAATAGCTCACCTGTTTTTATGAATAATGTTTTATTATCACACATACAAAATATAGTTAATTTATTATAATACTTCATATGTGATGGGGAGTGATCATAAAAATATCTGGTGGCAAATTATTTAAGAGAATTGTGAACACAATTAAATTACACATGTTTTTCTGTTATCGCCCCTAAAATTTAGATTTACCAAATTTTTTTAAGATTTTTTAAGATTTTATTTATTTATTTGAGAGAGAAAATGCACAAGCTGGGGAGAGGGGTGCAGGGAACCCACCACTATGGGGCTCAATCCCAGGACCTTGAGAACATGACCTGAGCCAAAGCTACATGCTTAACCAACTGAGCCACCAAAGTAAAAAAAAATTACCAAACTTTTAAAGATTATAAAGTGGATGTCAGTATTGCCCAACCTAATAAATAATTAATTATTTTTTGCCCACTTCACTTCAAGGTAAAGATGACATTTTAACAATGACTAAAAAAAGCTGTAACTTTTGAATAGAAAATTATGCTATGGAGAAAGTGTTTTGAAAACATATGTATGGAAATGTTTCTGTCATGCAGTCAGTGCCAAAGCCCACCTGTGTTACCTTCAAAACTTTCATATCTGCATTCATCAGAAATGGAAATATATTTTTTTAACTATCTAAAATCTTTCAAGTAAAGATTTTCAGTGAATTTGAAGTTATTTTTAAAAACATTTAGATGCATAACACTTTTTGAAATTTGCAAGAACATTGCTGAGTTCAAGAAAAACATTCACCTAAGTCATGGGTAGAGAGGAAGAGTAAATATCATTAATACTTAGAGTAGACTCTTTCCACTTACAGCAATTAAAATAAAGTATCAAGATAATTAAATCCAGGACCATATATTTTATATTTTATGAAGTAACTTATAAATTCAACATTTTAAAAAATAATGAATTCGTTTCTATCATATGCCTCTCACTGACAATATTGTTAATATTTTATAGTTTAGGGAGACCAAATATCAATATAATGGTAATGAGGTGACATTAGCAAGATCATAGTACAAGAAGTCCCAGCCCTCATTCCTCCACAGAAACACTGATACAACAATTATATTTGGGCCAAAATGGCTTTAAGTGAAATCCAGAGTACAGTTAAGAAGTTGCAGCACCTCTAGAACATAAGGCTGTAAAAAGTCACACCAAGATATATAAGAAGAGCACATTCACTTTGCCTGAATTAGTTCTCTCAAACCAGTTAGCTCTGTGCCAAGAAGATCGCCTTGGCCTGTGACCCCTCCCTCAAGGATGAAGTGAGAGTGGGATGTGTTCCTTACTCTCTGGCGTCCTGGCATTACGATGTGCTCCTCTGAAGGGCTGGTTTCTATTTCACCTCATACTGAGCATTGAAAGATCAGCAGAGCTTAGATACCTGGGACAGCGAGGAACAAAGAGAGAGAAGTGGATTTCCTCATAGAGCAAACACTGCTCAGTAAGACTGGGTAGAGCTGAAGAGCAGAGGCCTTCCCTCTCAAAGGAAGGGAGACAGTAAAGGGATTCTTGTCCCAGCCTTTTAGTGTGCTCCTTCAGTGGCTGGTTTTGATCTCACCTCACTGTAAGTGCTGAAGGGCTGGCAGAACCTGAGCACTTGGCACAGCTAGCAACAAAGGAAAGAAAACGGCATCCTCCTACAGCTGGCACTGCTCTGTGAGCTTGGGAATAGGTGCTATGTCTTCAAATGAGCAGATACCAATGCAATTCTACAAGGAACATGAAGAAGCAGGAAAATATGCCACAATCAAAGGGAAAAAAATCAATCTCCTATAACTGACCCAAAATAAATGAAGATTTATGAATTACCAGATGAACAATTCAAGCTGAGGGCCTAAAAGTAGTTCAGTGAGTTATAAGAAAACCCTGACAGACAATTAAATAAAATCAGGAAAATGATACACGAACAAAATGAGAATATCAACAAAGAGACATAAACCCTAATTTAAAAAAAAAATAGAAATAGTGGAGCTGAAAAATACAATAATTGAATTTAAAAATTCACTAGCGAATTTCAACAGATTGGTACAAACAGAAGGAAAAAATCTCAAGCTTGAAGGCAAGTCATTTAAAATTATCCAGTCAGAGGAGCAAAAAGAAAAAAAGAATGAAAAGTAATGAAGAAAATCTGAGAGGTTTTTAGGATCAGTAAGTAAACTAATATATACATTATAGGATTCCCAAAGGGGAAAAAAGAGAAAGGGAAAAAAGTCTATTTAAAGAAGTAATAGATGGAAACTCCCCAAATCTGGGGAGGGAAATAGACATCCTGATTTATGAAGTTCAGACAGACTGAATTTAAGAGGTCTACACCAAAACACATTAAATCAAATTGTCAAAAATCAAAGAGAATTTTTAAAGCAGCAAGAGAAAAGTGATTCATTATTACAAGGAAGTCCCCATAAGCCTACTGGCAGCTTTCTTAGCAGAAATCTTACTGGCCAGGAGAAAGTGGGACAATACAGTCCAAGTGCTGACAAAAAACTGCCACCTAAGGTTGCAATACCTGGCAATGCTGTTCTTCAGAAATGAAGAAGAAATAAAAATTTTCCCAAACAAAAGCTGAGGGAGTTCATCACCACTAGACCTACCTTACATAAAATGCTAAAGGGTTTTCTTCAAGTTGAAACAAAAAGACATTAATTATTAACATGAAGACATAGGAAAAGATAAAGTAACTGGTGAAGACAAATATATACAAATATATAATCAATTCAGAATGCTGTAACTCACCTTTAACTCTAGTATAAAAGTTAAAAGACAAAATAATAACTATAATAATAATGACTAGTTAATGGAAACAGAATATGAAATATGCAAATAGCAACATCAATAACATAAAGTATGATTGGGGAATAAAAGGATATAGTTTTTGTATGCAAGTGAATTTAAGTTGTTATTGGCTTTAAAAATACTGTTCTAAATATGAGATTCATGTATTCCCATGTGTGATATTGTGATTAATAATAAGAAATATATATTTTGTCTTAATCCCCTTTTCTGGCACAAAGCTCATAAAAACCCTTAGAATTTCCTAAGATGATGAGCACTATAAAGGTAACTTTTGTTATGCTAATGAGATGACTTTTGGAACTTACCTAAGGATGGGAGCTCATTGCCAGGGGAGTTAACCGTGTGATTAGAGGTTGGAACTTTAATCCCACTCCCCAACCTCTGGGGAAGGGAGAAGGGGCCGTAGATTTAGTCCAATCACTGGTAGTTAATGATTTAATCAATCATGCCTACATAATGAAGTTTCCATAAAAACCCAAAACCTACAAGATAAAAAGAGCTTCTAGGATGATGAACATGTGGTGGTGCTAGGGAGTGGTACATGTGGAGAGGGCCTGGAAACTCCACACCCTTTCCCCATATCTTGCCCTGTGCATCCTCTCCATCTGGCTGTTTCTGAGTTACATTCTTTTATAATAAACTGGTGATCTTGTAAGTAAAAAAAAAAAAAAAAATTATTGCGAGTTCTGTGAGTTGCTTTAGCAAATTAATTAAACCAAAGGAGGGTGTCACTGGAACCTCCAATCTATAGCTAGTCAGCGAAAAGCACAGATAATAACCTGGACTTGGGACTGGCACCTGAAGTGAGGGGGTGGGGTGGGTAAAGTCTTATAGGACTAAGGCTTTAACCTGTGGGATCTGATGCTATCTCCAGGTAACGTCAGAATTGAACTGAATTATAAAACTTTGAGCTGGTGTCAGAAAATAGCTTGTGGATATGTGGGAACCCTCCCTCACCCACCCACACACACTTTGGAGTTGGGTCCAGAAACCCCTTTACCATTATAATTACACACAAAAAAATTTACAGTAGGTACCCAAAAGATAAGGAGAAAGGAATGAAAGCCTATCATTATAAAAAATTTTCAAGTCACAAAAGAAGAATAGCAAGAGAGGAAAAAAGGAACAAAAGAACTACAAAACAGATATAAAACAATAAATAAAAGAGCAATAGCCCTTAACTATCAATAATTACTTTAAATGTAAATGGATTGGATTCCCTAATCAAAGGACCTAGAGCAGCTGCATGGATAAAAAACAAGATCCAATCACATGCTGTCTACAAGAGACTTACTTTAGCTTTAAGGATGCACATAAACTGAAAGTGAAGGGATGAATAAAGATATTCCATGTAAACGGTAATCTAAAAAGAGCAAGGGTGGGGTGTCTGGGTGGCTCAGTGGGTTAAGCATCTGCCTTTGGCTCAGGTCTTGATCCAGGGTCCTGGGATTGAGCCCCGCATCAGGCTCCCTGCTCAGCAGGGGGTCTATCTCTCCCTCTCCTCCCTACTCATGCTCTCCCTCACTCTTTCTCTCTCTTAAGTAAATAAATAAAATCTTTAAAAAAAAATAGAGAGCAAGGGTGGCTATACTTCTATCAGACGAAATAAATTTTAAGTAAAAAATTTGTCACAAGAGATCAAGAAGGCTATTACATAGTGATAAAAGAGTCAATTTACTAGAAAGATATTAAAATTATAAATATATATGCACCCAACTTCAGAGCACCTAATATATAAAGCAAATAGTAACAGAACTGAAGGGAGAAATAAACAGGAATACAATAATAGTGGGGTTTTTTTATTATTTACAATAACAGTATTATTTTTGTGTTATATTATATTATAATAAAACTACTTAAAATATTATTGAAGGAGACTTCAATATCCCACACTCAACAATGGATAGATCAACCAGACAGAAAATCAATAAGGAACCACAGAGTCAAACAATATGTAGACCAGACATATACAGATTGTTCCATACAACAACATCACAATACACATTCTCCTTGAGTACACACAGAACATTATCAAGGATAGTTCACATGTTAGGCTACAAAGCAAGTGTTAAAATGTTTAAGAAAATTGAAGTCATATTAAGTATCTTTTCCAACCACAGTGGCATGAAACTAGAAATCAGTAGCAGGAGAAAAATTGGGAAATTCACAAATATGTGGAAATTAAATAACACATTTCTGAAGAACCAACTGGCCAAAGAAAAAATTAAAAAGGAAATAAATATTTTCAGACACATTAAAATGAAAAACACTTTACTAAAATGTATGGGATGCAGCAAAAGCAGTACTAAGAGGGAAGTTTGTAATGATAAAAACCTACATTAAGAAGGAAAAAAAAAAGGAGGGTTGCCTGGGTGGCTCAGTCGGTTAAGTTTCTGCCTTCAGCTTAGGTCATGATCCCAGGATCCTGGGATCGAGCCTTGCTCGGGATCCCAGCTCAGAGGAGAGCCTGTTTCTCCCTCTCCCTCTACTGTTCCCCCTGCTTGTGTTCTCTCTCTGTGTCAAATAAATAAATAAAATCTTTTTTAAAAAAAAGATGCCAAATAAAAAATCTACATTTCAAGGAACAAGAAAAAGAAGAACAAACTAAGCCCAAAGTTAGTAGAAGGAAAGAAATAATAAAAGAGCAGAAATAAGTGAAAAACAGACTAGGAAGACAACAGAAAAAAAATCAATGAAACTGGGGAAAAAAGAAAGAAGACTAAAAATTATAAATGAGAAAGGACATTACAACTGATACTACAAAAATTCATGAGACAATATGATGAACATTATATGCCAACAAACTGGATAACTTAGAAGGAGAGGATAAATTCCTAGAAACATACAATCAACAATGAATGAACCATGAAGAAGTGTAAGATAAAAACAGACCACTAAGTAAGGAGATTAAATCAGTAATCAAAAACGTCCCAACAAAGAAAAGCTTAGGTTCAGATAGCTACACTGGGAAATCTACCAAATATTTAAAGAAAAATAAATGCTAGTCTTTCCAAAAAATTGAAGAGGAGGGAATTCACAAAACTGGCATCACCCTGACACCAAAGTCAAATAATAATACTACAAGAAAAGAAAATTATAGGCCAATATCCCTGATGAATACAGATGGGAAAATATTCAACAAAATTCTAGCAACCAAATTCAACAGCACAGTAGAAGGATCATACACCATGATCAGGTGGAATTTATCCCTTGGATGAAATGTTCAACATATGCAAATGAATAAATGTGATGCACCTCATTAACAGAATGAAAGATATAAATCATTTGATCATCTCAAAAGATGTGAAAAAAGCATTTGATAAAATTCAACATCTATCCATGATTAAAATCTCTCAACATATTGAGGATAGAGGGAACTTACCTAACATATTAAAGGCCATATAATGGGGGCACCTGGGTGGCTCAGTCGTTAAACATCTGCCTTCAGCTCAGGTCATGATCTCAGGGTCCTGGGATCGAGCCCAGCATCGGGCTCCCTGCTCCATGGGAAGCCTGCTTCTCCTTCTCCCACTCCCCTTGCTTGTGTTCCCTCTCTGACTGTGTCTCTCTCTGTCAAATAAATAAATAAAATCTTTAAAAAAAAAAAAGGCCATATATGACAAGTTCATAGCTAACACCAGAGTCAATAGTGAAAAGCTGATACCTTTTCCTCTAAGATCAAGAACAAGGCAAAGCTGTCCACTATTGCCACTTCTATTCAACACAGTACTGAGAGTCATAGCCAGAGCAATTTTGTAAGAAAAAAAAAGGGGTGGCATCCAAATCAGAAAAGAGGAAGTAAAAATGTCTGTGTCTGTTTGTAGACAATATGATGTCATATATAGAAAACTCTAAAACTCCATTAAAAGTCTGTCAGAACTAATAAGTTAATTCAGTAAGGTTGCAGGATATAGAATCAACATACTAAAATCAGTTGTGTTTCTATACAACAATGAACTATCGAAAAAGAAATTAAGAAAACAATCCCATTTAAAGTAGTATCAGAAACAATTAAATACTTTGGAATAAACTTAACCAAAGAGATAAAATATTTTAAGTTGAAAATTATAATACATTGATAAGAAATTACGGAAAACACAAATAATGGAAAGACATCCACGCTCATGATTGTTAAAATGCCATACTACCCAAAGCAATCTACAGTTTCAATGATATTTCCATCAAAATTCCAATGTCATTTTTACTGAAATAGGAAAAATAGGCTTAAAATTCATATGGAACTATAAAAGATCCAAATAGCCAGTGATCTTGAAGAGGAAGAACAAAGCTTAAGGTATTACACTTCCTGATTTTGAAATATATTACAAAGCTCAGTAATTAAAATGGTATGATATTGGCACAAAGACAGACATATAGACCAATGCAACAGCATAGAAAGCACAGAAACAAACTCATAGATATATGGGTAACTGTTCTTCCACAAGAGTGGAAAGAATACGCAATGGGGAAATTGATTATCTCTTTAACAAATGTTTTGAAACTAAATATGCACATGCAAAAGGATGAAATTGGACCTCTATCTTTCACCATACGTAGAAATCAACTGAAAATAGATTAAAGATTTCAATGCAAGACCTGAAAATATAAACACTTAGAAGAAAACATGGAGGGTGGGCTTCATGACATTGATCTTGGCAATGATTTCATGGATATGACACCTAAAAGATAGGCAAAAAGCAAAATTTGACCTTTGCATCTGAGTTATCAATAATGTTTTTTATGGTTCTCCAAAAAAGAATTATGGTATATACAATTGGGGAAAACATAATAGGCTAAATAAATGTCAATGTGCTATAAGGAATGCCGCGTCAATATCACTGGAGACATGATTTTGACATTTTTTGCCTTTGAAATTTCTTTTTTTTTAAAGATTTATTTATTTGAGAGAGAGAGAGAGAGCACGTGGGGGAGAGGGGCAGAACATAATGTGTCTTCAATGCAGGTTTTATTTTCCATGACTTTCAGATGTTCTGTTTTTTTCATGGAGCTTTTTCCCATTTATCTATATGTCCACCCCTTGGTATTTATTATTGTCATGTCTGATGGTAGGAGTGGTGCTAGTAATAGGACTCACGGGGTGATGTTAAAAGAAGTCAAAGTAGGAGTGGGGTAGGAATGAGTCCTCTTCTTTGGAAATAATGGAGGGGTAGCAGTAGGAATTGTTGCCATGTGAATGGGATTTCCTCTCACTTCCTATTTTTTATTTATTTATTTATTTATTTATTTTTATTATTCTTACTTGCTTTTTTTTAATTTTTTTAATTTTTTATTCTTATGTTATTCCCCATACATTACATCATTAGTTTTAGATGAAGTGTTCCATGATTCATTGTTTATGCATAACACCCAGTGCTCCATGCAGAATGTGCCCTCCTCAATACCCACCACCAGGCTAACCCATCCTCCCACCCCCCTCCCCTCTAGAACCCTCAGTTTGTTTTTCAGAGTCCATCGTCTCTCATGGTTCGTCTACCCCTCCAATTTCCCCTATTTTTTAATTAGTATTGGTTAACAAAGTCATTAACCTTTGTCAGTAAAATAATAAAAAAAAAAAAAACTGCCTTATGAGTTCTAATGATTTTTCAGCAAATACCTTGGGTTTTCTGAAGATGAAGCATTGTTTCATTCTTTCCCAAGCTATAATTCATTCTGTTTGTGCAGGTTCTGACTTGCCTGCCCTCAGATCCATTTTGTTGACTCTTCTTTGTTTCACGGGACAAACAATCCCTGCAAGAGTCATTTCCCACATTGCTGTGTTAGCCAGCTTCTGGTGTGTATGGCCAATGGAAAGTGTTAGCCAAGCTTGGAGGATAAAATACAGGGAGAAACTGGGACATTTTCCTTCCCTCTCTACTGATATCACTGGCATTAGCAATTTCTCCTCTGGGGTTCTAGTTTCTTTCATTCTGGTTCACTGGATGATGAGTTCATGCCCCTTTTCCTTTATGTCCCTCCACCCTAGGGACTGGCACCCTCTTTGGCTGCCAATCTCTGGGATAAATATTTAGCTTCATAGGTCCTCCATCCTTCATGAATTCAATTTCCTGAATTATATTATCTCAGTTTTAAATGCTTAAAAAGGTTCTGTCCTACCAACTGGATCTTGATAGAGGGTTTAGTGTATTATTATCTTGGCTAGAAATGTTTGAACATTTTACAAATTGTACTGATTTCCATGTCAACATCTATATTGACAAATAAAATTTTATCCATGCTGAGTTTATAGAAAATTTAAGCGATACATGTAAATATTTAGGAATGCATTGGGTGCCACAGTCCTTTTTAGAAATAGGCAAGATATGAATTAAAACACTTTTTTTGTGTGTGTGAGTGAAAACACTTCTTTAAAAGGTTTTAAGTGGTACCTGTCAAACCATTCATGAAATGTGTTAAATTTTACTTAAAACTAAATAATTTTAATCATGCTGTAAGTGGCTGAGAAATTATAAATACATGATTTAAAAAAATAGAGTTGAGGACTTCTATTAAAATATCATGTATATGTAACTAAAATCTTTCCATAAGTAAAGAGTAAAGAGCTGTTGATGAAATCCACAGCTTATTCTTTTTTTTTCTTTTTTTTTTTTTTTAAAGATTTTATTTATTTATTTGAGAGAGAGAGAATGAGAGAAAGAGAACACATGAGAGGGGATAGGGTCAGAGGACGAAGCAGACTCCCTGCCGAGCAGGGAGCCCGATGCGGGACTCGATCCAGGGACTCCAGGATCATGACCTGAGCCGAAGGCAGTCGCTTAACCAACTGAGCCACCC
>NC_138372.1:79860048-79868336 GCF_054177405.1 Leptonychotes weddellii | reverse complement strand
TCCACAGCTTATTCTTATTTGGAAGATAAAACCACCAGCAAGGTTAGACAACTTTCATACAGGACCTGCATACAATCCAAACAATATAAAATTACTAAGTGCCATACACCATAGAAGTGATCATTAACTCTGTAGATTTGGTAATAATTCCTCATAATTATAAAGCAGACATTTTGCTAACATGATTTTCAGATAACTGTTATTTAAAAAGTAGCTATATTTGAGACATTATAAAGTGTTTTATTACTTATTTTTCCCTCTGAACCACTCACTTTTTTTTCTAAAGTTTCATTCATTCATTCATTTATTCTTCAAATATAAATTAAGTGCCTTCTATGTAACAGGCACTATTCTAGGAGCTTGAGATATATCAGTGAGCAAAAGAAACAGAAGATTCTAGTCCTTGAGAATTTCCATTCTAGCTTTAAAACAACAACAATAACAAAAACATAGTAAAATATCTGGTAGTGGGCGCCTGGGTGGCTCAGTTGGTTAAGCGACTGCCTTCGGCTCAGGTCATGATCCTGGAGTCCCGGGATCGAGTCCCGCATCGGGCTCCCTGCTCGGCAGGGAGTCTGCTTCTCCCTCTGACCCTCCCCCTCTCATGCTCTCTCTCTCTCTCATTCTCGCTCTCAAATAAATAAATAAAATCTTAAAAAAAATAAAAAAAATAAAAAAAAATAAAATATCTGGTAGTGTTTAACTCTTAATAATGTCAATAGCCTATACTGTATTGTTTCTAATTTTTCACCTATAGGTAATGATTTTATATATATATATGTATAGGTAATGATATAGGCTATATGTATATATACTCACCCTAAATATAATTCATAAGGATTCATAAGCCAGGTGAATATTCTGTAAACACAGAAAAGAATAGTTAAGTGATAAATATTTAGTCCATGTGTAGGAAAAAAAAGTGTAAAGAAACCCACTGATCTAATCTACTCAGTAAAATTCAACCTTCTAAAGGATCAAATGGTTTATGGAGCATTTTGTCAATGTTGGTGAGCAATTATTCTCCACTTTCATGAACTACAAGACAAAAGATTTAAATTTAGAGGAAATTGTACATAAAAGTTGTGAAACACTACAATACACTGGAAATATATGAAATGTTTTCTGGGGATCATTAAGCATTGGTTTAACAAGTACATTTCTGAAATGATTTGGACATAGTAAGAAAGAATGCAAATCAATGGACTCTCAATGGCTCTTTCACTGTATCTAAGTTATGATTTTGGTTACTTTTTAGTGTTTACTTTCTTTTAATTTGCCATTAAAAATTCAACTAAATCATTCAACTAACCATATTTATAATCTGATAAGGAAAGTTTGGGGTGATAAGGTTATAGGTTTGTTTTTATTTATAAATTTGTTTCCTTTCTTAAGGAAGAAACAATAAAGATCACATTTAGTTTTGAAAGTCAAGGTCCCCTGGACATAGCTTAGATCAAAGGTCAGACAAAGAGTTAATTTGCTCTCCTTAATAAATCCACAGAATGAAGTAGTAGGTCTTCCTTGGATATCTGTTGAGTACAGAAATGAGACTGGAGTTGACAGCTAAAAGAAGGAAGTGTAGAAGTCTTAGTGACATAATGGCAGGCAGGGAGTGGTTCAAGAACTTCAAAAAGACAAGGATATCTAGTATTGAACTTTGATTTGCAAAACACAGTATTACATAGAAAATTGCTGATTGTAGCAGGCAATCAGGGAATACCTGGTATGGAAAAATAATCTGGATAGGAAGAAAAAGTTATAGGACTTAAAGTACTGTTGAGAATACAGGAAGCTTTGGAAAAAGGTTGACTGGAGGGACTAGATAAACCAAATGTCCCACCCACACTCCACCCTGTCCATCCAAAGATACTGGAGAGTATCTAACCTTTCCACTATATGTGCAAGTAAGATGGTAATCCTTGTATTTGAATATTTAAATATAACGTCATTACTGGAACTTAAAGATTTTGTATTACCAAAAGTCATCTTGATTATGCTTATACTTTATTATTTCAAGTATAATAAAATAAGATCATAATGTATCTCTAAAGGTCTTTAATCTAAACAAATAAAATACAAAACTATTCATAACAACTTTTATTAACTACTTGAGGGAGAGCATACTAGTTGCAACTTAAATGAAGAACTAACAGTGTGAGTACACAAGAAATAATTCTGCCTCTTTTAGATAAACCAAAGTATCAAACACCCTTTAAAATACTACTAGTGATGGTAAAACACATGGACAATTATATGTTAAATAAATAATAAATTTCAGCTGAAGGCTTAGTTTTTAAGAAAATTAATACTTGGAAGGGTTAAATCCCATCTAATCCTTTAGAGAAGAAGCAGAATGAAATTATGTTTACAGGATATTCAAAGAATTCATTTAAAGTCAAGTCTTCCCTGCAGTTTCAGGCTAAGAGAGTTTCGTTTCTTGCATAATATTAGCAAATTTGGGGAATCTTAATCATATCTTTGAGAAAGTACTACTCCCTCACGTGAGTATATTTTTAAACATTTACTGCATTCTTATGGTATAGCTTGAGGCCATTTTTTTCCTTTTGGTCAGAATACATCTCCAAGTTAATAACTGATGTCAGTGTTTCCTAACTACATTTAAGAAAAATCTTAGATTAACCTGCATACAGTAGCATTATGGATTCTTCCCATCCCTTTGCTAACATTTAATGGAGAAAGGAAAACAAGCTGTAAGGTATGGTGGAGACAGGTAGGGAGAGATATGGTATGTACTCATGAATGTACAAAACATTTATAACTGGGGTTACCAATATCACAGTTATCTTTTAATGATATTAAGGAATAAAAGTACCCTTGCTCTCATATTTACCTTGGCAAGTTCATAGATATGTCTTGGACTGAAATGATTGAGAAACAGTGATTTACACACATGGAAAAATATGATTTAACTAAAAGTAACTATATTTCCTTAAAGTCTTTGTTCTCATATAGTCACTAGGAAAATATGATTTAAATAAAATAAATATATTTAACTATCTTTTCTTATAAATGTGTGAGTGTGTATGTGTGTTTGAGATAATTTTAAATTTACTTTGCTGGATAGTATGAAAGGGAACGATTTTGCCCATTGTAGAAGGTACACCAACATGGTGTTAAAGAGATTTGGATTCTAAAGCAAGTTCACCAACATACGTTGCTATATATGTGAATTGAGGCAACACCATTAACTAATCTATCTTTAGTTCCTGGTTTATAAAATAAGTTGATTGAATTTTTAAAATCTTCAATATTTCCTTTAGGTCTGATATTCTTTGAAACAACATGTAATGAAGAACATTTTAAAATATTACAGTCTTCTTTAACACCAAAATGAATTTTGTTGGTATGTTGATTTTTTGTTGAAATTTCTATAGAAATTTAAATTATTTTATGTTTCCAACAGCAACCAGCAGAGTTATGGTCAAATGTTATATTCTGGTGAATGTGTATTTAAAAAAAAATACAGAAAATTTTTTGATTCATTATTCATTCATGCACTCAGCAAATTTTCATTGAAGACTTAGTATATTGAATTACCTCCTGGAGATAAAAAGAGCAGGCAAATGCCATTCACAAGTTCAGTTTCTTGATATCCTGCTTGGCAAATTAATTTTACCATTTTCAGAAAGTTCTTGTCAAAACAAGTCACAGAGGAAAATGTTATAAAATTATAAATTGCAATGGAAAAAGTGTTTGATCTGAAAATTAAATCTATCCTTATGAATGGGTAAGACAAAATTAATGATGAAGTTGTTACCAAAAACCATAGAATCTAAGCAGGTAAAGGGATATGGAAAATTCCACCCGAATTGAAGTGAGTCTAGAAATCCAGTTCCACAGCTTCAAAGATCAGTTATTATGGGACAACCTAAATATGGGGGAAAAAGTCTGATCATGAAACCAAACTGACTCCTTTCTTTGTGACTAATACTCTATTTCTGGAAAATATGCATTTCAAAGCACCATGAAGAGCTGAAATTATGAAAGAGGAATTCAAAGGCTTGAAAGCTCAGCTGGTCTGAGGTGAGGAAAAGAATGTAGGGTTTGAGACACCAAAGTAAATTACTCTGGGA
The DNA here is from genome assembly GCF_054177405.1 of Leptonychotes weddellii. Classification (NCBI taxonomy): domain Eukaryota; kingdom Metazoa; phylum Chordata; class Mammalia; order Carnivora; family Phocidae; genus Leptonychotes; species Leptonychotes weddellii. Next base: position 79,864,239 of record NC_138372.1, on the reverse strand, counting down.
CTGAACTCTGGGAAATCAAGGACCATACCCTACAACGACCCTTTTCAGGGTCAAGATTTACTGAATATTACTATTTATGACTGTTAAACTTAAATTTCATACTCTTTCTTTAATCAAAACCTTTCTCATTTATACTAAATCCTTTTCGGATGAAAATATTTAGTTTGAGATGATTTCATTATTTTTCAAAAAATGAATTCATCACAATTTACTCGTAACAAAATTCTTGATCCTTATTTAATATTAGCATTAAGCATACTTACGGGAACATGATACACATTTTAAGAATAAAAGCAGCAATATGCAATGAAGAACATTTAAAACTATCCTTGTCTTTTTGGACACCAAAATAAATTTTGTTGGTATGGGGTTTTTATTGAAATTCAAAAACATATTTAATGACTTGCTTTCTACCTAAGTATTAAAAATGTGATAAATATATGACCATAGAGAACTTTATTTTGAATGATTAGCCTTGAGTCAGACAAATATTTTCAGTTAGTGTTCCAGTAGTCAAATCTCCTGTCTAATTTAAATCAGCATCATTAAAGCTATCATCTCTGTCAGAAAAAAATTAAAGTTAGCACATCTGCAAGGCAGTGCAGCTCGCCAAGTCCCACTGTCTGCAGACAGGCTGCCCAAACAAACAAAAAGTAAATAAATAAAATAACGAATGTCACTTTTAGTCATTTGTGCTGAAGCACAGTGCTACTCTTTGCTTGAATGCTGCTCGTGGAGGGAGTTCAAAAACAGGAAATGAAAGGGGAAAAAGAGGCTCTTTCACAAATTACTGACTCTCTAGACACCAAACTGCTTTTACCTCTGAATTCTCTGCTTGTAAAAATCCTAATTTATCATCACTCCGGAAGAAATTAAAAAATATGCTACAAATTAATAGTCTGATATGACTTAAAATGTAAAAGTTACTTTTATCTTTTTGATAATCTTTCCTTGACAAAGTTTGTCTGACCAAAGAATCTGAAGAAAATAGGCTCCTTATTAATAGCCCCTCTCTAAAAGATGCTATTTCTCAGAGATGCTATTCTCGGAGATCTTCTCTGAAAATAGTCTAATTTCATGCACAGATGAAAAGTGTCTACCCTTATTTGTTTAACAGCTCCAGTATGAAAAAAATAGAAGGAAACTACTAAAATAGTAGAAAACGACATTTGGGGTTTCTAATTTTCATAAAATTTCTTAAATTACTTTTAAAAAAAATTCAAGGTCCTTAAATGGGAGGAAAAATGCATTTTTAGTGCATGGGCTGTTTTCAATTTTTTCCACCCTACTTCAGTTGACTACAGCATGAAAAGAAACCAAAAAACTATTTCACACTAAATGTACTGTAGGAAGGGAGTGGTGCTAGTGGTTAAAGAGTGGGATTTGTAGCTCAATTTTTTGAGTGCTATTTCTGGCTTAATCCCTGGCAAATTCTGTGGTTTTGTGATAGTTGCTTATATGGTCATATATGGGTTTGCCTATCTGATGACCGGGTGTTGTGAATGCTCTGGACTCCTAAGAAGAAAAGTGAAATAGAGACTTGCATTAAGCTGATCCCACCTCTTTTAATATAATGCTTTATTTCAGGTTTGTCCTCATAATATTCTCTGGTACCTACCATAGCTAATGTCCACCGGATATTGAAATTGTGCCCATCTTTCCATATCCAACCTGAATAACATTGTGTCCTAATCATTAAAGTTCATTTGGTTGTGAGAAATAGGAATCTTCTCTGGTTAGGTTAGGCCACAAAGGAAATTTTTCTTCCACTTATGGAGGAGTTGATTTATCACAATTTTATGATTGAGATAACTTAAGCCTGTCGTAAATGTGGGTCACCATTCAGAATAGTAAATATAGATTTCAATTGATTTGCTTGATATATATCCTATGGGATATTTTACACAAGAACCAAAATAAGACTAGTTTACTTTGTTATCTGACAGGTGCAATGAATGACATTCACTATAGACTGAATGTTGTGTCCCCCCACCCCCCAATTCATATATTGGCATCCAACCCCTGATGTGATGGTATTTGGAGGTGGGGCCTTTGTTAGGTAATTAAGTTACAAGGTGAAACATTGGATTTGCGCTCTTATAAGAGAGTCTCAGAGAGCTACATTTCCCCTTCCATCATTTAAGGTTATAGTGAGAAGATTGTCATCTATGAACCAGGAAGCGGGCCCTCTCAGACACGAAATCTGATGGCATCTCGATCTTATACTTCCCAGCTCCCAGAACTGTGAGAAATAAGTTTCTGTTGTTTATAAGTTACCCAATCTATAGTATTTTCTGTTATAACAACCCAAGCAGACTAAAACATTTTTCTTTTAAAAGTATCTTAATTCTGATCAATAAAAGCAGACTATTGCTGTCTTACTTAAAGCTATGTACACATCCCTGCTTATTATAGCCGTAAATAAAAAATGTTCTTGTTCCTGAACTTGTCTTGTTATTTTTTTTGTTAGTGATAGAAAGACATATATTGGTATATTCATATCTATAGCTGTCTATCACTCTTAAAATACCACTTACTTTAGAAAGTAGAACATCAGTCTGTACCAAATTTGCCAGTGTGGGGGGTTTGGGAGCAAGATGGCAGAGGAGTAAGAGACCTGGATTTTGTCTGGTCTCAGGAATGCAGCTGGATAGGGATGAAACCATTCTGAACACCTACAAACTCAACAGGAGATCGAAGAAAAGAATAGCAACAACTCTCTGAACAGAAAAGTGACCACTTTCTGGCAGGTAGGACGTGCGGAGAAGTGAATCGAAGGCGATATTTGGGAGGATAGACGGCGGGGGAGGGGGCCTCCGTTGGCCGCTTCTGGCAAGTGATAGAGCCGCGGAGCACAAAATCGGAACTTTTAAAAGTCTGCTCCGCTGAGGGACGTCACTCCGGTGGCTAAGTAGGGGGTGGAACCCTCTGGGACAGTGTGGTCTCAGGACCCTCGGGGTCACAGAAAGACCGGGGGTGCCTGGGTGCGGCAGAGCTCCCAGGTATCAGAGCAAGGAAGCCGGCTGCAGAAACTGAGCTGAGGCGTGAGCTCTCAGCTCGGGGTTGCCATAAACCATGATCCGCGGCACAGTCGGGCCACTGCTCCTCCAGCAGGGACCGAGCAAGCGGCAGATCCGGGCAGACTCCCCTTCCCCCACAGGAGGAGTGGCGCGGGAGTGCACCGCAGGGATCTGCTGGGTTTGGAGACTCCACACCGGGTCGGGTGCCAGAGATAGAAATGCTGGGTCACAGGCCGGGTCAGCACGGAGTGCGGCCGGAGACTGGGGAGATGGGAGTGACTGAGTGCTTTTCTCTGGGGGCTCACTGAGGAGCCGGGCCGAGTTCTTGGCTCTTCCCAGGCAGAGATTGGGAGGCCGCCATTTTCACTCTCATCCTCCAAAGCCGAACGGAAAGCTTGCAGGGAACAAAAGCTCCCGAGAGCAAACCCGAGCAGATTACTTAGCTCGGACCAGGCAAGGGTGGGGCATTCTGCCCCGGCAAAGACATTTGGGAACCATGTCAACAGGCCCATTCCCCAGAAGATCTGCCAGAACAGCCAGCCAAGACCAAGTTTACCGATCAATGAGAATGGCAGAACTCCAGCGCTAGGGGAATACTGCACATAGAATTCATGGCTTTTTTATCATGATTCTTTAATCTTTCAAAGTTAATTTTTTTTAACTTTTTTTTTAAATTTTTCTTTTTCCCTTTTTCAACCAACATCTTATCAATCCCTTTTTTAAAAAAAAAAAACATTTTTATTTTTCATTTTTAGAGTCATATTCTATCCCTTCATAGTAGTTACCATTATTTTTGGCATATATATATATAAGTTGTTCTCTCTTTAAAATTTTGAGATAGTTTCTTCTAACAGATCAAAATATACCCTAAATCTCTAGTGTACGGTTTTGTTCTACTCTCCTGCCTGATCACATTCTCTCTCTTTTTTTTTCTTTTTTTTTAATCCTCTTCTTTCTTTTTTCAAACAACTTCTTATCAATTCCTTTTATAAGATTTTTTATAATTTTCATCTTTACAGTCATATTCCATCCCTTCATCATATCAACCCTTATTTTTGTACATATATAAGTTTTTCTTTAAAATTTTGGGAGGCACTTTCTTCTAACAGACCAAAATACACCCAAAATCTAGTGTGTGGCATGGATCTATGCACCAGCCTGATCCTATTTG
>NC_138372.1:79829596-79859548 GCF_054177405.1 Leptonychotes weddellii | reverse complement strand
CTCCTACACTGTTGGTGGGAATGCAAGCTGGTTTAGCCACTCTGGAAAACAGTATGGAGTTTCTTCAAAAAGTTGAAAATAGAGCTACCATATGATCCAGCAATTGCACTACTGGGTATTTACCCCAAAGATACAAAGGTAGGGTTCCAAAGGGGTACGTGCACCCCGATGTTTATAGCAGCGATGTCCACAATAGCCAAACTGTGGAAATAGCCAAGATGTCCATCGACAGATGAATGGATAAAGAAGAAGTGGTTTATATATACAATGGAATATTATGCAGCCATCAAAAGGAATGAGATCTTGCCATTTGCAACAACGTGGTTGGAACTGGAGGGTGTTATGCTGAGAGAAATAAGTCAATTAGAGAAAGACATGTATCATATGACCTCACTGATATGAGGAATTCTTAGTCTCAGGAAACAAACTGAGCATTGTTGGAGTCGGGGGTGGGGTGGTAGGGATGGGGTGGCTCGGTGATAGACATTGGGGAGGGTATGTGCTATAGTGAGCGCTGTGAATTGTGCAAGACTGTTGAATCTCAGATCTCTACCTCTGAAACAAATAATGCAATATATGTTAAGAAAAAAATTTGCCAATGTGATAACATTTTCTCTAGATTGTATTATTTTTATAACTGAAATATATGGAGGAGTAACAATTTCTTGATTTTAATATTTATTATATAAATCTTGATTTCTCTACATGTGCTCTTTGATTAATTTTTTACATTATTTACAAATATTGTTTATATATAACTGTCTTTTAGAAACAAATATTTTGGATAGTATGGAGGAAGAGAATAAAATCTCTCTGAAAGAGCTTCAAGAAAAGTTGAGCAGTCAGAAACGATAAAATAAAGCAAACCCTATATAAACATATATTTACGTGTTTATGATATACAAAATAAACATTTATAAATTATTTATTTTTTTATTGTCAGGAATTGGCTTATGTAGTCATGGAGGCTGAGAAGTCCTTTGATCTACCTTCTGCAAGCTGGAGACCCAAGTGATATAATTCAGTTGGAATCCAAAGGCCGGATAACCAGGGAAGCCAACAGTATAAACCTCAGTCCTAGGGTAAGAGGCAATGAGCTGAGCTGAGATATCTCAGCTAAATGTTTGTCCTTGAAGCAGGAGAAAGGGGTGTGTGGGATACCTGGCTGGCTCAGTCAGTGAAGTGTGCAACTCTTGATCTTGGGGTTGAAAGTTCAAGCCCCACATTGGGTGTAGAGATTACTTAAAAATCTTAAAAAATTGGGCGCCTGGGTGGTTCAGTTGGTTAAGCGACTGCCTTCAGCTCAGGTCATGATCCTGGAGTCCTGGGATCGAGTCCCGCATTGGGCTCCCTGCTCGGCAGGGAGTCTGCTTCTCCCTCTCACCCTTACTCTTCTTGTGCTCTCTCTCTCTCTCTCTGTTTCAAATAAATAAAATAAAATCTTTAAAAAAAAATAAAAATCTTAAAAAATAAAAAAAAAGGAGAAAAGGGTGTGTAATAAAATATGTCATGGACTAACACTTTAAACCTGTTCTTAGACCTCCCTTTCTTCAACATTTCTCACTTAACAATGACTGTTAAAAGTCTATTTTTTCCAGTTTCCATTGTGTTCTCTCCTCATCTTTTCCTTCTAGTTGCCCTGGAATTCCCCCTTAAGATATGTAATTTTCTCCCATACTGATTGCTTTTCTTGCAAAAATACTCAATCTTTCATCCCTGTCCTGAAATTTTGAGGAATAAAATTCTCTGACAGTGCAAGATTCAGGAAAATGTCTTAGTAATAGATTTGGAATGTAAATGGACTCAAAGAGGTCCACAGGCTATGAGAATAATAGGCTGGATAGGCGTTCCTTTTAAATATTTCCCAGGAATATTGCTAAAGAAAAGGGTGGTAAAGACTGAGCCAGGTTTTCAATAAATAGTAAGAAGTACCTTTTCTGGTCTATAGTCAGAGACTAAATAAGTACATATTTGTTCAGAGCACTATAATATCCATCACAAAATCTCTCGATGTTTACATTTCATTAAGTTATTTATGTGAGCTACCAAGGTGTGTATGTGTGTGTGTGTGTGTGTGATTTATGTGTGTATTTAAAACATTTCGATCATTACGTGATCAAATTTTATGTAAGTTTAATCTCAAATAAAATCCATTTAAAACAGTACTAAAGAATATAGATTTTGGGGCGCCTGGGTGGCTCAGTTGGTTAAGCGACTGCCTTCGGCTCAGGTCATGGTCCTGGAGTCCCGGGATCGAGTCCCGCATCGGGCTCCCTGCTCAGCGGGAAGTCTGCTTCTCCCTCTCCCGCTCCCCCCTCTTGCTCTTTCTCTCTCTCACTCTCTCTCTCAAATAAATAAATAAAATCTTTAAAAAAAAAAAAAAAAGAATATAGATTTTGTAAAAAAAAATCACTTTCTATAAGTAATAACAGTTATTCTCAAAGTAGGATGCCTTATTTTCTAATTAATTGACTTATTAATAGATTTTTGTTTCTTTACCCGAATGTTAAGGTTCTAGGATTTTAGCCAATATCCCATTCAAATATTTAAAATCACTATCCCTATATATGACATATTTTTGAGAATAACTCATGGCACTATTTTTACCATGGTCTGTATTTTTAGTACAATATGAATATGTTTATATATGAAGTAAAATTTTTATTTGTCACTAATGATTTGAAATCCTTATATGAATTCCTTGACATTTTCCTTCTTTCATTCTTACCCATTCAGCAAAATTTAGTCAGATATTCTGCTTCAGAATTTTTGGGTAGGAATAGTAAGAGAAGACAATGGAGACTATTGGAAGCAGTGATGGTTGTTGTCAATATCAAAGTGCACGGGAGGTTAGACCCAAACCATACAGGATTCTTATTATCATGAAATTGTAGAAATGAGCAGATCTGAACTTGATGAGACTGTATCAGCAGAATGGATCCGTCTGAAGTTTGAACACTGATATAGTAAAATATTCCAGTAAACTGTGCCTCAGGGAATATGTGGAACTTTGTCTTGATTGTCTACACCTCAAAAATCTTTTTTCATCAGTGGCGCTGGTGTTCAGCCTTCCTTCCAGGTTGGCAAGAGTCCCATGGTATTGCCAATATCTTCCTGGGGATCCAATCCCATCTTGGGTCTCAAGAATACAATGACTCATATCTAAATTTCCAATGCTTTAAAATAATGGACAAAATCACTTAAACAGACTCTTTTGTGTTTTAAATCTTCATTAAAGTGCACAGTTAAGTGTAAACAAAACCATGCAGAGCTCAATGAGAAGAGGAAGCCAAGACGTTCAAGATACAACATAGAATGAATGTGTAGTTTAGAAGAAAATGTGTAGTATAGAAGGAAATATTTATCTAAGGCTTGATATATCTTGTGCCTCAAAGTTTTAAAATTTTGAACTAGAAGTTTTTTGTGTTTTTTTTTTTAAGATTTTATTTATTTAAGAGAGAGAGAGAGCACAAGCAGGGGGAGAGAGAAAAGCAGACTCCCCACTGAGCAGGGATCCCAGGACCCTGGGATTATGACCTGCCGAAGCAGATGCTTAACTGACTGAGCCACCCAGGCGACCTGAACTAGAAGTTCTTATGTAATACTTATAATTTTCAAGATGTTCCATGCATTTACAAAATATTAATGTAATAATGATATTTCTTCTGTTTAACATATTGAATGCTTTTTTTCCTTTCTCTTCTTAGAAAGTATAAAATGACTTAAGGTAGTGTTTCCTGTCTGCAAAAGTGTATAAAGTCATAAAGTGATTTTAAAATTCCAGAAGAGAGTGAAACTTGAGCGTTGGCATTGAAATAAACAGAACTTATCTTCATTTATCTTTAAGAACAAGCTTTTTATTTCTTAGAAATGTATTCAAAGATATAACTCTTTAGTTAGATTTATAGATTTTTTTAAAAGCTATAAATAAGGTCAGTAACATTACCTTTCCTTATTTTAAGATTTGTAGTATTGGGGATTTTATTCATTTTAATAGTTAATCTATAAGAAAAATAATGTGCCTACTATAAAATACAAAAAAATATATTCTAAAAATGCATTATTTATAAGGAAAGAATTGATGAGAGCAGAAGTGTGAAATAAAATTTTTGTCACATATTCAGTTTCTGTATTCCTAGTTTGAATTCTGAGTATGCCTAACATCATCCTTAAAATGAAACTATTAAAATTACCACATCCCTGCCTTATATGAAGACCAAAACAACAAAATAAGAATTTTGAATAAAAAAGTTATTATAGTGACAAAGGTGTTTTGTGTTTAAAAGCATATCTTCATATGAAATATTGCTTGTTTTACAACCATTTAAATCCATATGTGATTTTCCAGTCTTAACAGATTACATTGTGAAAACTTTCAAAATAGGATCTATTGTTTGTACAGCATTTGAATGTGCAATAATTTGACCATACCAGCACTGGCAGAAAATATAATATTGGGAGGGTATTAAATACTGAGAATCTGCAAAACAAGTTAAGTTTGGAGTTATTCATCACAGATGTTTTAAAAATCAGATCTATTTCAATATTTAACCATATTCACTAGCCTTAAATCTTGTATTTGGCCTTTGTTATTGCATCAAGAGAATGTATAAGACTGTCATATAAAAATAACAGCAATATTGCATATAATTCAGAAATCTGTTTTTTCTGAGTCTTCAGTTTCCAAAGCACATGCATTTGGTTCCAGAATGAAATGAATTGGTACAAATGGTGGAGGGACAAAACAGATTACATATGGCTGCCTGGAAGTAATAATCTTTTTAAGTCAAAAATACTGACAAATGCCAGTGGGGTGGATCACTCTGTGAAGGCAGGGGAGAGGTGGAAAAAAAAAGGAGTCTACTTATTTGAGAAGGTGCAGTGATAGATGTGGTCATCTTGGCTCCTTTTATTATTTATATTATGAAATGCTAAGTGTCCAAAAAAAAAAAAAACTATTTGTATGAGTAAATTCTTAAGAGGAAATAATCTCTTTAAAGAAGCTGAAATCCTTACCTTCAGCAACCTTATTTTATTAGGAACAGCCAGTGTGAATCAAGATGACTACAACTCCAATGATAGATGGGGCACCATATACAGTGAAACATCATTGGGATATATCATTGGTATGGTACTTCTTTTGGCCATGACACGTGGTTCATTTAAATATTTAAAATCCCATCTTCTACTTCTACTGATAGAGATGTTGATGCTGTCCGGTACCACTCTGTAAAAAGTTGTGCTATATTTTTGCTGACACACCAGGAGCTTAGTAAAAGCCAAATCTATTCAATTAAGAAGAAAAAAAGATACAGAGAGTAAAAATATCTTGACAAAGGTCCAAAACATATCCAAGTTTTCACCCTGAATCATTTTGTTCTCGTTCCTCTTTTCTACTTTGGACAATTATGAAAAAGAACTAGGATAACAAATATAGCTAACTAAAGTATATTTTAAGAGAGGTGTACATGCGTGTACAAGGCCATATTCCTTGCTTGTTGTGGGTTCACTTATATTTTGTTTTCTTTAGGTTATTTTAAACAGGATGGGTCAGTCATTTCTGAGTTGGCTCCTTCAACACTCTAACAGACCAAACTTTTCATCCAAAGAGTCTGTTTTATCATGGAAATTGGGCTAAATTTGGATTTCTCTGAAGTTCTGTAAGTTGTTTCACAGGAAAGGTGCCAAAAAATACCCAGTCGTCACTATGGGGTACTTGTGAGCTAGGATGGACTATGGAAATAAACTTTTCTGTCCTCTCCCCGCCCCCACTTTTTACAGTACAATGGCCCATCTGTGAGGTAAGAGGGACTAACACCATTTTTAAACAGAGCCTAATTTTTAGCCTCTCATGTATTAGAAAAACTGTAAAATAAATGTCAAACTGCTTAGTCATTTCTTTCTTAAAATAATTGACCTAAGTTCAGAAAAGGGCAAGAAAGACAAACCATTAGGCACAGTAAGAGAGGGATTATATTCAACAGCAATTTTCTTTTAAAAGTTTTAAGTATTTCTGATGTGTGTGAGAGTTTCCCACCCCCATAATAATTTCTCATTCAATAAGTCAAATTTGGTGCAATGGTTTTAGTTATAGTAAAATGGAGAAAATGTATATACATATAGTAGGTATATATGTGTATACTTTATATACACTATACATATTATATATATCAATATCTATGTTATATGTAAAAAAATAGGAAGGACAAAGCATCAATATGAGAAAAGAAGAATGATTTAAAAGATGACGCATCTTTTCTAAAATCCTGCTACTTAATCGTCTTAATCTTCTTCTTTCCCCTAGTTCTACCTGTAGTGATTTAGGTCTTATTATGTAGAGTTCTGTCTATTTCCAGTACTTTATTACTATTTGTATTCTGGGCATCCAGCTCTGGACCAGGCTTCTTCATTCCCAGGTTGGTTATTGAGGTCTCCATATTTAAAACATGGGTTCTCAATCTGTATCCCCTGATTCCTAGAGATACGTGAAGAGATTAAGGGAGATCTATGAACTTTTCATAATGTTCACTAAAGCTCCATGAACTCTGAAGACTGTCTAGAACATTTAAATTCCTCTAATCTGACCTCCCACTCAATTATCAAATTATCTTAGTTTCTCTGAGAAGCCAATATGGACAGTCAACCTAAAATACTGCTACAAAAGAAGTGACCAATTTTTTTCTCTACACCATTTCCATCTTGGTTTTGAAAGGCTTACAAACAGAACGAATTCTACAAAGTTGAGCAAACAACTCCAAACGTTGTTTTTTAATGTGACAAGATAGGAAATGTCATACAGCTAATTGTGCTCCAAATTAGAGACCTATGTCAAGGAAACTGCCATATTCTGTTAGATTCTGAATCTATGTATGAACGGCAAGGACTGGCTGAAAGATGACCTAGGAAGTGATACCCCTGGAAGTTATGCCTTGAGAAGTTGAAGGTGGTGAGGTGTGTGCCTTCCAGCTTCCCTCTGTTCCCTTTGTTGTTTAGTGTTACCCTTCCCTCTGCTGAATTCACCCCCCTGTAAATCCATGAGCTGGCTCCTGGGAGGCTCCAGGTCTGGCCTCTGGCTACAGACTGCAGGAGTTAGACATAATTACCTACTCCTTACCATGAATCTACTATGCTTCCTTCCAGAGGCATTAATTCAGACCCAGATTATGCCTAGCTGGGCAGTGGCCAGAGGAATTTAGACCACAGAGTACAGAAAGCATAAGGTAGTAATAACTCTATTCACCCAAGACACTTTGCCTAAAAGGACCCTTTCACCCCAGTGAGAAGGCCTGAGATGTGACCAGAAGGTGGGGCGTGCTTAGACTGACTGCATTATTTCTCACCTTCTAGAACAGTATCAGGCCATGGAATTCTCAGTAAATCAGGAGAGCTACTGAGAAACAATTTGGAATATCATTCCTACATGTTGCTGCAAGCGCTGTTAACTATCTCTGGCTATTGAGTTGATTCAGGAATCTGGCAGCCTCACAAATACATATTTCTGAACTTTGTATTTATTTTGCTCTTTTACATCAAGGGGAAGTCCTGTAAAACAAGTTCAGAAGTATACAAAGAATTGAACAGAAAAATCATGTTTCAGAAAATTTGGCAACTGAAAATACACATGAATTTTTCATTTTGAGAAGATGAAGGATAATTAAGATGGTAAATTGACCCATGTTTCCATCAAAAGGTTCTTACTTTGTAATTGTACTTTCCACATTTAAACACAATATAATATGTAATCATTTTATGAAATTACATGAACAACTTGAGTTGGATTCTGAAAAGCTAGCTGGTGATATTTCTCTGCAGCTAGTATAAGGCATCCCAAATATTCTGCCAATAGCATTTCTAACATAAAGTGGGGTTTTCATTTGTTTGTTTGTTTTAAACCATTATCGAAGAAGTAAACTTCTTGATGTGGGAATGGTTCTTTGTCACAGAGGCTGACAGTCATGTTGCAGGTATTTTTTTGATTTAGTATTAGTTGCAATCCTTAAGCATTGAAACATCTTAAATACTCAGTATAGGTCCTGGGCATAGTGTCCAGTCTTTGTCAACAGGAAAATGTATTCATTCACTCAGTCCATCTCTACTAAGTGCCTAATGTATGCTGGCTACCTTGTTGGGCACTGTTCCAGAAAATTTTTGAAAGAGATCTCAGGAAATATTAAGGAGCAAAAAGGAGCCAACAGGAGGGAGTAATTTAAGCTTGGAAAAAATGACCAGGGAATCTCTATTCCAGGTTTAAGTGGATTACTTTGAGGAAGGGTAAGTAGAAGGAATTTAGAAACCTGCCCCTTATTATTTTCTCTTTTGAGTGACCATGTTTTCAGCTCCTCTGAGGCCCTTTACAGGACCTGTGGGCCTAAACGCTTGGAGATCTCTGCTAGTTGCCTTCCTTGTATTTTCTCCTCCCCCTTTGCCCCCTCATTCGAGATCAGGTCAGAATCAGCTGGAAAATTAAATTACTCACCCCCTCAATGTCAGCTCCCATACATCTCTTTCTCCTCCTGCCTCATGAGTACAGTTCAGCTCTTTTAAGAGACGAGACTCTGAATGAAGGTAGTGCAGAATTTAAACATTTAAGAGAGAAACTTGTCAGTTTCAGAACTCGAAGGACAGCTTCACTATAAGATCAGGGGTTTTGACCTCTTGGGTCCCTCCATCTCACCTTCATCCCTTTCTTCTAATTCTTAGTTTAAAAATTAAAAATAAAATAAAATAAAAATACTTTTCGGAGCAGGCAGAGCAAGGAGTCCTCTGGTTCCACGTCTGCTATAAGAAGCAGATTTTTGCACAAGGATAAGGTTACGGCTGCCAGCCCAGAACTCCAGCGGTGTGGCAAATCAGACGCTGGGCTCCTCCCCTCCCCCGCCGACGAACGAGAGGCTAACAGACGGGTGCAAGTAGACAAGTAGCTGTTTTTATTGAATACAGAAGCTCCTTGAAAACTCTGTGGGCTCCGGGGCTCTCCTGCAATTCCTTTCATTCCCAAAGTGCTGGAGCCAAGCACGCGTCCCGCGTAACTCCCTCCCATTTCTTCTCGCGGATTTGGGTAGGAGAGGAGGGAGGAGAGCAGAGGGGAGATGGGGGGTGGTTGGTGGGCTGGGCTAGCCCAGAGTCCTGATTCTTGGGCAAAGGGAGAGAGGGGCGGGCTCGCGGCCGCCCGAGAGGCGTGTGATTGGGTCTGACCCTCAGTCGGCTTGTCAGTTTCTCTCGGGGTAAGGGGGGCGCTGGAGGGGAGTGGGCGGAGGAGGGGGCTGCCCAGAGCCTCTCGTCCGGCCCACTGACGGCATGAAGCCTTTAGGGGCACGCAGTCCTCTCAGATTTTCGGTTGAAGCCCCTCATCTGCCTTCAGTCTGAAGGCAGGGCCCCGCAGAGGACGGATCGGAGGGTCCTGGCCGGCGGGGCCAACCGAGAGGGAGAGGAGGGGGCGAGACACAGGAAGGAAGCAAACCATCAAATTTTAAAGAAAAAGCCCTTTGACTTTTTCCCCCTCTCCCTCCTCAATGGCTGTGTAGCAAACACCCCCGACGATACCTTGGAAGGGACGAAGTTGGTCTGCAATCGCAGTTTCGTGGGTTGAGTTCACACTTGAGTGCGGGGCTCGGAGATGGAGCGGTGGTCCTCTAGGTGGAAAACGAAACGGTGGCTCTGGAATTTCACCATAACAACCCTCGCATTGACTTTCCTCTTCCAGGCTAGAGAGGTCAGAGGAGGTAAGAAAAAATGGTTTTGGGGAGGTGGGAGAGTGCCGTCGGTCTTTGTCATTTTGCGCCCCTCCCCCTCTTTACCCTTCTTCCCCCGCCTTACCCCCCACCCCCCCAAAACCCCAAAACAATTCTCTTAAATAAAATCCAGATTGTAGCTGCCACCAGGTTGAAGTGAAGGCTGGAGAGAGAGATGGATGTAGGCGGGACAGTAATGGGAGAAGTGGTAGCAGGAGAAAAGATCTGTCAGGCACAGAGCCTGCTGAAATGCCCTTCACCACTTTCCAGCGTCTTTGAAAAGAGGAAAAATATTACCTTGAACACAAGGGCAGTTGTACAAAGCTTTTGTTTGAGGAATAGTCCCTAGACTGCCCTTTTTTTACACATCTTCTGGTTTCTTCAGATTCTAACTAATGGGAATATCTTTCTAAGGGTGAGCTGAGGAGAAAATATAGAGAAAGGGTATAAAATGAACCTTGATAAAGTTCTTTGTGTGAAGCAAAGTGAGAGACCAGCTCTTTTACTTTTCGGGATATAAGAGAAAGCAGAGGTGATGAATATAGAAGACTGAGAACACTGTGTGTGTGTGTGTGTGTGTGTGTGTGTGTGTCATTTTGAAGAGATTTTAAGTGGAAAAATATTTGGCAGTTTATAAAGAACGCGTTGAAGATAGGGAGAACACCTCTCCCTGAATTTCAGTCCACTCCTCTCCAGTATGACCCCCAACCCCAACCCCCACTTCTTCTTGCAGGTTGGACGTGCAGTTCTCTTGGAGAATGATGAAACTTGCCAAGCAAATGGGGTGGGGGAGGACGAATAGGGATTGGGAGGGAAGAGGAGGGGGCCTGGGATGGGGTGGGAGGGGAGAGGTAAGGGAAAGTTCCTACGTGGCACCACCAAATATTCAATGACCAGACCTGCTCAGAAGACTGCAGCCCTGTCAGTACCCAAGAAGGGAGAGCGACTTCACTCCTCCCCTCTGCCTCCTCCCTCCCCTTCCCCCGCCCTTTCCCGCAAAGGCATTTGGCTGGAGCGGTCCGTTAGGTGCTGTAGACACGACTGGCGGGCAAAGGCCTTTGGAGTTAACGGAGCCCAAACAGCTTCGAGTAGAAAAACGAGCTTTGTCGCGAGTGCACAGAGAAGTGGGGGGTAGGAAGGAGGGTGGCGAGGATTGGCTGAGGGAGAAAGAAGTTGTCAATCCCAAATGCGCAGGCTTTAGCAGAAACCTGAGTCTGTCCGTGGTAGATGCCAAGATCTGAGTTCTCCCTAATGGGAATTAGCGCTCCCGGAGGCCGAACTCTGGGAAACCAGGTCTGTATTCCTTCCCCAAGCTTAGTGGTGCTCACCTTCCTGAGTAGCAGGCAGTGCTGGATTATTCTTCCTCTTGGCTTTTCCTGGTAAATACAGTCAGAGCCTCAAATTTAAATTTTGCTTCAATTTGGATACAAGTTATGCTAATTATTTTGATTCATTCACTTCAACATTTTCAAGGATAAATAGTAGAGGCTTTGAAAGTGGAATCCATCAAAAGTTTGCTTTTTACCTTTGGTACCTGGTCACCAGCTGGGTTGGTCATTTCTGTCAGCAGTTCTGCCCTCTGCTGGTTTTATTTATTATTTGGAATTTAAGCATCTACCTCAGAACCTAGGGCCTATTAAAATCCTTCTAACCACAGTGATGCTGGAAAAGGACACTCCATTAAAAAACTACAGATCTACTATTTCTTTTTCAGCTTGTTACACACACATATGGACAAATGTATCGCAATGCCAGCTCTTACTTTAAAAATATAGAAACCAAACTTTCTTCAATGAAGATGGATGAAATATAAACTCAAGAGGCACCATTGTAGACATTCAGGGATTATTTCAGTGAAGATATTTATGTTTCTTTTCCACATTTGGCCTTCCTTAAAGCTCTAAGGATATCAGAAAGGTCAAATTTCTACACCTGTATTGTATAAATTGTCTCTTTTCAGTCTAGCTGCGGATCTGAAACACTTTTAAACAAACATCCCAGTACCACATCAAGTAAATGGTGGAAAAAGAACCCTGCTTATTATTATAAGGCCAAATAATGTGGGAAATAGCAAAGTTTAAGGATCATATGTTGTTTTTGTTTGTCATTTCTGACGAACTGTCTTAAAAGTTACAAGAGTGTTTGGATATTCAGACTGTCAGATTCTGTATTCACATCATCAAGTTGCTAGGTGCTTATTACTTCCCACTAAGTAATATTTACAAATCTACTCTTGTTGGCATTTTTGCCACTTAATAAACTTTAAAAAGGAAGTAATAGTATACTAATGCTTAAAAAGGAAACACTGGCCTGAATCATCACACAAGGAAAAAATAAACCCAGTGTTCAGTTCTTATGCTAGCCAATAGATTTGCAATTGAAGCAACAATGGATATGATTTCATTCCAGTTTCTAAATAAAGGTATTATGTACTGTAATTTATTAATGTTGGTGAGATGCAAGGGTGCTATTTGGTTGCTGAATCGAAAGGTAATTTAAAACAGCCTATTTTCATCTAAAATTTGTATTTCTTGGATTTAAGACACTAAAGCCTTAAAGAGTTCTGGGTTCATAATAAATTAGATTCTAAAGAAAGTGTAGTTAGAATCCTAAAGCATCTACCTTACAAAGAATAGTTCTTGGAGTGAATGGATTAAAAGAAAATTTATAATCTCACACAGAATCATATTGTTCTACTTTGCAAATCCAAACCCTATAACTTGGTCATCTTTAACATGACTATTAAAAATTTTTAGTATTTATCATGATTTAGTATAAAAGAGTGCTATTTTTATAATATATTCATTTGCGTTAACTTCAATTTTATGTTTCATATATTTCCCTGTGGTTAACATAAATGTTTTATCTCAGAAATTTATGGATTTCTTTATCAATTAGTCCATTGCTTATTACAGAGAGAACTTGAGATTTACCTGGAATTTATAGTGACGATGCTGTGTTCAGAGTGATGGTTTTAAGACCTTTAAAAACAAGTTAAGTTATAACTGAATACTAAGAAAAATAGTATCTAATTGAATCATTTTTTACTAGTTAAAATGGTATTCAACCTTTGGTGGTTAAGCCAATAGTGCGTCTTGAAAAAAGTTGATTAATTTTATGAGCGCCTTTCAAAGCTTGTCAGCAATTGATATTGAGCCTTGCTGGAGTGTTTTGAGTGCCCAGGATCAGCAGGTGAAATGGTGCTGGCTTAGAGAGTATGTGCTAATTCAGCTTTGCAAAGAGATCAAATTTGTCCCTGTGGCTACTTAATCATGAATCAGTTAAAAGGTCAGATACACTTCTGATAACAAATGCAGTGCCTGCTAGGATTATTTATATTGTCTTCCCTCTTGTTTTTTAAATAAAAATTGACACAGCCTAATAGAAAAACAATAAAGAAAGCCAGGTATCTTATGAGAAGCATCTTCCTGTTTGTTTTATACAGATTTAGGTGCCACATATATAATCAATTAAATATAGACACTTTCACAGAATTGTCTACTAGTTTTGAAATTAAGTTTATTAGTATCTTAAAGTAACAGTTTACTTCATGATAAATACTTAACTGAGACTCTGTAAAAATTACTCTCTAAGAGGTATTCTCATATTTTTTAACAAAACTGTGAAGTTGCAAATGAGAAATGTATATACCTAGGTAGTATAATTGCTTACAATTTAATTAATATTTTAGGTTCTGTGTTTGCCTCATTGTGACTAACATAGAAAGAGCATATTATTCAAGTTAAGTTATCCCTAAAACATAGATAGCCAGGCAAACATGAATCTCTTTTCATATTCTTGGGTAGGATTTCTGACAAAAAATAAAAAAAAATAAAAAACAAAACACAAAACAAAACCCCAAACTAAACAGTCACCTTTCTTTTTTAAAATTTGCTTCTTTTCTGAAAAAACTCTCCTCACTCTGGTTAATTTATTGAAGCATTGCCTATTTGATAGTGAATGATAATGAATGGACTCAAATCAAGCTTGGTTGAGTGTGTAATAAAAAGGTGAACTTTTCAAAGGAAGAAAAGGTGTTTAGATTAGATTTTTTAAAAAGAATATTAGAGATAGAAATTATTGTAGAGACTGTTTCTCTTTACTATCTTCTCACTTCACTAATGAGAAAACCAAGGCAGAGAAAAGTTATTAGCTGAATGCTTTTTCTCATAAAAACATAAAAATATTTCTACAATATTCAATGTTTTTCTAGGTAAGCATAGTGAAGGTCTGCAATAGTGGTAAAAATATCTGTAAATAATAGTAGGTCTGAGACTTTATGGAATGACCAAATATTGGTTAACTCTACGTGTTGGAGTTTAGTGAGAAGATGGATTAAGTGAAAATGATTGATTTAAAGAAAATCAGATAAGAAACAGAGTTATAGAATGCGTTTAAAAATTCCTCAATTTCCTAAGTTTGGAGAAAGGTGATTTTTGATCATTTATACTGTTAATATACCTAATTATATGATTCTATAGAATTATCGGTATCAGAGTAGAAAGCATAATAGTTTGTAAAATATTTTTTGTGTGTGTTTGTTGCTGGATTAGGAACGTAGTTTTTTATGCACTCCAAAGTTATTAATGGAGGAGGACCAGGCACACTTCAAATTTTCAAGAAGCTAAGAAATTATATATTTATATAATATAAACATATAAATTACATATTTACTTCAAATAATATATTCATTTAATAATATATCTATGTATTTATTACTAATGATGTCAAATTTCTATGCCTTCCGAGTTGATTTTAGATTGATTGGATGAAATATACTCTATATATGTATAGTTTTAGTACTAAACCAGATATTGAATTGATTATTACTTGATATGGCTTGTTTGTTTAATAGATAATCTTTTCCCAAACAAGTGGCAAACTTTGGGAAAACATAGGAGAACACTTAGTAATGTAAATTCTAATTAATTTTTCTTTTTTTTTTTTTAGATTTTATTTATTTGAGAGAGAGAGAGTGAGAGAGAGACAGAGAGATCCCGAGCAAGGGAGAGGGGTAGAGGGAGAAACAGGCTCCCCGCTGAGCAAGGAGCCGGATGCGGGACTCATTCCCAGGACCCTGGGATCATGACCTGAACTGAAATCAGATGCCTAACCAACTGAGCCACCCAGGCTCCCTCTAATTAATTTTTCTTTCGGATTGTTTAGGCATTTGAGACTACATAAACAACTTCTGCCTCCAGAATAAACGGACATTAATCTATAGGGAAGTAGACACTCCTAAGAGATTACCATGATACTGGTTGTGCTGGCAAAAACAGTGGTAGATCTAGTATTTCCACCTAATGAAGACTTTTCCTATCTTTAGGAAAGAAGAAGATACTGTGGAAGCTAATATTTATACTCATGATCAACGCTAACAATTTATATGAATATAGGGTTTTATAAATACTGAACTATCCCCATCATTTTATATAGTTTTTAATGATTATACACAGGTATTAAAAATCCAGAATTCCATTGTATCCTAAACACACTTTTCTTTCCTCCTACCTTTGGAGCAGTAATTAAGGGCAGTTGGCATAATCATTAGGGATTCAGGGCAACTACAGAGTGGGGGCTGAGAGCGCATCTGCATTCCTGCTCTTACTCCTCCACTTCCCTCATTTGATAGTGGGGAAACGTGACCTGAGCTGGGAGTGGTGAGGGGAAACCAAACTTTGATTTTGACCATCGAAGTTTTGTTCCTTAGCAAAGGGGAAAGAGAGGTATACACTGATTCTATAAAAAGTTGCAGTGTTCCCTAAATTCTCTCCCGGAAGAGACAACTTTAAATGCAGATTGCAGTGTAGCTTTTCTAATGACTTTCTTAGATTTGGACTTTTTTCTTCTAATTTCTCTTGCAACTTATTTCAGAACATAAAGTTTTAATTTTTTTTCATCTTAAACTGTCTCCCATATTATAATGTGCCTACTATATGTATTTCTTTTTCTCGCAAAACCCTAATATAATTTTATTTTTATAGACCCCTTTTTCCGTACTTGCCATTGTCTCAAAACTCAACCTGAATAATACTAGCTGTTAGAGAAGATGAAAGTCGATTTTAAAGTGATTTAGTGAGTAGTGTTTATTGGTTGCAGTCTTTGGCCTACTACTGACTTGGCTAGTGGTTCTTTAGACATTGGCTGATCACCAGACCTACTGTTATCTGGTAAAATAAACTCTTTGCTTGCTGCGCATGGAATTAGAGACAGTGCTATTAATTTAGGAGAAAGAACTCAGAGAAAAGAAAGGTTATCATATTTCAGAGTAAGAGACCAGCTTAAATACGGCTTGACAATTGAGAACTAAAACAGACCTGTGTCCGAGTGCTTTAGCACAATCAACTTTTGCAATCCCTTCAAACCTTTTTTTTTTTCCTTAAAAAGCATTTCTTTCCTATTTTAAACAAATTTAATTGCTCTTGAATGGCCCTGTACTGTACAGGCAAATGAAGGTCCCTATTCATAGAACTTGAGCGCATAGTGTCCGTGGAAGCTTTCTTCCTCGTCTGACTGGTAACCTGGCATCCGGGCTGACAGGCGTGAACCTTTCACTGTGTGAGGTGCTTGGCTTCCCTTCCCTGTTCAGCTTTTCACAAACAACTTCCCAAAAGGATGACTGCCGGAAAGGGCGGTGGGTGCAATTCCTGACAAAGCTAATAAGAAACTCTAAAGCACTTTTGCACTTTGTGCTCGTATCGGAGAGCTCTGCCGAGAAAGAAGAACCATGCATATGATACTGCTCTTTTCCCTGACTTCTCTCTTTAGGTTAGAGTCAGCAGTGGGCCACAACCAACCAGCTGTCACTCTTCTGTTTGAATGCCGATGAGTCTTCAAAATACTTCACTGGTTTTGAGGATAAATATATTGTGCAAATGGCTTAGCGTGATGTAGAGTGGCCTTCAGGATGGGACCCCTCTGTACGTCCAGGCTCATGACCGGCCATTTCCCTTGCACTTCAGCCATGTTAAACCTCTTGCCCATATTCTCCCCTGTCCTAGAACACACTATTCCCTTTCTTTGGAATATTTGTTCCCTCCTCATCCATCTAGCAAATGTCTTCTCCTACTTCAAGATTTAGATCAGGCTTCATATCTCCAGGCAGATAGAATAGTAAGATCTAACACTAAATGCACGCATATTATTATGTGCCATGTCCTGTTGTTAGCCCCCCCTTTTTTTTAAGATTTTATTTATTTATTTGACAGAACGAGAGAGCAGAAGAGCACTAGCAGTGGGAGTGGCAGAGGGAGAGGGAGAAGCAGGCTTCCCGCCGAGCAGGGAGCCCGATGCGGGACTCGATCCCAGGACCTTGGGATCATGACCTGAGCCGAAGGCAGACACTTAACTGACTGAGCCACCCAGGCACCCAGTACTCTTCACATAGAACCTCATTTCATTCTGACAGTTGCCCTGGAAGTAAGCTAATATTAAAATATACATTTTACCCATGAAGGAACTGAAAAAGAGAGAAGTTAATTATCATGCCTAAGGTCACACAGCTTCTGTGTGATAGACCCAGGATTTGAACCTAGAGAGTCTGTTCCAGAGCCTGTGCTTTTTTGATCATTTGTCCATGCTTACCTTATTTTGTGTTCTAATGTTTCCACACAGCCACCCTGACTTATGATTATAGTGCCCTGGGACCTAACATTAATGGACAAATCACGCAATTGCACCACAGTAAGCCCCATGTCAATTGTGTGAATAACTTGAATGCCACCAAGGAGAAATATAAAGAGGACTTGGCAAAAGGCAATGTTATAATTCAGTCAGCCTTCATTAAGGTTCAGTGGTGGAGGCCATAACACTCCTTCCATTTTAAGAGCAAACATAAGCCCTAATGATGAGAGAACACTAAAGGCTGTTGCTAGGGCGCCTGGGTGGCTCAGTTGCTAAGCATCTGCCTTCAGCTCAGGTCACGATCCCAGTGTCCTGGGATCGAGCCCCGCATTGGGCTCCCTGCTCGGCGGGAAGCCTGCTCCTCCCTCTCTCACTCCCCCTGCTTGTGTTCCCTCTCTTGCTGTCTCTCTCTGTCAAATAAATAAATAAAATCTTTAAAAAAAAAAAGGCTGTTGCTAGAAGCCAGTAAACGTTACTTTGTTTCCTCTGACTTATTTAAGGAGAAGTTGACAGCTGTATCTGTTAGCATTCAAGGTTCAGATTGGGGTTGGCTTGGTTTCATTAAGTAATAAGGACACTTACAAATTGCTGCCTGTTTTAATCAGGATCCATTGCAAGGAACCAGAGGTCTTATTCTACTTTGGGAGACTGATATATGGTAGTATGCTTATTACCTTCAGTATGAAAGTGTCAGATCTGATTATCTAAAAGCTGTTTGGAATGTAGTCAACTGGGAGAATGTAACTAAAAGATACATAGTTTGCAAAAAATTGTATCATTATTTAAAAAATTACTCATTTATCTGTTAGTCTTCCTGTAAAAGTTGCTGGGGGGTAATGACTATGATTTAATTTTATTTCTGTCCTTAGGGTCTACCGAGATGCCAGAATGCACATTATATAATACAGTCACTATTTAGATTATAAATTATCTTCTTAACTTGCCCAGTGGACTGGAACAAGGTTAAATCTAGTTAACTTGGGAGTGGTGTGAAATGACCTACTCATTCATGTCTTGTCATTAGCAGTAATTAGATCCCTCCCTCTTTCTTTACTTTTTCTCTGTAAGTGAATGAATTGGGATATCCCTCTAGCTTTCCTCGTTTGGAGAACAGTTTTTGCACATTCTCTTCAAAGATGCTTCTAAATATTTGAAGCTACTAATTGCCTATATTACCTCTAAAATTGTAGTTTGCTTTAACATAGTAATCTTGTAGAGAAAAACACCATATGAAGCAGTATTTTTGTTTTGACAGCAACATAAATCATCATTTCACTGTCTGCTGGTGAACAAGAAAGTTTAAGCCAAGAGTGGTATCAATCTGTTAAAGTAATAATTGGGAAAATTCCTGTCATATATTCATTTTGAAACTTTTATCTGTTTTGTATGCCGTTATGGATTTCTGATTTTGCTTAATAACTATTAGAGAGAGTAACCTATCTATATTTATTGCTTTATGATTATTTTAGTAAACTCATTCTGGAAAGTAATTTGCATATCATATATATTATAATTATTATATGACGAAGTACCATCTTTAAGCAAGGAGTATATAAAGTTTCCAGTGCTTAATAAAAGACAGTAGTTGTAGAATTGTTTTAGAAGAATGTTACGTATTTTTTATATTCTGTTCCTAGCCATTGTATATTTTAGTTACACTAAAATCATTAGGATAAGTATCTTTATCTGTTTTAGTGTGTCCCAAGCACATAGAACAGAGCCTGTCACATAGTTAGTGTTCGGTAAATCTTTGCTGAATGAAGTGAAAGTGTTGGTTGAAGCTCTAATGAATTGCTCTTCAATAATCTAACAACCTGAGATATGATATAAGGTTATATATATCAATTGTTGCCAGTGTCTACAGAAGTGTATTGAACAGATTTTGGCTGATATTGTTGTGATTTCCTGAAAATGTCAATCTCTGTTTTGCCTCCAAGCAAGCTATGATCTCCACCTTGAACACTTCCAAGCCGCTTACCAGTACGTTTTTGGATTTAGATATTATCTCCTAAAGGAATACCTCTCCTCAACCATAAAGACTGAGGTAGTTGTCCTTGCATAACATTCTAAAGCACACTATACTTACTCCAAACATGAATACTTATCACAGGATATTTTTGATGCTAAAATGAAAACAAGGAATGCATCTTTTCATCTATGTAAGAAATTCTCTCTAGTAGCACTATACCTGGAGCAGAATAGATGGCCAATAAATGTTTATCGTATGAATTAATGACCTCATAAGCAAGGGATTATACTAAAGTCAAGAAGACAGGGACAATCAGCCTTGACTTGCTATCACAATCATTTCCAGTCCCATCTCTGTGGATTTTGATTGAGTAGAGTTTGTATAGAATCCAAGTATAGGTGTTTTATAAATCCTCACAGATAATTTTGATGCACATCCAAGGGTTTATGAATCTTTTGTAACAGGAAATAAATACAAAAATGGAAATGTCTCTAGCTTGTATAACAGGGCACTGGAAGTCAAGTAAAAGATTATTTGTCTGCTGTGTGAAAATCATTTGAT
Organism: Leptonychotes weddellii; assembly: GCF_054177405.1. Classification (NCBI taxonomy): domain Eukaryota; kingdom Metazoa; phylum Chordata; class Mammalia; order Carnivora; family Phocidae; genus Leptonychotes; species Leptonychotes weddellii. Next base: position 79,839,664 of record NC_138372.1, on the reverse strand, counting down.
AAATACCCAACCACCCAATAGCAGTGACTCTGCAAAAACTGATTTGGATAGATCAACTGATTATGATAGAGTTCATGCTTTTTTAAAAATCCTTTTCTCCATAGCATGTAATAAACTAAATGCCAACAAATATTGCTTTTCTCAACATGAAAGTCAAATGCTTGTATTGAAACTATAATTTAAGCTTTATAATAAACATTTTAATAGCTTTGGCCGCTTGTACATCAGAAATGCCAAGCTTTTTACATATCATACTCTCAACAGGCATTTGTTCTTTCCTTTGCCATCCTCAGAGTTGTGATATGATTCCTGCTTTCAATTTTCAGTTCATAGAAGCTTTTTATGATACAAGAAAGTTCAGGATTGAGGTTGTTCAATAACCGTGAAAATTAAATAACTCTCTTCTATGTGCCATCAGTGTTAGTTGTTCTGACTACAAAGACAGTATGCCAATGTCTATTCTCATGGGGTATGTGTGTTATCAGGAGAGAGCTGGGGTTAGGAGAATGGGCTAGGGCCACATAACACAAGATTGTAAGGGTATATTTTTTCTGCATAGCACAGAATCGTGGGACTAATTAAAGAATACAGGGAGGCTGCTAAGTTGGCAGAGTCAGGATATACTTTGATACCTATCCCTACTAGGTGGTTCCCCTTGGTTGCAACCACTAGATCTTCTGAAAAATAATCAGGGAACTGGGGCCATGCTGCTTTTCTGCAATAGCCAACCCACTGTAAAGTCACCTGGAGGTCTCCAAGATAAATTAGTACATTTAAGTCACACTTGATACAGGGTTATGTCCTTTATGGAATTGAAAACTGTATGAATGAATAATCTTCCTGTTTTATAAGGGAGTACATTAAACAAAATGTATACACGTATTTATAAAATCTGTTATAAGACAAAGATATAGCCTAACATTTTAAACCTTAAATGTGATCGTTCTTGTTATTACCCAACTTGTAGCATGTTTTAGGACATAAATTATAAGTAGTTTTGTCTGTCTGTTTCTGAGGATTCATATATTGGATGAAGATCTCTATGTTGATTATTTGATTATAAATATTTATTATAATCATTTTTTAAGTCATAATGATTTCTTTCACAGAAAGTTATATCAAATAGAGTTTTAAAATAAGTGTATATTAACTAATTATAGCTTTAAATAATGTTAATAGGCTGTCAACTCCCAAAGTTTTATTTCTACCCCATATCTTTTCCCTGAATTCCAGACTCATATACTCAACTGCCTAGTCAGCCATTTCCAGTGGAATGTATTAAATTGTCTCAAAACTAGCATACCCAAAACTGAATTGTAGAACCCTTCCTGAAGCTTATTCTGCTCACAATCTTTCCATCTCAGTTGATGGAAACACAATCAGTCATGATGTTCAAACTAAAACACTAGGAGCAGCTTTGACTCCTTTTCTCTCATACTCCATATCCAACCCATCAGCAACCCTGTCTTTTATGTTTTTAGAATATATCCAGAATCTGACCCAGTACTTCATCTCTCAGTCCAAGATTGCAAAATTGAAAAATTTTACACCTCGAGGATTGCAATTGCTTCTTCTGTGCTCTCTTCCACTCTAGTGACCCTATAGTCTGTTCTCAACACAGCGCCATAGTGGCCTGGAAGATTCGTTGGTTCATGTTACTCCTCTCCCTTAACTTCCAGTTGGTTCATCTTACTCCTCTCCCTTAACTTCCAGTAGTTTTCCATCTCACTTGGAATACAATCTAACCTCATAGAACATACCACAGGATCTACACAATTGCCTCCAACCTGCCTCCCCCTTACTTCTCTGACCTCATCTCTTATACCCTTTTTATTTCCTCTGCTGGCAACCTAAATGTCTCCTTGCATTTCCTTCAACTCCTCCCCTTTGGGGCGACTCCTATCTCAGGTTCTTTGCACTTGCTATTCCTTTTGCTTAGAATGCTATGCAATCAAAATATCAGCATAGAGAATCCTCTTATGCCTTGCTAGACTGCTCAAACATTATTTTCTTATTGAGCCCTTTCCTGTCTTTCTGATTTGATACTAAAATCCATTCAAACCTCGTTTACGGATTTATTTTTCTTTTTAGTACTAATCAAATATTTGTCATTTATAAAAAGTAATGACTTATTTAAATTAAAGTTGTAGATTTTATTTTAAGGCTTTCTATCAAATGTAGAATTGGATATTTTTGGAGTACAAGGAGTACAAATATTGCCTTAAAGTATTTGGGCAGCTTCTAGGCCATTTTTATCCACATAATTGCCATAGTTTTAAATTTTATTTTACATATTTAGACATAGTCAAAGTGACACTTAAATTCCACATAGAAAAGCATTTTACTTATTTGATGAACATCCTGCATATCGATTCAGTTGTTTTAAGACGTAGGTGTATAGAAATGGTAATGGGAGTTTGTTTAGCTGGTGTAACAGGGAGATAATGTGGGACTTGTGGTTACTTAAAAAGTAGATGGGTGATATTTGCAGGTAAAGACATAAAAGCAACAACAGATTAAATACTGTTAAGGAAATGTATACACATGCTGATATTCAAAACAAATTTATTTGTTATTTCCAATCAATACTAAATCTCAGCTAGGATCACAGGGCTTACACATTTCTCTCAACCACTGGGTAGGTCAGAATTAGAATAAACAGTCAATAGTGGGATGTCGATACAATGGATTGTGGTGGGAGCCACAATTTTTCCATTACTTCTACTTCAGAATATTGCATTGTGTATTTCTTTTACCCCAATCTTTCCAATCTTGAATTTCACTGCGTAACTGACTTTTTTTAAGCTGGTTTTCATGGGATTGTAAGGAAGTACATTTACATTTGGTCCATTGGGTTTCTGTTTTCTGAAATGGTATTATCATTAGGCTTGTTAGGTGCCTGGTGTTGATGAAATTAACTATAAAATTCCTGAAACGGCAGGCTACTTTTTTACACATGTCTTTGTCCATGTTATTCTCAATTTGATCCTATTCTTAGTTTGAGTACCAAATATCCAGTTTTTGCAAGATACTCATCAAAAACTTGAGCCTTGAGATACGTATATTTGTTGTATTCATTTTTTTCCTGAAGGGAAATATACTCTCTAAACATAGGTTTAAAATGACAAAACATATAAGTTTATTATAGAATCTCTTGGGGGTAAAATGAACTCTAAACACTTCCCATGCCCAGGAATATTTAGTGTAAATTCTACAACTATAATCTTATAAGTTTAAAATTTATTAAAGTATTCAAGCAGTTCACTTCTCCCATTTTATACTTTGAGTACAAAGAGTAGATTACAGAATACAGACAAAAAGTCTAATCGTTTCAACTACAAAGAGTTGTGTTGGGACATAGGAAATTTAGGTGATTTCTATTGACATTTTTTGTGTCACATAGTCACTTAAAGATGAACTTTCATACTTTTTTTTTTAAATATGGAGGAATTAGGTCAATATGTTTTATTTTTTAATACTTCATGTTTGTTTGCAATACAAGGTTGGTGTATAGCATATATGTGTTTGAAATAAATGAAGAAACAGTATCAGAGGAAAGACACTAAAATATTAGTTCCTTTAAAGATTTATTTTTATTTATTTATTTTAGAGAGAGACAGAGAGAGAGAACATGAGTGGGGGGCAGGGACAGAGGGAAAGAACCTTAAGCAGACTCCCTGCTGAGCAAGAAGCCTTGTATGCTGGGCTTGATTCCACAACCCTGAGACCATGACCTGAGCCGAAATCAAGAGTCGGAGGTTTAACCGACTGAACCACCCAGGCACCCCTAAGGTATTAGTTTAGTTTTTTTTTTTTTTAAGATTTTATTTATTTATTTATTTGACACAGAGAGAGAGAAAGAGTACAATCGGGGGAACTGCAGAGGGAGGGAGAGAAGCAGCTTCTCCCCCCCCCCCCCCCACTGAGCAGGGAGCCCCATGCAGGGATCTATCCCAGGACCCTGGGATCATGACCTGAGCCGAAGGCAGACGCTTAACCAACTGAGCCACCCAGGCGCCCTGAGAATTTTTTTAAAGATTTTATTTATTTATTTGAGAGAGAGAAAGAGCAAGTGCAAGTGGAGGGAGGCACAGAGGGACAAGCAGACTCCCCACTGAGTGTGAGGTCTGGTGCGGGGCTCCATCTCACCACCCCAAGATCATAACCGAGCCAAAACCAAGAGTTGGACACTTAAACGACTGAGCCACCCAGGTACCCCAGGAGATGGTTTATAACTCTTCCTGTGTTTTAGTTTACTTCTTTCTCCCTATAATGCTATGTTTCATATGTGGCCTGTAATGTGAGGTACAAGCTGAAGATAAGTGACTCCCGAGAAATGAGAAAACATCTACTTTAGAACTTAACAACTGAGTTCTTGCCACATTTGCATCAAATGGAAACAATCAGATTTGGGAAGCTCTTTTAGGTGCTGTTTATAAAGGCCATTTCTAACACTTGTTTTCCTTCTCAGACTGGTGAGAAAGAAACTCTGACACATAATAAATAATCAATAAAGATGTTTAATGAATGAACAAATACATGAATCAATGAGCAGCTATACCCTGCCTCTGAGGTTCATTGATTCATGTATTTGTTCATTCATTAAACATATCTTTACTGATTATTTACTATGTGTCAGCTGCTATGTTATTTATGAATACTACAGTGAACATCAATAGTGTTGATGTTTACTGTCAGAGGGTTTACAGTCTATCAGGGGAGGCAGACATCAAACAATAAATTACAAGCTTAGCAGAGAGAGAAGGAGGGAAATTAGGCAGTATGAGTCTGTAACAGGGAGTTTAGACACACACTGTGCCTGAGTGAAAATGAGATAATTAAGCAAGCAAACAAAATAGAGTGTGGAGTTATCCAAGGGGAATATAGGGTACTTGGGATCATATGAGTGGGTCACAGAACTCAGCCTGAGAGAGATAAGTAATGATTCCCTGAAGGAAGTTACGGTTAGGTTGAGATCAAAAGGTTGATTAGGTCTCAGATCACCTGGCTTTAATCCTGGCTACCCATTAGATTCATCTAGGAAACTTCTGTAACATGAATGTCTGCCCTCCCCGCTCCCCCCTTCATTCTAGTCATTAGTTCTTACACAGGACCCAGGCGTTCTTATGTTGTAAAAGTTCTCCAGGAGATTCTAATGACAGGATTGAAAAACAGTCAGCCATCCTTAGCCAACTGAGAAAAGATTGAAAAATCCCCAACCAAAGGAGCACAGTATATTTTAGAAACTAAGAGAAGTTTATTTCAGCTGGAGCATTACATTTGGGGTTGGGTAAATAGGTAGGAGTTAGTGTAAATGTTTCACTTGGAGACTGTGGCTGTGAATATCCATAGTGGAGATCCGGTTTTTCTCAAGAGGTCCTCAGCAGCCGTGATGCATCCACGGAGAATTTGGACATCTAAATTTATTCAGTGTTGATGTCTTGTCAGGCAATCATGATTACTTTCACTTCCTTGTACACTGCACTGTCTTGTGTCTGTGCTGCCTATCTGGTATTCCTGTCACCCTCCTCATAGCTTATAACCTCCTACCCATCCTTCAGGACTCAGCTTAAAAGAAACCACATGTTAGATATTTCAGCCTTTGTGAGCCATACGATCTCTATCACAGCGTTACAACTCTGTTGTAGGGCGAAAGCAGCTATGGACAATAGATAAATGAATGGGTGTGGCTCTAGTCTAATACAAATATTATTTGTGGATGCTGAAATGTAAATTTCATATAACTTCTGCATGTCACAAAATATTGTTCTGTTTTTAATTTTTTCACCATGTAAATTACGAAAATAGTCAGCAAGGGCTTAACTCATAGGCATAGTTTTTTTCCTGCCACTGTTCTAAGGCATGGCCCCAAATGCCAACTCACAAAAACTCTTTTAGGTAAATATTTTTTATTATTTTCATCTTACAGATGTAGAAACTGAGGCACAAAGCAGTCCAGATCACACACATGCTAAGTGCCAGGGATGGGATTCTGAATCATTCCAGCTCTTCTACGCTAGGTATTGGTGTCATTTACTCCTTATTGGTCATGGGAGTGTGTGAAGAAATTTAAAGGAGGAATTAATTGGAGATGAAACAATCAAAGCATTGTGAGACTTTAGATCAGTAATCCATGTGGACACTGAAAGCAACAGAGGGAAAGGATTAAAGACCTGGGACAGACTAATCAGTGAATGAGTCGGGGTGTCCAGGAGAGCAGCAGAACATAATAGAAAAGACATATTACGCCCTCAGAAATTTTTGTTTTAAGATAAGAGAAAGTTGCTTCTAGTATTTTCACATTATCGTGTTTCACATTCAGCCAGTATTTTATATAGCTCGTGTGTGTAGGTGGGTGTGTGCATACCCATTCTCTTCTAGTTTGGGAAAAAATCAAGTATAGGTAAATAATTAAAACCAAACGTGAAAAGTTCTATAGTAGAGGTGAGTATATCAAACCCAGCTTTGGGAGATAGCTTTCTGGAGCAGATTATACATCATTTATATCCTTTGTTTTCCTCAGGTGAAAAAGCTAAATTATTCAGATAGGGAAAATAGGATTTATAAAGTCCCAGAGGCAAGAGAAAGAAGATGGGCGGAGGGGGTTCTGGGCAGTCTAAGTTCAGTATAACTAGAGCACTGAGTGAAGATAGAGTTAGGGGAAATGACAATGAAAAGAAAATGGTGGCGGTGCAGATGGGGTGATACCAGTAGGACAAATGCGTGTGTTCAGGCAGGATTTCGTGTGTGGGGTCTGTGCATACCCTCTGGAAGTTAGTGGGTTCACTGGAGGCATTTAAGCAGCAAAGGGACATAAAGCCTGGAGTTTTGGAAGCTTGCTCAAGTTGTGGTGTGCAGACTGAGGAGAAAAGACATGGAAACCAGTTAAATGGTGATTGGAGTAATGCACTGGGCTCTGGTATCTTATTCTCCCATTTAATAAAATACAAGAGTATGTAGTGAAAGGCAGGAAAAATACTATTGAACAAAATATCGTGCTAATTGGATACATCTGAAATTCTAATCATGGTTTGTGGCATCAGCTATTGGCAACATAGAAATGATTCCAATATTAAGGGCATTTAAGAATTGCTTTGAATATGGAAATTTCACCTTTTTAGATGTATCAAGTTAAGCTACAACAAATTGCTGCTTTTACTCTTTAAGCAGTTGCAATTCAGTTAATAAAATATGAAGAATAACTTCCCTGTGTGTGTATAATGTATGTGTGTATGTATAAGATCATAGAATCCGTATTAGGAGAATTTGTTAAGTGCTGCAATTATGAGGTCAAATAACAGGCAGATTTCAAAGTGTCTTAATTTATTATTTGGTTTATTTGAAGGAAAAAACCTTACATTTTTACATTTTTATAACTTGATATGCTTTTCTAGAAAAAGAAAAAACCTAGTTGAAATCTTTACTCTGTATCCTTCTTTTTTAATTGGTTTTTGAAGAGTGAATTATTTCATATAATGTGTCTCTACAAAGAATTTTGTGAAGCTTTAAAAATAGAGCACTTATTTTGAATCCTGTAGAGGGAATGTGTTTTTATCACATTACTTTCAAAGTAGGAAGGAACAAATGTGACAAAATCTGTGCTCTTGGAAAAGGTCATCCTGTGAAAAGATATTCTGGAGAGAAGGGACGTGTGGTTTATTTCATGTATTATTTACCTATGATCAGTTGGGACCATGACCATGGGACTGTGTCCTTTTCTTCATAGAATTACAGCCTTCATAGCTGTGTTCAGATCAGTCCTTGAGTCTTTACCCTGATGTCCTTTTGCTAACGGGCTCAGAGCAAGAAGATAAGATAAAATAAGCAGATAAGATGCTGTGACTTGTAGAAACAGTCTCTTTCAGAGTCATTTATACCCTGAAACCCATAAATTGAGTTTAATTTAAAACAAATATAAACATCAGGAATCAATTAACTGTCTCAAGATAATTTTAGTATATTATATTTAAGTTTCTTTTACGGGGTATAGCGATGAAGGTGGCGAAGTGGAAAGAGCCTGGATTTGATATTTGTCCAGATCTTAGGAGTGTCCTTAGCTTGCTTTCTGGATCTCAATTCCTTCATCTGCACAGTGGGGATCAGAACATGTGCCCTGCAAAGCCTGTCAAGAACTTAGCCTAGTGACTGGCACATACTAGGCTTTCTAGACATGGAAGCCATTATAGTTATTACTTTCTTGTTGTACTTTATGATAAGAGAAAAGAAGAAAGTTAAGAATCGGCAGGTGTTCCTATTGGCCTAAAAAAACTGACCATCACGAGCAGGACTTCTGCAAAAAGGTTCTTGAATGCTGTGATTCTTTTAAATATTCCAAGGCTGACCTAGAGAGGACCATATTTGATAGGGTTAATGATCCCTTTGAAATATCTGACTTCCATAAAGAAAAAGTTTTTTTTTTTTTTAATAATTTGGAAACCATGTGTACTATACTGGATAGTAGGTTGATTTTCATTCAGAGGCTTGATGAAATAGGTAGAGTATTGTTAAAGGAAAGTACACTTGTTATATTCTAAAAGGAAACACGCAAAGTTTCATCCACATATGTTTGTACATATGGAAGTCAATACCCCTAAATCTTAATTAACTAAGGAAATGACCATGTATACATTGTTCACAAGCACTCATTCACTCATTCATTCATGCATTCTATGATTAACTGATAGTTATTGTAAAAATATGTTAGTTGAAATTACAATTTTCAAAGAATAGCATCCTCTATGGAATGTAATAAATTGTGATGGTATTTTCTGCTTCTAAAATCAGTCCCTTTTCCATTCTCATTAAGTCCTCCCAGAAACAGTATATTTACAAAACCCAACATATTTTGAAATTTGATGGCAATTCTGTTTTTTTAACTAACAACTGAGCTTTTCAAATCAATAATATTGGTTCACTTCCAGGCAGAAGTGATCTCTTTTCTTTCTGAACTGGAATCTTAAATACTTGCAGTAAGGACTTATGTCTCAGACATGCTCAGTAATACAATGGCCAACACATGGCCTTCTCTGAATATTTTTATTTTTGAATAAGGAGAAAAAGTCAATAGAATATAGGTATATTGAGTGATATGGAGTCTAAAGTCTGTTTTTATAACAGTGCTGACACCACATGACTCCTATTTTGGCTTGCTTAGTGAATTAAGTAGATATTAAGTTGTGGATCAGGGAATTTGATCATCTAAAACATTGCCCTTTTATGTCTGCTTTATTTCATATAGTGTAATGTTTTGAAGATTCATCCATGTGGTAGCATGTATCACAACGTCATTGCTGTTTATAACTGAATCCTATTCCATTGTATGCATGTACCACGTTTTGTTAATCTGTTCATGTATTGATAGAAATTTGTGTGGTTTCCACCTTTTGGCTATTGTGAATAACATTTCAGTGAATATTGGCACACAGGTATCTGTTTAAGTGCCAGCTTTCAGTTCTTTTGGTATATATCTAAGAGTGGAATTGCTTGGTCATATGATAATTCTATGTTCAGTGTTCTGAAGAATAGTGTATGATTCCACTTATATGAAATTTCTAGAATAGTCAACTTCATAGAGACAGAAAGTACGTATTTTTTTTTTTTGATGTAATATTCCATGATTCATTGTTTGGGTATAACACCCAGTGCTCCATGGAGAACGTGCCCTCCTCAATACCCATCACCAGGCTAACCCATCCTCCCACCTCCCTCCCCTCTATACCCCTCAGTTTGTTTTTCAGAGTCCATCGTCTCTCATGGTTCATCTCCCCCTCCAATATCCCCCCTTCATTCTTCCCTTCCTGCTATCTTCTTCTTCTTCTTCTTCTTTTTTTTAACATATATTGTGTTATTTGCTTCAGAGTTACAGATCTGTGATTCAACAGTCTTGCACAATTCACAGCGCTCACCATAGCACATACCCTCCCCAATGTCTATCACCCAGCCACCCCATCCCTCCCACCCCCCACCACTCCAGCAACCCTCAGTTTGTTTCCTGAGATTAAGAATTCCTCATATCAGTGAGGTCATATGATACATGTCTTTCTCTGATTGACTTATTTCGCTCAGCAT
>NC_138372.1:79792789-79829096 GCF_054177405.1 Leptonychotes weddellii | reverse complement strand
GAAAAACAAACTGAGGGTTCTAGAGGGGAGGAGGGTGGGAGGATGGGTTAGCCTGGTATGGGTATTGAGGAGGGCACATTCTGCATGGAGCACTGGGTGTTATGCACAAACAATGAATCATGGAACACTACATCTAAAACTAATGATGTAATGTATGGGGATTAACATAAGAATAAAAAAAAAAAGAACAAAATAACTTTTCAAAAAAAAATAAATAAAATAAAATAAAAATGATCAAAGATATTTTCATAGTTAAAAAATCTGAAGTGAATATTATTCTTTATCAAATAAGTAAAAAGGATCTTTGAAAAATTACTTGGAATAGTTTTTCTTCCATTATGGGAACATAATAGCAACTTCTTTTCTAATGAAAAAAGTAAGCAGTGGTGGTGGGAACTTCAACACTGGGTAGGGGTGGAGGATTATCAGATAGTCACTGTAAAATTCTGTTTAATTAAGGTATATGTCCTCTAAAGTCCTAACCTGAGACCTTTAATTTAACTGTCTGAAAACGTTGTACATGTGACCTAAATGGAAGCTGTAATTTGCAAATGCTTTCTGCCCTCTTTAGATCACCTGCTGTGGGAGAGATACTATCCAAGAAATTTAAGCGTATATTGATCTTTGTCTTCATGTCCATCTGGAAAGAAGAATATTTAAGCCCAAGTTATGGATTAGGGTTTAGAAATGTGAAGTATTTGAATATAATCACAGAACCAGTGAATGATGTGAAGCTGAGAGACAGTCCTTGCCTCTTTTAGAGTAAAATGAGCTTTCCTACTATGCAAAAATGGCCTTCCCTCTTCATTTTCAAAATCCTGCTGATCACCAGGCTGCATCAAAAAAGGATTTTAGTTAAAGGGACACATATTCCACATGGAAATCTATTGATAACAATCTAAAAAAAATTGAAATCAAATAATAAAGTTTTGTGCCTTTTTCATATAAAATTTATTCATGCATGCAATATCTATTGATACTAAAAGGCCATTTTAAGAATCATTATTGAACTTAATATATTCAGTGTGAATTATAATAATTGCATGTACATTATTTATGTATACATACACGCATATCGAAAGTAGTAATAGCATTTTTTCTTTAACAACGTAATTCAACAGAGGATGCTTTATTTTTAGTTTGTATTTATACATTTCAAAACATATTATTTAAGTTGAAAAATTTCACATTTTACTTTATCATGTATAATACTGATCATTGTTATTTTAGATACAATTTCTTATAGTAAGTGGTTGCATTTCTATTGTTGAACTAATACCATAGTGAATTCTCTCTGAGACATTTAGTCAGTTATGGACAACTTTGTTTAATGTCTTATAGGGAAGAAACTAAGGTGGGGTACCTAGGTTAGACTGTGAATATTTTGACATCAAGTCATGATTTTTTAGGTAACTAAATTTTCTTTTTTAAAAGTCATAGCAAAAAAAAAAAAAAAAACACAAACAAACAAACAAAAAAAAGTCATAGCTTAAAGATAATAATTAAAATCTTACTGCCTAATTTTAAATTGGGAAATACTGCTATAATTGAAAGATTTTACTCATTAGTGTGGTTAGCAGCTGATAATTTCAAAAGCTGTGCTGTACAAATTGAATGATTAGTTAGAATTTGCTATGATCTATTTAGTCTTATATGAATATATTCTTTCTTAAAATTCCTTTTTCCGTAAATGTCTCTATGTAGACATTAATTCATAATGTTTTGGCAAAAATGAAAAAAATACTGTTTTCCCCTAACTCATAATATTTTAGCATCTTGTTTTTTTCAATGTAAGAGATATTTGAATAATTGAGGTGCATTTAGGGAAAGAATGCCTGTGATTCTCAACATTCTGAGCTACTTATTTGAAGAAAAATTTCTTTTCTATTGAGCTTCTTTAATAGCAGGCTGAATTACCTATCTAGATTTTTATTTATAGTACAAGCAGGTAAAACTTGCCTTATTAATTGATGTGTTTCATTACCTTTCCATTTTACTTATATGATTATTTTCCTTCTGTTGATTTATAGAAATATAAAATTAGATGTCTTTATGACACTTAAATGGAACAAAACTGTATATATATATATATGTTTTTATTATTTTTTCCTGTGATAGCAAAGCTTTTATGACCTAATTGTGATATAGCAAAGTTGTTTGGTAGATTATTTTAAAAATTAAAATTAAAAATTTTAAGTAAACACTTTTTAGTTTGGAGATATCTATTTACCTAGATATATGTAGATATGGATAAAGATATAGATATAGATACAGATATAGATATTATAGAACTAAATGGTTAACATTAATTGACTGCTTTCTCTATGACATACTCTTATTTAATTTCCACATTTTAAATAATTTCAATTTCATAAAATGTCTCCTACCACTTTAAGTGACTACTTACGCTATATAGGTGTTTTGTATTTTATTTAGCCAGTCCCAACCCTTGTACGCCATTTTAATATTTTAGGATCATAAATGGTGTTCTGGTGAATTGACATAACATATCTTTACACATAAGCATTGTTCCTATTCCAGTAAATTCTTAGAAGTGGAATTGCTTGTCTCCTGTATTCTTTTGAATTTGAAACCATGGCAGTCATATTCATAGTATTTTTACCATGTAGAATAGAATTTAGAATGAATGGATTGAATGTGGAAGCTCCTGGCCCAGACATCATTGATTACACATACACAGATATATCAGTTTTGCATATGGACAACTTTTTAACTGAAATAATCTCATTCTTCAAACAATAATGCCTGCTTTACTTATGTTTCATGATAGTAAGGTATATATGTAAAAGTATTTTTGAAGAATAAAATGTGAAATTTAATACACAGTGTTTTTATAAAAATATACGAGTAGTCATTGCTTAATTATCTGAGATATATTTGTGATAATCATTTAATTGACATATTTATTTAATAAATACTTACTAAGCACTTACATAGATTTGGCCCCATGCTGGATATTTGGAGTATGATGGTAAGAGGGGGAAGAAAAAGAAAAAAAAAAAAGATAGTCCTCTTGAATTTAGAATCAAATTAAGCAAGTATCTAATAGTTGTGATGTATAATGACATAAGCTTTCTATTAGTGAAACTGCATTTTGGAAAAACTGACCAGAAACTCTTTAGCTTTTAAAGGATGACTTAAAAAATTCCTTCATATATTGTGTCCTTACAGTGCCTTCTTTAAAAAGAGGGTGTATGGCCACAGATCAGACAAGGTTGAAAATACAAGTCTTACACCAGAAGTGGTACTTTCATATTTTAAAAGTTCTTACTGTGTATTTAATATTGTACTGGCACCATGGTCAATTTTGTTTCCTAACTTTTAATTCAATTTTACATAATCATTGTGCTTTAAATGAGTGGCTTTATAGTTTGAATATAGCTTGGACAATTATTGCAGAGAAAGCTTATCATCATCTCCTTCCCATTTTTTTTTAATCTGAATTGTTATTACCGTTTGAATTTACATGACTTATTAAGGCTACCTAGAAAGGTAAAAAAAAAAAGTAATAATTTGGGAATTTGGAATTTCTGACCCTTTGGCTTTCTTTTCTCAGGAGAAAATTTTCCAGAAGATTTTTCAATATTATTTACAATAAAACCCAAAAAAGGAATTCAGTCTTTTCTTTTATCTATATATAATGAGCACGGTATTCAGCAAATCGGTGTTGAGGTTGGGAGATCACCTGTTTTCCTCTTTGAAGACCACACTGGAAAACCTGCCCCAGAAGACTATCCCCTCTTCAGAACTGTTAACATCGCTGATGGGAAGTAAGTAATATAATAATCCAATGTTGTAGCTATATAGAAAGCAATTATTTCATTTAATCCTTCAACAAATATTCATAAAGTGTGATGCAGTTTTTCTAGAGACTGGAGACATGGAAATGAACAAAACATAACATGTCTAATTTTACATGGTTTCTTTTGCAGTCTGGGTAGACAAATGATGTCCAATTAAAAAAATATGAATAAAGAGCATATCAGGTGATAAGTGAGAGAAAGAAATAGAACAGTGGAGAGGATAGGGAATGGTGGTGGAGGGTGCAGTTTTAAGGAGTGAGATCAGGGAAAATCTCACTAAGAAGGTGACTGGGGAAGAATCTGGGGTGCATGCCCTGCTGATAACTAAAAGTATACTATTCCAGGAGGAGGGAAAGCAAATACACAGCGTCTGATTCCAAGTGTGGCTGATTTGGTCTAAGCAATGTCAAGGTTACCAGCATGGCAGGAGCAGAGTGGGATGATGAGGATGGAGAAGCCATGGGAGGCCAAAGGGTATAACACTTTGTAAATGGATATAAACATTCTGGGTTCTATCTGGAGTGAAATGGGAAGTCACTGTAGACTTTTTGAGCAGAGGAATGACCCAATTTGATTTACCTATTATCAAGCATGTTAATATTGACAATCATAAGAAGCTTTTTATAATACTTGATACGTGCTATATACTGTTGGAAGCACTTTATACATAGTTGACTCATTTAATTTTCCATGACTCTTTGAAGAAAATAATATTAATAAACCCATTTTACAGATAAGGAGACTGAGGTACAGAAAGTTTAAGTAACTTGCCTGAGGTCATATATTTGTAAAGTGGCAGAGGTAGGGTTTGAACTTAGAGAGTTAGACTCCCTAGTAACCATCATACTCTTCTGAAAATCATGCTGAATTCTGAATTCTGCATTGTGAATATTGCCTTTCACTTAGGGAGCAGCTAAATATAAATAAGCGTTTATTAAACTTACTTGGTTGGGTGCCTGGGTGGTTCAGTCGGTTAAGTGTCTGCCTTCAGCTCAGGTCATGATCTCAGGGTCCTGAGATCGAGCCCCACGTTAGGCACCCTGCTCGGAGGGAAACTGCTTCTCCCTCTACTCCCTCGTGCTCTCTCTCACTACCTCTCTCTTTCTCAAATAAATAAATAAAATCTTCAAAAAAATTTACTTGGTATTTTATTGCTGCATCTAAGCTTCTAAAACTAACCTTATCTGAAATATGACATTTAATTATAGGTGTAAGAAGGAAATAGCAGTGCAGATGGGAAAAAAAAAAAAATCCACACTCAGTGTATCCTTGTCAGGACCATGGAGAAAACTTCATCTCAGTGGCAGGAAAAACTAGGCTTTTATGAGCAATTTACATACTATCCTTAATGATTAATATGAAAAGTGGTGATATGAAAATAAATCAGGGTAAGGAATTTAAGGGTGTACTGTTTTCGTAGAGCATCTGATACGGTTGCGTTGAGCAAAGGCTTGTTGGAAGTGAAGGAGTGGACCATGTGGGGCTATGGAGGAAGAATGTTTCTGGCAGAGTGAAGAACATGTACAAAGAACAGTAAAGAGGCAGCAGTGTGGCTCTCGTGCAGGGAACAAGAAAGCAAAAAGTGGGGCGAGAAGTCAGAGGGCCAGGGCACACCCCTGTGAGGCAGAGTAAGGACTTCAGCTTGTACTAGGACTGTTAGATGGTTTTTAGCAAGGCAGAGACTTGATCTGACTTGTATTTTAAAGTGATCACTCCAGTTGCATGAGAGGGGAGGTGGAGACCAGTTAAGAGTCTAGGTGAAAGAGCTTGCAGATTGGATAAAGTCGGGAGACCCTGGATTCTCTATATACATTGAATATAAGGATTTTCTGATGATGTGAATGTAAAACATATGAGAAAGAGAATAATTAAGAATGACTCCAAAACTAAAGGGTGGTTTGGTATCTTGACTATTATGTATAACACCATGATTATGACGTATCATTATCATCAGAGCTGAAATTAATCAACAATCAGATCAAGTTTAGAGTCCTAATCAGCTTTTATTTATTTTATTTTTTTAAAGATTTTATTTATTCACTTGAGACACAGAGATACAGAGAGAGAGCATGAGCAGGGAGAGAGGCAGAGGGAGAGGGAGAAGCGGCTTCCCGCAGAGCGGGGAGCCCAATGCGGTGCTCCATCCCAGGACCCTGGGATCATGACTTGAGCCGAAGGCAGACGCCTAACCATCTGAGCCACCCAGGCACCCCTAATCAGCTTTTAACAATGGAAATCATTTTTACTTTCTGTTAATGAAAAGCACATATGTACAACAGTGGAGATGGTTTAAGTTAAGACACAGGCTTCTTGGCAGAAATACATGTAAATTTTACTCTCACAGTATTAAGTGGCTCCAAAATAAATCTTTGCTCAATTCAAACTAAGCAGACCGCTATGCTAGTTGAATGTGCTATGGAAAGACCAAAGATTAAGTGTATATGGAAATATACTTGGTCCTCATCAGTAGCCACGCCAAGTCACATGAAATGGACATTTAGGAAGGCTCCTGCAATTTTGGGGGTATTTTATTTTATGGATTTAGTCCTAGACACTTCTGCAATATTAATCTAGCATTTTTCATTTGGAAAAAAAAAATAAAAAATAAACCAGAGTGGCTTGCAGAATCCAAGTGAGCCTCACTCAGTGGTTTATGTTAGCACCAGATATTGTTAATAAAACCCATCATTTTATAGGAAGATTAGGGTGTATATGTTTCCAAAGGGCTGGTCATGTCTACCACCTAAGCCTGTCATCGCCGCCCTGAATTAGCTGGAACAGTAGCTTCAGCGTGAATTGAGACTCTCACTCCACACATGCGTTGACTATGCTTTCTTTCAGTGTTCCCACTTCCTGCCAACCCTGGAAAGAAGGAAAGGTATTGTGTCTCAGTTTTGGATCCTGCCCACAGTAGTGATCTATAACTGTCTTGAAATTAAAGTGGAAAAAGAAAACGAAAGCACTTGAAATAAATGTGAATAAAGACAGAAGCACATTGTGTTGTACAATTAGGACGTTCAGTTGTTCCAGATGGAGCAGTCATTCAATTAGGAGACATACCCTTTTACAGTTCATCTCAGGGGATCTCTAGAGAAAAAAGGAAAAAATTAAGTGGAATTCCATTTGGAAGAAAGCATTTACGTACGTAGGAACTATTACTTACCCCATATCCCACCCCTGATCTTATCAAATATGCTCATCAGGACATGGTGAGATTAAGCTTTTGTTGCAACTGCACAAAGTGAAGCAAAGGATGGGCACTTCCTTATCAGCATAGACAGCCACCCCTGGTGTGCATTTTATACTGTTTGTGTCCTTTTCAGTACCTAACACTCTTCTGGGTAAACAGTAAGTAGTCACCTGTTAACTGATTGATTAAAAAATGAGCCTACATTTTGTACTATTTCAGCTCACATTCACAATTGAAAGTACATTGTATTTTAACATGAATAATGATGTGGCAACGATGTCTTTGAAGCTTACAAAAGAATTCCTTGGCTTTTTTAGGTGGCATCGGGTAGCAATCAGTGTGGAGAAGAAAACTGTGACAATGATTGTTGATTGTAAGAAGAAAACCACAAAGCCACTTGATAGAAGTGAGAGAGCAATCGTTGACACCAATGGAATCATGGTTTTTGGAACAAGGATTCTGGATGAAGAAGTTTTTGAGGTAAAAATAAATCAAATTTTATTTGAAGCTGAATGTTGTTAAATCAGATGAGCTGAGTTAATAACAGTAACAATCAATATATGTTATAAAGCAATGTTGAAAACGAAAGGGTGACCTACTTTCTTCCCCTGCGGGTGTAGCGGTGATGTTTTCTATTGTTCAGTAAGAGAATGAGTAGACAATGGTGGCTGTAAGGACTGGGAAACATTACAGAGATTGGTTGATTTGAACACAGGCATGCTATTCTCCTGGGAAGGGCAAATGGCTTTACTCTTGGTACTTTGCATTATTTTCTTTGGGGAAAAGAACATTTTCTTCACTTCCTTCTCTGGGAGATTAATTTAGGGAAATGTACAAGTCAGATATTCTGCCTTTCTCTGTTCTTTGTTAATGTTTCCAAGGTATAAAATAGAGATCATATTGCAAAAGCTGAACTTATGTCTTTAAAATCACTTTTTTAAATAATGTGAAGGTCATAGTAAAAAGTTTCCTTCCAATTATAATTCACCAATTATGATAATCACATTCTTTTAAACCTTCAATCATTGGGTCTGGTAGTTTGTCCTTTAATTTTCATTTAGTCAATTATTTATTTTTTTTTTTTTAATTTTTTAAATTTTTTTTATTTTTTTTTTTAAAGATTTTATTTATTTATTTGAGAGAGAGAATGAGATAGAGAGAGAGCATGAGAGGGGGGAGGGTCAGAAGGAGAAGCAGACTCCCTGCTGAGCAGGGAGCCTGATGCGGGACTCGATCCCAGGACTCCAGGATCATGACCTGAGCCGAAGGCAGTCGCTTAACCAACTGAGCCACCCAGGCGCCCCATTTAGTCAATTATTAATAGAACAAACAGACCTGAGTCCTGATCTCATAAAGGGATGCCCTCCTGAGACATTATTCAGTACTCTGATCTGGTTTTATACAATTTCTGAGTAATTTATTTTTCAAAGTATAATAAAGTAAAGCTCTGTAATATATTACAAATTAATAGGCAAGGTTTACGTGGAAGATTTTCTGTATTTGGTTGATTAGTGAATATACACACACATATATATGCATACACACAGACTATTTTTCATAGAAAGAACAATGTACATTTGGTGCAGGAGGATATTGCATTCCTGTACTTACATACATAACCTATGGCATAATTTTAAATATAATTAGCATTTGTGACACTTTCAGATTATTTAATTGATATTCTGTTTGTTTCTTTTTTTTTTTAAGATTTTATTTTTATTTATTTGAGAGAGAGAGAATGAGAGACAGAGAGCATGAGAGGGAAGAGGGTCAGAGGGAGAAGCAGACTCCCTGCTGAGCAGGGAGCCCGATGTGGGACTCGATCCTGGGACTCCAGGATCATGACCTGAGCCAAAGGCAGTCGCTTAACCAACTGAGCCACCCAGGCCCCCCAATATTCTGTTTGTTTCTGATTTTTCTCAACTTGTCTCAACTTTGACTCCAAACAAAATGTTTTTAACACATTGTATCATAGTAAACTAAATGATAAACTCATTCAGGCAGTATATAATAATATACTTTCAGATCTTCCAGTATCATGTGTTGGTTGCACACAAATGATAATAAATATTTATTTATTAGATGAATATTATAAACAAATTTACTTAATTTCTAGTCTAGCAAAGTTCTATTTTAAAATTAAACTACGAATATCAGTTTCACAGACTAAATTTATTTTTGTAATACACACAACCTTTTTTTCTGGAAACATAAATGAGTAATACAGATAAACTCTATCAGTGGATGGTTTCATTTCATATATTAGTTCAGTCTATTGCTATACATAGTTACAGAGCTATGGAACTTAAGCAATGGAAATTAAACTTTGTTCATCATAGGGATGCCTGGGTGGCTCAGGCAGTTAAGCGTCTGCCTTTGGCTCAGGTCATGATCCTGGGGTCCTGGGATTAAGCCCCACATCGGGCTCCCTGCTCAGTGGGGAGCCTGCTTTTCCCTCTGCCTCTGCCCTTCCCCCTGCTTGTGCTCTCTCTCTCTCTCTCAAATAAATAAATAAAATCTTTAAAAAAAAAACTGTGTTCATCATAAATGATGATAAGACTATATAAAGAGGAAATATGGAAGGGGCGCCTGGGTGGCTCAGTTGATTGAGCAACTGACTCCTGATATTGGCTCAGGTCATGATCTCAAGGTCGTGGGATCGAGCCCCAAGTATGGCTTCACACTCAGCGTGGAGTCTACTTGAGATTTTCTCTCTCTGTCCCCCGCCCCTCCCCCCATGCTCACACACACTCTCTCTCTCAAATAAATAAATGAAATAATTCTTTTAAAAAAAGGAAAAACAGAAGAGGAAAAAATTAACATTAATTAATTAATATGTATTAAAAATACAAATTAATTATTAATATTCTCAAAATTTACTGCCCTGAAAGATATTTGTTATATGTACATGTTGATTAGATTTCTTTTTCAAACAGGCCTTCCTTTGCCACCTCCTCCCCATCCCCCATGCACAGACTGTACTCCACTTTCTTTCCCATATATTATACTCACGCTCACTGGGGTAGAGTTTAGAGTTTTTGAATTATAGTTTTAGACTATCACACTATGTTCTTTTTTCAAAGTAAATAATTGAATCTGATGTTACATATTTTAAAATATGTAATAATAGCCTCTGTGCTTCATAGGCTGATCACAGTATCAACTCCTAGAATATATAAAAATGATTTCCCTAAAATATTTCCATATTTTTTCACTACTGCTAACCAAAACCCCTCTGGCCAAAAGGGCTTCTAGTAAATTACCAAGGACAGATGTACTAGAAGAAAAAATTAATATATATATTCTTTGATTAATTCTTAATTTTCTAATCCATAAGCCACATTCTAAATCCTGGAGTAACTCCAGCTGTTTATTTGGAAAAACTGCTAAACTATTAAGAAAAATAATTTTTAGAAGACTCATTAATGAATTCTTTAGTGAGTGTGACAGTGAGTAGCAAAAATAAGTTTATTATGCTGCTTTGCATCTTGGAATTTCATGAAACCTTATGGAGCTTTAAAAAGAACATTTATTCAATATGAAGTGTAATTAGTTTTGAAAAAGTAAATAAATGCAGACATTTCACTATAAGGTTTATCTTTATCACTCTATCCAAATAGTCATTATACATAAAACTCAAGTCTTATTTCCTAAATTATATTATTGTATGGGTATATGAATTTCAAAAACAATTTAGTATTTCCCACTTGAAAAAAGAATATGAAGAAAAGAAATAATTCAAACACAGATTTTAAAATCACAATAAAACTTTCTGACTCCTTTTGGGAAATTAGTTCATCTTATCTGAATATGATGTTAATATATCTTTCTCTAAAAATTTACTCAAATATTTTTCTTTTCATTTTGTTTTCCATTATGGTATCTACCTAGACTTTTGAATCTCTGGAAGTGAATGTGTAGAAATTAAACTAAAAATGATAAGAGATAGGAATGGTACCATATATGCATTGTTTTAGTGTTTGATAAACAGTTCTAATGGTGAAGATGATATAAAGAGATCAGTGATTCATTATTCTGAAAACGGAAAATATCACTTCTTTGAAATTGGTGTCATTCCAATTTAGATGCAAATTTGTTTAGTATATAATTTCATCTCTATCATCTCTGTATCACCCTACATTTATTACCCTATATCGCCTGCTGTTAATGGCAAAAAATACTAAACGTGGCCATATTTGAATTACAGTCTGAAGACTTTAAAGAATTCAACATCAAACAGATAAAAGCAAAACTGAAATTTTTTTTAAGTATGAAAAATTAGTTTATATGAAAATGCCAAAATGAGTATATAGAATCATAATTCAGATTATATAATTTCAGCATAGTGGAGTGAATATAAAAATTGATTATAGAATCAGAAAAATCTGATTTTGAATCCCAGAATAGCTTAAATACATTTCTCTATGTAATTACTTTATATAAGTTTTATTATTTATTTATTTATTTTTACTTTATGTAAGTTTTAATTTCTCATTCTTCAAATGGGAAGAGTAATGTAATCTCCCCAGTAAGTATATATATTAAAAAAATGAGCTTATGTATGTAAAGTGCTTATAATACTAGTATTATATATGTATATATGGTTATATATTATGTGTTAATTATGTATTACCATGTAGTTTTCTTCTTATTACTTATGTTCTTTTTTATCATTTTACAACTATGACATGTCAAATATTCTTATACATTTTTGATATGGGAGAGCAACAGTGACCCATGTATCAGTAAAAGGTTTTGTTTTTTTTTTAAAGATTTTATTTATTTATTTGAGAGAGAGAGAATGAGAGACAGAGAGCATGAGAGGGAGGAGGGTCAGAGGGAGAAGCAGACTCCCTGCCGAGCAGGGAGCCCGATGCGGGACTCGATCCTGGGACTCCAGGATCATGACCTGAGCCGAAGGCAGTGGCTTAACCAACTGAGCCACCCAGGCGCCCCTCAGTAAAAGGTTTTATGTGGTCTTTTCATCTTGTAAATGAAGTACTTGGTTCCTGGGCTTGTGTTTGTTTATAAGGTATCTTGTGGGGATTAGATAAATTTTCCCTCTCTAAACAGGTAGCACCTGGGTACAGAACCTATCAGGGGAGACATGGTCTGGGCAGATGAATACTTTCAAGCAGGCACAAAATATCTAACCAACACTAATCCATAACCTTGGGTTTTTTTTTTTCTAGCTTTATAATACACTTCAAAGATGTGAGGAAAAGCTAAATTAAAAAAAAAATAACTACATTGCCTGTATTCATTATCAATAAAATTACTTTTGTAGTCTTTTAAACAGGGAAATTTCTTTACGCAAATCAAGTTGTAGCCATTATAACTCAAGTTTTCAAAGCATTGTTATTTTGATCTTTTTTTCTTTTTTGATGGTCAAAGCAGGTTATTACAAGTCTTTTATATTTCCAACAATTTTCTACTTTTGGGCAGATTATTTCTTTCTTTTGAAGTAATGAGAAGAATATAATGACGATTTAAGTGGAAAAGATTGTTGAAATTTTTCATTTTTTCAAACTTCTCAGAATGATTTTGGCATTCAGTTTTCTTGGGAGAAATCAATGAATAATAGTTTATAAAAGCTACACAATTTCAGTGGTTTTACAAGACCAGAAAACTTACCTTAAGGTAATAATAGCTATCTCAAATATTCCAGTAAGAATTTGATTACCACTTTCTGATGCCTGTGTATCTTTTTACTATGTATATTTTCCAAGGTATATGCTTTTTAAAAAATTATGTTGGTAGACATGGTTTTCCTATAGAACCACATAACAGGATGGAGGTAGACTTTTTCCAGTCTAGATGCATTTAGCTAATAACACTTGAGATTTTAAAACTCTATTTATTGAGATATAATTGAAGTACAGTAAACTGAAAATATTAAAAGTGTATCATTTGATCAGTTGTGAATATGTTTACACCTCTGAAACCACCATCATCATCAAGAAAATAAACATGGCCATCACACCCAAAAGTTTCCTCATGGATTTTTAAAATCCATGTCTTCTTCTCCCAAGCAATCACTAATTTACTTTTTTTAAATCACTATAGCTTATTTATTTTTTTTAAATTTAATAAACAGAATGATACTGAGTATACTGTCTTTAGCTTAGCTTTTATCACTCAGCATAATGTTTTTGAGACTTATCTGTGTCCCATATATATCATTATTTTGCTTTTTTAAAAATTGCTGAGCAGCATTCCAGTGTATGAATAAACCACAATTTGTTCATCCATTCATCCTATTAGTGGGCATTTGGATCATTTACAGATTTTGGCTCCTGCATATAAAGCTGCTATGAGCATTCATGTATAAATTTTGAGCGGGCATTTACTTTTGTTTGTCTTAGTTGAATACTGAGCAATGGAATGCTTTGGTTATTTAGTAGTACATATTTAACTTTAAAAATCAAAGAAACTATTGAGCTGTGCTCCAAAGTGACATTAAATCATTTTACACTCCCTCCAGCAGTGAATGAAAGTTTCAGTTGCTCTGTGTCCTTGCCAACTCTTGATATGGTTAGTCTTCTAAATTTTAGCCATTCTCAGTGGTTGTGTAGTAGTATTTCATTGTGGTATTAGTTTACGTATCCCTCAAAACTGATGATGTCAAGAATTTTTTTTTCAGGTGTTCATTGGCTATTTCTGCATCTTCTTCTGTGAGGTGTCTTTTGCCCATTTAAAAAAATTGGCTGCTAAGTTTTGAATATGGAGTTTTAAGAGTTTTTTTTATAAACCCTTTGTACTTTGATAGAGTTTTGCCAATAATTTTCCAGCATATGGCTTACCTTTTTATTTCGTTAACAGTGCCTTTTAAAGAGTGAATGCTTTTCATTTTGATAAAGTTTGTCAATTTTGTTGTTATGTTTTACACTTTTTGTGTTCTAAGAAACTTTTACGTACACCAAAATTACAAAAATGTTCTCCTGTTATCAGATATGTTGTAGTTTTAGGTTTTACATATAGGCTATGCCACATTTTGAGTTAATATTTGTGTATGGTATGAGGTAAAAGTCAATGTTGATTATTTTTAGACAAGGATATCCAGTTCATCCTTTATAAAGAAGACTTTCATGCATTGGATTGCTGTGGTTTCTATGTCAAAAACCATTTGAGTACATATGAGTAGATCTATTACTGAGCTATTATCCTAGTCTATTGATTTGTCTATCTTTTTACTAATACCAAACTATCTTGATTACTGTAGTTTAACAGAAAGTTTTGATATTTGGTGGGGTAACTGCTCTTACTTTTAATTCTTTGTAAACATTGTGTTAGCTCCTTTAGGTTATTGGCATTCTATATAAATTTTGGAATAAGCTTGTCAATTTCTAAAATAAAATTGAGTTTTCATTTAAATAGAATTTGGTTTTAATTGGAATTTCATTTAAACTCCAGATCAAAATGAAAAGAATCCATATTTTAACAAACATTGAGCTTTCCATTTCCTGAATATGGTATAATTTTCCATTTATTTTGCTTTTCTTTAATTCCTCTCACAAGGTTTCCTAGTTTTCAGTGTAGATGTCTGTTTTCCTCTGAAAATGAACTTGATATGATCTCATTCCATTTAGATTTATTGACAATTATTTTATGCCCCAGCGTATAGTCTATCTTGGTGAATGTAGCATATGCCCTTAAAAAGAAAGTGTGTCATGAAATTGTTAGATCAAGTGTTTTATAGTTATAATAGATGTTTTAAAATCTCTAAGAGTTTTAACATTTGGGTTATCTGAGTTGTTTATTGTCTTTTTAAAATTATTCATTAATACACTTTTTTTTAGAGCTGTTACAGGTTCAGAGCAAAATTGAGTGAAAAGTAGACAGTTTCCATGTACCCCTGTGCATGTACACGTGCACACACACACACACACACACAGCCTCTTCTACTATTGTACATTTGTTGCAATGGGTGAACTTATATTGACATATCATTATCATCCAAAGTCTGTAGTTTACATTAGGGTTCAGTCTTGGGTTGTACATTCTATGGATCTTGGTTAATGTATCATGACATGTATTCACCAATGTAGTATCTTGTGAAATAATTTCATGCCCTAAAAATCCTCTCTGCTCTGCCTTCATCCTTACCTCTCTTCTAAATCCTGGCAACCACTAATCTTTTTAGTGTTTCCATGGTTTTGTCTTTTCCAGAATGTCATATGGTTGGAATCATACAGGTGTAGTCTTTTCAGTTGACTTCTTTCACTTAGTAATATGCATTTATGTTTCTTCCATGTCCTTCATGGCTTGATAGCTCATTTCTTTTTAGTGCTCAATAATATTCCATTGTCTGAATGTAACACAGTTTATTTATCCATTCATCTACTGAAGGATATCTTTCAAGTTGCTTTCAGGTTTTTGGTAATTAAGAATAAACCTTCCATAAACATCTGTGTGCAGGTTTTTGTGTGGACATAGTTTTCAACTCCTTTGGGTAAATACCAAAATGTGTGATTGCTGATATGGTAAAAATATGTTTAGTTTTGTAACAAACTGCCAGACTGTCTTCCAAAAGAGCTAACCATTTTGCATTCCCACCAGCAGTGAATGAAATTTCCTGTTCAACATTTTTGGCATTTTGGCCATTTTAGATATTGACCATTCTAATAGGCATGTAATAGCATCTCATTTTTTTTAGTCTGCATTTCCCTGATTACATGTTGAACATCTTTTCATATACTTACTTTGCATCTGTATGTCTTCTTTGGTAAGCTCTCAGTTAAGGTCTTCTGTCCCATTTTTTAATCAGGTTGTTAATTTTCTTAGTAAGTTTTAAGAGTTTTTTATATATTTTGGATAACAGTACTTTATCAGATGTGTCTTTTGCAAATACTTTTCTGTCAGTCTGACCTGTCTTCTCATTCACTTGATACTGTCTTTCACAGAGGTGAGGTTTTTAATTTTAATGAAGTCTAGCTTATCAATTATTTCTTTCATGAATTATGCTTTTGATGGTGTATCTGAAAAGCCATCACTATACCCAAGGTCGTGTAGGTTTTTCTTGTATGTTATCTTCTAGGAGTTTTAGGTTTTGCATTTTACATTTAGATCAGTGACCCATTTTGAGTTAATTTTTGTGAAGAGTTTGTATTTAGATTCACTTTTTTACATGTGAGGTGTCCAGTTTTTTCAACACCATTTGTTGAATAGTCTAACTTTGCTCCATTGTACTGCCTTGCTTCTTTGTCAGAGATCAGTTCACTATACTTATGTGGGTCTGTTTCTGTTCCATTGACCTATTTGGTTTTTTCCAACAACACCATGCTGTCTTGATTACTGTCACTTTATAATAAATCTTGAAGTGAAATAATGTTAGTCCACCCAACTTTGTTCTACTCATTCAATATTGAGTTGGCTATGCTGGGTCTTTTGCTTCTTGTTAGAAACTTTAGAATCAGTTTTACAATATACACAAAATAGTTTCCTGGGATTTTGACTGAGAATGTTGAATCTCTAGATCAAGTTGGGAAAACTGACATCTTAACAATATTGATTTTCTTATCCATGAATATGGAATATCTCTCACTTAGTTTTTCTTTGATATCTTTCATCAAAGTTTTGCCATTTTCCTCATATGGATATTATATATATTTTGTTAGGTTTAACATATTTCATTTTTTAAGTTTTAATGCAAATGATATTGTGTTTTTAATCTCAAAATCACTTGTTCATTGGTTGTGTATAGGAAAGCAACTGGCTTTTGTATAAAAAAAGCTTATATCCTGCAACCTTGCTCTAATTAGTGATTAGTTCCAGGAGTTTTTGTTTGGTGTTTGTTTGTTTATTCTTTTGTATTTTCTATATAGACAATCATGTCATCTATGAACAAAGATAGTTTTATTTCTTCCTTCCATATCTGTATCTTTTATTTCCTTTTCTTGTCTTATTGCATTAGCTAGGACTTCCAGTACAATATTGAAAAGCAGTGGTGAGAGGGGACATCCTTGCCTTGTTCCTGATTTTAGTGGGAAAGCTTCAAGTCTCACCAGTAAGTATGATGTTAGTTTTAGGTTTTACATAGATTTTTTAATTTATCAAATTAAGTAAGTTTCCCTCTATTTCCAGTTTGCTGAGAGTTTTTTTTTTTTATCATAAATAGATATTCAATTTTGGAAAATGCTTTTTCTGCATCTATCTGTATGATCATGTGGTTTTTCTTTTTTGGCCTATTGTTGTGATAGATTACATTAATTGATTTTCAAATGTTGACCCAGCCTTACATACCAGGGATAAATTTCATTTGGTGTATAGATCTTTTTATATATTGTCATTTTTTATACATTGTCAGTTTGCTAATATTTTGCTGGGAATTTTTGCATCTATGTTCATGAGAGACATTGGTCTGTAGTTTTCTTGTAAAGTCTCTGTCTGGCTTTGGTTTAGGAAATAGTGTCCTCATATAATGAGGTAGGAAGTATTCCCTTTGCTTCTGTCTTCTGAAAGACAATGTAGAAGATTGGTATAATTGCTTGCATAAATGTTTTGTAGAATTCACCAGTGAAGTATTCTGGGTCCAGTGCTTTCTGTTTTGGAAGGCTATTAATTATTGATTTGATTTATTTAATAGATATAAGCCTATTCAAATGATCTATTTCTTGTTGTATGAGTTTTTGTAGATTGTGTCTTTCAAAAAATTGGTTTATTCATTCTAGTTCATCACATTTGTGAGCATAGAGTTGTTCATAGTATTCCTGTATTATCCTTTTATACCATGGGATACATAGTGATGTCCCCTCTTTCATTTATAATATTAGTAGTTGCATCTTCTCTCTTATTTTCTTAACCTACCTAGAGATGCAATGATTTTACTTGAAATACACACACACACACACACACACACACACACACTGCTGTTTTTCATTTTACTGGTCTCTGCTCTAATTTTTATTATTTCTTTTCTTCTGCTTACTTTGGATTTAACTTGCTCTTCTTTTTCTAGTGTCCTAAGGTGGAAGCTTAGGTGATTGATTTTAGATTTTTCTCCTATTCTAATATATGTATTCAATGCTATGAATTTCTCTGAGAACTGCTTTTGCTGCATCCCACACATTTTGATAAGTTGTGTTTTTATTTTCATTTAGTTCAAAGATACTTTTACATTTCCTTTGAGATATCAGTGTTGACTCATGTGTTGTTTAGAACTATGTTGCTTATTCTTCAGGAATTTTGGAACCTTCCAGATATCTTTCTGTTATTCTTAGTTTAATTCCACTGTGTTCTAAGAGCAGATACTATATGATTCTATTGTTTTAAAATTGTTCATGTTTTATGGCCCAGAATGTGGTCTATCTTGATGAATGTTCCAGGGTAAGCTTGTGAAGAATGTGTAGTCTGTTGTTTTTAGATGAAGTACTGCATAAATGTCAATTACAGTTTATCCTTGAACAACACATGTTTGAACTGCATGGGTCCAGTTATATGCAGATTTTTTTCGATATATACAGTACAGTACTGTAAATGTATTTTCTCTTCTTTATGATTTTCTTAATAACATTTTTTCTTTAGCTTACTTTATTGTTAAGAATACAGTATACAATACATATAGCATACAAAATATGTGTTAATCAACTTTTTATGTTATCAGTAAGGTTTCTGGTCAACAGTAAGCTATTAATAGCTATGTTTTGAGGGAGTCAAAATTATACATGGATTTTCAACTGTGTGGGAGGTCAGCCACCCTCACTCCCATGTTGTTCAAGGGTCAACTCTATATCCAGTTGATTGGTAGTCTATTCAGTTCAACTGTGTCTTTTTTAATATTCGGCAGCTGGATCTGTCCATTTCTAGTGAAAGGATGTTAAAGTTTCCAACTACAATATTGGATTCATCTATTTCTTCTTGCAATTGTGTCAGGTTTGCCTCACATATTTTGATGTTCTGTTATTAGGCACATACACATTAAGGACTATCATCTCTTTTTGACAATTGATCCCTTTATTCATATATATATATATATCTTTTTACCTCTGATAACTTTCCTTGCTCTGAAGTCTACTCTGTCTGAAATTAATAGACATATTCTTGTTTTCTTTTGACTAGTCATGGCCATGGTATATCTTTTTCCATCCCTTTACTTTTAATCTATATTTGTATTTTTAGTCAAAGTAGGTTTCTGGTAGAGAACATATAGTTGGGCATTGTTTTTTGATCCTCTCAGACAATCTGTCTTTTAATAGGTATATTTGGACCATTGATATTTAAAATGATTATAGATATAATTGAATTTATATCCACCATATTTGGCACTGTTTTCTGTTTGTTGACCTTATTTTTTGTTCATCTTTTGTCTTTTACAATTCTGTATTTTTTTTGTTTAAATTGGGCATTTTATATAATTACATTTCACTCTTTGCCTATTAATTATACTTCTTTTTGAACTTATTTTAGTTGTTGCCCTGGTGTTGGCAATATACATTTTTTAGAAATTTGATTATTTATTTTAGTAATCTCTACACCCAACGTGGGGTTTAAACTCACAACCCCAAGATCAATATCCTTGGATATTTTGTTCTTTTCTTCCCCCCAATTTCTTTTCTGTTTGTTTTTCATTTTTGGAAGTTTCTATTGTCATGTCCTGAAGCTCAGAGATTCTTTCCTCAGACATGTGCAGTCATTCTACTAATAAGCCCATCGAAGACATTCTTCATTTTCAATCTCTAGCATTTCTTTTTGATTCATACTTAGAAATTCTATCTTTCAGCTTACATTATCTATCTGTTCTTGCATATTGTCTGTTTTTTTCCATAATTTCTTTAGAATATTAGTAGTAGTTCTTAAAAATTGCTAGCTGGACAATTCCAAAATCTTGTCATATCTGATTGTGGTTCTGATGTTTGTTCTGTCTCTTCAAACTGTGATTTTAGCCTTTTGGTATGCCTTTTAACCTTTTGTTGAAAAATGGACATTATGTATTGGATAAAATAAATTTGGTAAAGACTTCAGTAATATATTGGTAAAGTGCAAGGGGAGGGGAAGCATTCTATAGTTCTATGATTAGATCTCGGTCTTTTAGTGAAACTGTATTCCTGGATTGTGAAGTTTACCAGTGCTGTTCAGTTCTTTTTCCCCACTAGGTGGAGCAGGATGTCTATCTATGGCTGTAGATGTGTATTTCCCTTTTGCCACATGGAAGGGGGCTAGAGTTGTGTACTTCTTTTTCTCTAATTCTGTATGGATCTTCTTTAATTCAGAAAGAAAAAAATCAAGCTATCACTATATTTAAAAATTATCACTATATGCTTTCAATCTAGGTTCTAAACAGAAAGCTATATTCACTAATTATTTCTTTAAATTTTATTCTTATTTTATATATATTTAGAAGATCTTTCATACAATACAAACTTTAGGAACAGAAAAATGGATGTGAGTGAACCCAGATCATAAACTCATTTCCATTGTTTCATTTGGAGAATGAAAGATGAAGGCAAAGTTATCATTCAGCAACTAAAAAGAGCAGAAATAGTTAAATGAAAAAGGTGATGTTGATGTTGAAGTTTTTGCCTTTTTTTAAGATTTTATTTATTTATTTGAGAGGGAGAGAGAGAGCGAGAGCTACAGAGCATGAGCAGGGTAAGGGACAGAAGGAGAGGGAGAAGCAGATTCCTTGCTGAGCAGGGAGCCCAACATGGGGCTCAATCCCAGGACCCAGAGATCATGACCCGAGCCACCCAGATGCCCCAAGTTTTTGCTTTCTTAACCACATTCACTGTACTTAACAGTACTGACTCTGGAGCCAGATAGCCCTGGTTTAAGTTTTGGGTTTGGAACTTAACCACATTGGACATCATGGACAACATACCCAACCTCTCTGTGTCTTTCTCCTCATCTGTAAAATGGGATACCTGGGGCACTCCTTTCATAAAGTCATTGGAGGATTAAGTGAGTTAACATGTATAAAACGTTTATATCTGTGTCTTGTAATACTTAGTGTTTTATGAGTGAAAAATAAACTTCTGTTGATTATTTCTGAAATTAGGTGAAAACAGCAGATACATAGCTAGCATAGCAGCTACATCTGGCTTTGTTTTTTTTTTTCAAATATTTTATTATTAATCAGAGAGAGAGAGAGAGAACATAAGCAGGGGGAGCAGCAGAGGGAGAGGGAGAAGCAGGCTCTCTGCTGAGCAGGGAGCCCGATGTGGGACTCGATCCCAGGACCCTGGGATCATGACCTGAGCAAAGGCAGACGCTTAATGACTGAGCCACCCAGGCGTCCCTACATCTGGCTTCGTAAAGAACTTCAGCTTATAGTGTATTATTTTAAAGAAGACTTCAAACACTGAAAGAAAAAATGAAATGTCATCCTGGAATGGAATTATATTTCTTCCTCTGTCAAAATAGCACAGAGTCAGCAAAACAGAAAAACAACAAAGCTTTGAATGTACCACGGTTGTTTAGTTTTGTTCTTGTTCTGTGAATCCTCAGTTAACATGTATATTTGGGAATGTAACTGTGGCTCTTCTTTTAATTGTTGAGAGCATTGTCTGGAATCTGTTTTGTAATTAATTGTGCAATGTAGTAAGACATCAAAATTATTTATTTTCTAAATTTCAGGAATTATGTACAATTTTAAGAGAAGTAACAAATGTGGATACCAAACATGAGGTACAAATTTGATAGGGTTGATATTCAAACACAGTCCAAGTAAAACTTGATTGTAACAAACACAAATTCAATGCAAACTAGAGCAAAAAAATCCCAAGGCACACACTAAACACCCATATACTATTAGGATTCAGCAACAACACTGCTTTAAAAATGCACTGTATTCATGGACATGTTGAATTTCTCTAATATATAGAAAACTAAATATGTGTGCAGTAATTTCTAAAAAGGGATCTTATGGCTCTCATGCAGAAATAGTCCAATGAATTTGAATGACAGTATCTTGTACTAGCAGTTTTATAAAACAAATTTTTGTTACTTGTACAAGTTTAAAAGTTGTCAGATTTTATTTAGACTTGGTGTTATTCTTTACAGAGCTGTGATGACAAATGAGATATTCACCTTTTGATTTTTCTGCTTTTAGGAGATATTTAAGTCTAACACTGACCACATATACTAGTAGATCAAAGTCTAACATTGGGTTAATCCTTTTTTTTTGAGAGTTATCCATAGCCAAGTCTGAAAGGAACATCTGTTTTTGGCTGTTTGACGTGTAATTACATTCTTTCTTGCTGCACTTTGAGTTGGTATGACAAGTGTGATGACGGTCAACACACAAAAAGGTGCCACATTATTTATGACCAAGCTTCAGTGATGCTGCAGGAAGCTTTGGCAGTCTTCTCTAGACATCACTGTACTTTATTATACGACAGCCTCGTGGTAAACTGTTGCCATTCAAACTGTGATCTGCACCATTGTAGTGTGATAGGCAGATAACAGGCTATATTTGGGGACTTTATTGATAGTTTAGTATAATTTATATTTTGCAGGATTTGTAGTTGAAACTTTTAAGAAACTAAATGTAGCATTCATTTGAGGTGGATTTAGATTTCAGAGCTCTATAGAAATCCGAAGTACCAGTTATGCAGGATATAGCTTGTCCTCTAAAAGGAACATTGCCATTTTAGTTCAGTTTTTTACTTCTTGATTAGTGCATCACTGGATTATCCACTGCCAACAGTGCACGATACAGTGTCACATTTTATTTTGTCCCTCTTAAAAATGTTATCTCTGTACCGTGGTGAAAGGTGATACTTGTCTTCCTTATTATTTTTCCCTTTTAAGTTTTATTATTAGTCTGCAGCATTTTATTAACTTCTCAAAGAATAAGCCATTTTAAATTGTGTTCTTGCCATATCTCTGTTATCATGTTGTCTTATAATTATCTATTAATGTATAGCTTTCTCATTAGACTATAAATTCCTTGAAAGCAGGATTTATAGTCTATTAATTTAGATATTGCAGCAGGACCAAGCACAAAGTTTGACACTGTTTATAGCCACTGAAGATTAGTAAATACATGAATGAGTGCTGGCCCTGGTGGCGGTGAAGACTTGAAGTGTCTGGGAGGAAAAGGGGCAAGGATAGCAGTAGGCTAGCAAATGCCATTTGAAAGTTAGGTGTTTGTTAAGTAGTTGACTATTCCCTGTTGAAGCAGAATAAACATTATTTGCCAAACATTGTGCCTAAATAATCGATAAAGAGACATAAATAGTTGTAATAAGACATGATTAAGTCCATAATAAAGATATAGAAATGTTCAAGTGAGAGAATAACAACTATATTCAAAATGTTGAAAAATAAAGAGATATTTAAAGATGAGGGCACATGAGCAAAAGATGAAAGTCTGGAATGAGCACAGCAGATCTAAGAAATGTGATTTGGTTTGGGGGCATTTGGGACATGACCTGGTTGAATGTGTTAGGGCCTGTTTGTGGGCAACTTTTTACACCATGCTGAGGGGTTGAACTTTAAACCATAGGTCATGAGATATCTCTTTAAGTAGAGGAATTCAGATTTGTTTTTTAAAAACTCGTGTGTGTGTGTGTGTGTGTGTGTGTGTGTGTGGCAGCGAGCTGTGAAGGAGTCAGTGTAGAATCAGAACGTGGTAGAGAGAAAAA
Organism: Leptonychotes weddellii; assembly: GCF_054177405.1. NCBI lineage: Eukaryota > Metazoa > Chordata > Mammalia > Carnivora > Phocidae > Leptonychotes > Leptonychotes weddellii. Next base: position 79,805,499 of record NC_138372.1, on the reverse strand, counting down.
AACCAAACCCTGGTATGTTGAAACATTAGTTCGAATGAAAGGTATTAGGGTAAACACAAGGCCGTGACAGAAGAAACAGAAAGAAGGGTCTTGCTTCAGGTTGTTAATGTGCGGTAGAACTGATAGGACTTGGGGACTGATGGGTTATGTGGAGTTAAGAGGGAGAGGAACTTAATACTTTAAGCTTTACATAGATAGTAACATGAGCTGTTTGGAATCTTAGCTAAGTTTAAAAGTCTTTAATTTTCTTTTTTTGTGATTTATGAATTATGTGCTTTAAACAAAACTTTAAATTGGCTAAATGGCCATATTTATGGGTTATCCTATAGACAAAATTATCTTATCTCACCATATTTCTATATTTATCGAGCTTTAGAGTAAACACACAGTTAATGTAAAATTATTATTCACTCAAAGGAATATAAGAATGTGATAGACTATTAAATTATGTTTTAAGTAAGTTTTTTTAGAAATGAGATCTTTTTAAGGCATAACCTAGTTCATTTCTGTTTACAATATGACTTAGTTCTTTTTTTTTTATTTTAAAGATTTTATTTATTTATTTGAGACAGAATGAGAGAGACAGAGAGCACATGAGATGGGGGAGGGTCAGAGGGAGAAGCAGGCTCCCTGCCGAGCAGGGAGCCCGATGCGGGACTCGATCCTGGGACTCCGGGATCATGACCTGAGCCGAAGGCAGTGGCTTAACCAACTGAGCCACCCAGGCGCCCTACAATATGACTTAGTTCCTAGAAGAGTGGCAAGTATACAGTAAGTGTCAGCAAAGTATTATCTAGTCTTATAAATATTAGTGTTACCTGTTCCTTGGATAATTACAAGAGCCTTTTAATTGATCTCCCTGCTTTTGTCCTGCCCATCTGTTAGTCTGTTCTCTAAACCTTAAACACAGGGACGCCTGGGTGGCTCAGTCAGTTAAGTGTCTGCCTTCAGCCCAGGGCCCTGGGATCAAGTCCCACATTGGGCTCCTTGCTCAGCAGGGGGCCTGCATTCTCCCTTTGCCTGCTGCTCCCCCTGCTCTCTCTGACAAATAAAATAAAATCTTAAAATCTTAAAAAAAATAAATAAGCACAGAAGAGCAAACCTATTTCTGTCAGATAGCACCTGGTTAAAATAATGGATGAGTGAATGAGGAATGTCACCTTTTTGTTTATAATCATCCGGTGGCTTTTTATATCATTTATAGTACAAGTTGAAGTTCTTTCAGTATTCTATAGGCTCGTATGAGATCCAACCCCACCGTCTGCTCTTTTTCTCTGACCTCATCAATGGTTCCTCTCCCCCTTGCTCTCTTTGGTCATCAAGGCATCCTTTCTTTGAACACATCAAGCCTGCTCCAGCCTTGGGTCTTGGACATGCATTAGTCTTCCTACCTGGAAGGCTGTCCCCTACAGATCTGCGTCTTTTATTTCTTCAGTTCCTCACATGTCTCTGTCTCAATATCTCTTTATCAGTGAAACCTTTCATGATCACACTTTGTAATATAGCATCCTATCTTCTGACACATCTCCCTGATCCTTCTTTATGGCACTTAATCACTTTCTGATGTACTATGTTTTGTTTATTTTCTCTTCTCCTCTGGAACATAAGCTCCAAAAGGGCAGGGGCTCTGCGCTGTATCCACAGGGTCTAGAGTAATACTGAAACTTAATATTTTTTTTAATGAATGAAATAAATATACTTTCTAGCATGTATTAATTCAAGGGATATAGATCATCTATATCAAACAAAGAAGCAGGAGGCAAGGTCTGTTACATTTTTTTCTAACCATTTTATTTTTTTATTCATTATTTTGTGTTGGATAGAGCTACATTGGTAGTTAACGTTTAGTAAGAAACCTTGTTAGAAAGTTTAAAATAAATATGCACTTTTTATTTTAGTGCTTCAATCAATTTTAGGCATTTTCTGTATTACTAGGTAATTAGCTAGTACATTCAAATAGTACTACATTTGAATAAGATAGGAACACTATTGATTTTCTTAAAAACTGATTTCTTAAGCCGATTTTGGGACACGAGAAATGTAAAGTCTCATGTAGGTAGCAGTTCTGTCTATGATTATGTGGTCTCCCTCATTCTTTCCTTTGAATTATAGCTCAGATTCGATCTCTGATTCGTTTTTCAATTACACTAAAATTCTAAGCATTTTGGCAGCTTTCCTTTTCCACACGAAATAGTTGAGAAAGAATCATTAACTGTATGGCATGTTTGAAAAAAACTATGATGAGAGTTAATGCTTTGGCAGATTCAGAAGTCTGAGTAGACCAGAAGCTTAGTTTTTCAATTAATCTTCTGATAAAGGTAGTTACTTATTGAGAATTCTATGCTATTTTTAAGATTAAATGTCAGTTTTGTAGCTGGATATACAATCAAAAACCTCTACAAAGACAGCTCATACTTTACAATAAAGCTCTAATATCAAATGTGAACAGAAGTTTTAGTGTCCAGGGTGTATCTTATGAAAACATTGTTTAATTTTGTTAAGCTATTGCTTTTACAGTGGCACTGCTTATTAGCTAAATGTATTTTTCTTTTTCTTCTATTATGTTTTTTCCTGATGGGTTTTTCTTATAGAATAGTGACTTTAAGACTCCTGAAACTCAACTTTTTTTGGAATTTATTATTGAAACAATTACAAATGGATCCTTCAGCAACATTTCTTAGATTTTATAGTGTTGATAGACACGTTGTCTAGAAGTTTGCCATTCAAAGGTGTGTTCTCCTTTAATTGCCTTCAAATACTATAATAATTATACCTTATATTTGTGAACATGTTACATTTTAAAAACTGTTTAAGTACATATTATTTTTTAAAGAATCTCTAGGAAATACAGGACAAATAATGGTATTCTCAATTTACAGGTGTTGAACTCAAGTCTTGTAATGATGAACAAATTAATATCCCAGAGATCCATTTATTGAACAAACTGTTGTGTATCCAGGATGTATAGGCTTATTCCAGGAAATATGAAAATCTTAGAGAACAAAACAGACAAGTTCTTGCTCTTATGAAGTTTATAATCCAGTGGCTTTAATTGAACAATATAGATTGGCTGATTAAGTAGAGGAGCCTAGACTATAAACTGCACCTTTTGTCTTGATTGTTTGAATCCTTAAACTTAGTACATACGAAAAGGGAAGATGCCAATTACTGTTTTAAGGTCTTTAAGTATATGGTCCTTCTCTAACTTCTCACATTCCCTGTGAGTCCTCACTGTGTTCCAGCAAAAAACAATGTCTACTGAGGTGTGAACAAGAAGGCTGGGGAACCTGGTGATGAGCATTATTTCCGTAGGGCTAAGGAGGCAAGGGCAGAAACAGTGGTATAGAGTTCATTGAAAGCTGGGGCCATAGTAGTGGTAAGGGGGCCGGACGGCTGTGATAATCCTGGGAAGTGTGAGGAAAACGACCTGACCTCCTTCTCTTCCCACCTTCCGAACTCTTGGTAGTAACTTCCCATTGTCTGAATTGGAACCTGCAAGAGAGTCTGATAATGTGGGCTCTAAGGGTCAGATTTTTGGGGCACAGTGTAGGAAAGAGAAGTGTAAGTAATTAGGATTTGGGGGGCCAACAGAGAATATCGAGCACTTCTATATTTAAAAGAAAAACTGGATACTTTATCATTAATTGTGTCATTTATGCCAAGCCTTTCTGGATCATTCCTCTAATTTTCCCATATGGAAGTTGTCCCACTCTCCCCACCCCCTAGCTGCCCAATTTCTTTCTTCCTCGTAAGTGGAGTATAGTAGGTACTAAAGAAATATGTTTCCTATATGTGATGTTTTGTGTATTATTAATCTTCTTTACCAAACTATAAGCTATCTGAGAATAGACTCCGAGTCTGTTTTCCCTCTTTATTCCTCTTCCTTTTATCCAGAGAACTAGCATATTACTTTGCTTTAATATTTGCTGACTGCATAGATGAATGATTGGTAAACAGCCAAGGAAAAAGATTTTCAAAGTTATCTGGCTGTTAAATTCCTGTGTCAGTTACAATGAAAAGTTGTAGGAGAAAAGCAATTATTATCTGGCTAATAATGTATCTGTGACTATTAACAAAAATTATCACATATACTAATATATGAAAGAGAAAAATATTTTGTCTTGGGGAAAAAAAAATGTAACTTGTCCTAAAATTGTGAGGTATACAGTACCTCCTAAAATTAGGAATGTTGCATAGCAGGTTTGCTTTTGCACTCAAGAAAAATATAGTTCTTTCCACATACTCCCATTTCAATAGGGAATTCTGTCTTTCAGCTTTGTGCACATGCCCCCTATTTTTCACTGTTCAATAAATATATGTACATATTGGCTATATTCTGTCATGAGCTAAGAAGTTTTCACACTGACATGGAAAAAATCTTTTCTTTTTTCCAAAATTAAAAAAGAGTAAAATGTATGTTAATTGTTCTATATATTTATATGCATAATTTTAAAATCCTCTTAGGCTTATATATCTTATAAAATGGCCAGTTTTGATTTCATAAAACTTCAGTGCACTAAAGGAAATGTATCATTCATTGTTACATGGTAGAGGAGTGGAACACAGTAAACAGAAGGAAATATTTTTTAAAGTTCTTTTATTTCTGGACAGTACCACTGTATATAGAACGAAAATAATGAATGTGTAGAGAGGCTACAACCAGTGATTTTGCTTCATCCACTGAGAGATATTTTCTCTAGCCTTAAAAATAGGCAATAAAAAAAGGAGATGCTAAATTAATATGTAAAAAAAATCATTTCCAAATATCAGACTTATTTGCTTAGAGGAGTGGATGTGCCAGTTCAACTGTTAAACTCTTTATGGAACGATGAAAATAGTCTATCATTTTTTTCATATTCAGGAGATGATAATTACTTTAAAAACAAGTCCAAAATTTATTGCCAAGTCAAAAGCTATGAGATATAAAGTAAACATCAAATTCTGCTGTTAACTTTGTGAGACAGGCAATGAAAATCATACCTACATGCAAAGGCCATATTTGACCTTTATGCTGACATTAGTTACAGGAACTTGTCTTTTAAGTCTGTGTTAAAATACAAGTTAAAAATATTAAATGATGCTGCTGTTTTTTTATACAGATGATTTTTTTCTTAAATTATTTTTAAATTATTTTTAAAAATAAGTCTCAAGATGATTTCCATTTTATTTTAAAATCCTCTTTTTAGATTTTTAAATATTATTTTCAATTATATTTTTAAGAAAATAGATCTTTGTATAAAGTATCAGATAAATTTATTTGGGGAGAGGAATTAAGTTGTGAAACACAAACATAAACTACAAAAGATATATAATTTTGATGTAAATACAAATATACATACATAATTCTGTTGAGAATACATTTTCTGTTCTTTTTTTCCATTGTTGACATGAAGTTGAACTCGAATATAATTTCATTAATATGGCGTTAGAGATACAAGGAATTGTTTTTTTATTGAGGTATAATTGACATATAATATTGTATTAGTTTCAGTATGCAACAGTGTTTGATATTTATATACATTATGAAATCATTCCTACAATAAGCCTAGTTACCGTTTGTCACCATACATAGGTTTTTACAATATTATTTACTGTATTCTTTATGCTGTACATTACATCCCCATGCCTATTTATTTTATAAGTGGAAGATTGTGCCTCTTAATCCCCTTCTATTTCGTCAATTGCCTTTCTCCCTCCACCCCTAGGCAAACATCAATTTGTTCTCTGTATCTGTCAGTCTGCTTCTGTTTTGTTGTGTTTGTTCATTTGATTTGCTTTTTATATTCCACATGCAAATAAATCATAAGGTATTTGTGTTTCTCTGCCTGATTTGTTTCACTTAGCCCAATATACTCTAGGTCTATCCATGTTGTTGCCAATGGCAAGATTTCATTCTTTTTTATGGCTGAGTAATATTCCATCACACACACATGCACACACACACACCATATCTTCTTTGTATATATTAGTGTTTTTATTTTCTTTGGATAAATAACAAGTGATATTGCAAGATCATATGATAGTTCTAGTTTTAATTTTTTAAGGAACTTCCCTGGTGTTTTTCCTAGTGGTTACACCAATTTGCATTCCCACCAACAGTGCATGAGGGTTCTGTTTTCTCCATACCTTCACTAATACTTGTTATTTCTTGTTTTTTGTTTTGTTTTGTTTTTGGATACTTTTAAAGCCATTCTGACTGGTATGAGCTAACATCTCACTATGGATTTGATTTGCATTTCCCTAGTGATGAGTGATGATGAACATCTTTCATGTATCAGTTGACCATCTGGGTGGCTTCTTTGGAAAAATGTCTATTCCTCTGCTCATTTTTAATCAGATTGTTTATTTGTTGATATTCAGTTGTATGAGTTCTTTATATATTTTGGATGTTAATCTCTATCAGATACATAATTTGCAAATATTTGCTTCTATTCAGTAACTTGCTTTTTGTTTTGTTTTCCTTCGCTGTGCAAAAGCTTTTTAGTTTGATGTAGTCCCATTTGTTTTTTCCTTTTTTTCTCCTTGCCGGAGGAGACAGATCCCCCCAAAATATTGCTAAGACCAGTGTCAGAGAGTTTACTGCCTATTTTTTCTTCTAGTTTTGTGGTTTTAGGCCTTACATTTAAGTCTTTAATCCATTCTGGGTTCACTTTTGTATACAGAGTAAGAAAGTGGCCCAGTTTCATTCTTCTGCATGTAGCAGTGAAGTTTTCCCAGCATTTATTGAAGAGACTGTCTTTTCCCCATTGTATATTCTTGCCTTCTCTGTCATAGATTAATTAACCGTATAAGCATGGGTTTATTTCAGGGCTCTCTATTCTGTTCCATTGATCTGTTCCATTTGGGGTCTTTTGTGGTTCCATAATGCCATTGATATTTTGACAGGAATTGCATTAAATCTGTAGATTACTTTTTTACCTTTTTACTTAATAATTAAAATGCTTTTTGATGTAGTCCGATAAATGGATACTTAAACTCAGTATGAACTCTAGCATAATTTAATTTGATGAATTTTCTTTAAACCTCTGATAAGTTTACTTAAAAACTTCTCCCTTCGAATTCTTTCTTTATACTTGGACTATACTTTTTTATCATTCTCACTTTATATTATCTCCAATGGACTGAGGGATATTTACACATGGTGATACTGTTAGGTATGATAATCTAGGATTACCCTGAGTTCTAGCTATTCACCACATTAAATCAGCCAATATTTCTACAGTATCCACTTATTACCAGTTCCTAGACATAGTCAGATACTACCCTAGTTATAAATAAACAAAACTACTTTTTAAAAAGTGTTCTTTATTCTGTCATAAAGACAACACTAACAGGGTATACATAAAAGCAAACTAGTATTAACTCAGTCTGTATTAGTATTCTAGGGCTGCCATAACAAAACATCACAGACTGTCTGAAACAACAGAACCTTATTTTTTTTTTGCAGTTCTGGATGCTAAAAGTCTGAGATCCAAATGTCAGCAGGATTGAGTCTTCTGAGGCCTCTCTCCTTAGCTTGTAGATGACTCTCTTCTCCTTGTGTCTTCATGCAGTCTTTTTTTGGATTGTGTCTGTGTCCTAATCTCCTTATAAAGAAACCAGTCGTATTGAATGGGGACCCACCATAATGACTTCATTTTACCTTAATTATCTCTTTATAGGTTCTATCTCCAAATAAGTTTACACTATGAGGTTAAGACTTAAAAATATTATATAAATCTGGTTTGGTTGGGGGACACACAATTGAGCCCAAAACACTAAGTCTGGGCAAGTTCATTTCATCCTTGATTAGGAATGAGAAAATGGGTATAAATTGCTACAGAAAGAAAAGTATGGACTGTCAGATAAAGGGAAATTTTCCCTGATTCTTACTGATTCCTGTAGCTCGGTTTGGCTTCAGTGATAAACCTTACAATCTGCAGGTAGAGGGACATAATTCAAAAGTAAATGAAGGCAATTTTCTTAGAAGAAAAACTGAACTTATTCTGGAAACAATCATTAATTATCATTCCTTTTTATAGACTTAAGAGGTTCATCCCCAAATATTTCCTTTTATTAAATTTCTTAACTGAGTAAATGATTTTGCCATCCGGCTCTTGCTCACTCCAGAAACTATAAAGAATTGCTTTTCATTCCCCTCCAATGCACTTTTCTCCATCTTTCCTGCCATTCTCAACCCACCCCATTATCAGCACTGGGTCTCTGAACCTTGCAGATATTTTTCCCTAATATGTCAACTCTATGTCTCTTTTGTCCATTCATGCTTCGGCTTAGTTTAATTTCTCAGCACTTAACTACATGGGTTCCTAACAGATTCCCATGCTTCCAAACTGGCTGCTTCCAAGTCATCCTTCCCTATGTTGTCAATGATTTCGTTAAACTACAGCATCGATCAATTTGTTCCATTGTTCAAAATCCTTGAATGACACTCCATAACTTCTAAAATTCAGTTCACACAAAGTTTTTCTTAAATTGTTCCTCCTTTCCCTCTTTCCACTCTCAACCCTCACTACTCATTATCATCACATAGGGCCTTCCTTCCAACTATGGGGTACTATGGTTACTTCGCTGACTTCGTCATGCGGTTTCACACCTCCAAAGCTTTGGTTAAGATGCTTTTTCTATTTAGTACTATTTCTCTCTGCATCTTCATCATCAAGCTAACTCCTATTTGCTCATAACATATCATTAAGATTTTTCCAAGAAGCATTTCATAAAAACATTCATTCCCATTGAAATATCTCCTTGTTGCAAGTTAATGGAGACAAGAATGTGCTATGGGAAATATGGAGTTTAGTTGATTTTATAACACAATTGCATCTGTGTGATTTACTTTAGTATTAGGGGAGATGAAATTTTTAATTTTAGAAATTTATGAAATTCAGTGAGATACATCATCAATAGATACTTGAAGTCTATTTTCCTGATATTATCAAAAGTAAATTATTCTCTTAGAATACAAGCAACATCCACGTTTTAATATTAAAATTTTGAGTCTTCCAAGATTACAAGTGGAATTAAAAGCTTCATGGTGGGGCACCTGGGTGGCTCAGTTGGTTAAGTGTCTGCCTTCGGCTAAGGTCATGATCCCAGGATCATGGTGTCAAGCCCCCTATTGGGTTCCCTGCTCAGCAGGGAGTCTGCTTCTCCCTCTCCCTCTCTCTCTCTCAAATAAATAAATCTTTAGAAAAATAAAAAAATAAAAAAATAAAAGCTTCATGGTATTATACAGATACTAGTTGCTAGATTGACATTCAAGAGAGATTATTTACAGATAAACTGCTTAAAAATGAACTCTTTATTTGAACAGTGATAGTTGAACATTGATCCAACCTCTCCATTTGCTGTTTTGGTTATAGCTGAATTTCCTTGCTATTGTGATTTTATTTTTTCTAAACATATAATCCATTCACAGGTCACATTGAATTGAACATGACAGCTGATCAGAACCTGGTTTTCCATTGTGTATTCTCAGGAATCAGCTGCTGTGATGTTCAATTCAGTGGATACTTAGCCTGGGAACTGACTTCAACCAAACACTGGTTGGCTTCACATAGGATGAGGAGTTGAATTTGAAAATTCAGACACTTAACATTGACACATTGACATTTGACCTTAAAACATTAGACCAATCTCTTATACCACATTTTTAAAATAAATCTGATTGCTTATACGTGGGAAAAAAGCTAAATGTATATTAACTTATGTATTTCATAGAGCACGATGTAGTTTATTCATTGCACCAAAATTAGAAATAGCTAAGGCGGGCGCCTGGGTGGCTCGGTTGGTTGAGCGACTGCTTTCGGCTCAGGTCATGATCCTGGAGTCCCTGGATCGAGTCCCGCGTCGGGCTCCCTGCTCGGCGGGGAGCCTGCTTCTCCCTCTGACCCTCCCCCTTCTCATGTGCTCTCTCTCTCTCATTCTCTGTCTTAAATAAATAAATGGAATCTTAAAAAAAAAAAAAAAAGAAATAGCTAAGGCTTTATAGACACACACACACACACACACAAACACAAAAAAAATAGAAAACAAACCAACAAAAATTATTAGAATTTGTGCATTATATTTTAGTTGTAAAAGGAAGATATGCTATTACTTATTAACTGGCAGGATCTTTTTGCACTCTATGTGACATTTAGAAGAACCTCAACTGTAGAGATGGGTGCCATTTGGTTTTTTTACATTTGCTTTGCTTTTCACCTTAGTCTCATCCTGTCTATATGCAAATACTATTGTAGAGACCTAATTGACACAGCTGTAGATAGCAAGGTAATTGCATCAACTCTGAGTTTGGCTTTGTAGATCATTAGAGGAGGAGGATGTCTTTTTCATGGTTTGTATGCTGCAGATGCCAATATTATATGGTAACTTCACCCTTTTCCAGCTGTGGAGATTTTTATGACTAGAAATATAATAGTATATTTAGTAATATACTAAATAGTAAATATAATGACTAGAAATATAATATTTACAGTTTATTCAACCTGTCAGGGTGCTTTTGTGTATCTATAGACTGTCTCACAGCATGTCCTATGATTAACATAAAACTGTAAAACACCTTCTGGGGAAAATTATACTGTAGCTTTTTAACTGAATTTGTCAGTTTCTTTCCAGTAGTGTATTTTATGGCTAAATATTAAACACCTGAAATAAGAATTTATAGTAGAAAGATTGCAGGATTCCATTTAATGACATCAAGCAAGAACTTAGAAAACCAGAATTCTTCTCAAAAATATACTATTTAAAAAATACCATAAGCTTATAAGATAGGCAACTTTTTTTTTTCTGTTTCAGCAACAGCTTCACTTGGTTCATTATATTTCTTATACTTAAATATGGAATTCTGGAGTTCTGGAGAGGACCTTAGATACGATCTCTACATGTACTCATTTTACAAATGATGAATGAGGTGACTTGCACAATTCCACATAGTTAATGGCAAAGTTGGGAGAAAATTCAAGAGTCAGGTTTTCTAACTGAAACTCTCAGTGATGCCAGCACTCAAGATGTACTCAATGATGCCTCATTATTATTATTTTTTAACAGAATGAAAAACTGTGTATTCAAAATTCTGTTTGTTACTTACTATTATTCATTTATTTAACTATATAATTATTTGTATATAATTCAGTTGTGGCTACTCAATGTTCCAAATTGATCAGCTAATGTTTAAGAAATGCTATCAATAGGGCACCTGGGTGGCTCAGTTGGTTAGGCGATTGCCTTCGGCTCAGGTCATGATCCTGGAGTCCCGGGATCGAGTCCCACATCGGGCTCCCTGCTCAGCAGGGGGTCTGCTTTTCCCTCTGCCCTCTTCCCTCTAGTGCTCTCTGTCTCTCATTCTCTCTCTCTCAAATAGATAAATAAAATCTTTAAAAAAAAAAAAAGAAATGCTATCAATAAATTTTAAGAACTTATATTAGTTTACTGTGAGCATATTTAAAATCAGTGGACATAAAAGAAATATTAGAGACTTTCCTATCTATTTATAAAAAAGAATCTTGAAAAAAATCTCAGAAACAATCTAATTTGATTGTTATATTGTCTTATGATGTGAAAATAAATAATTTTGAGGTTGAAACACCAATAATAGTATGAGTATTATAAACATTATAGTTTTCAGATGGATATTTGCTGATTCTGTTTTCTTTTGTGTTTTACTGGGAAATAAAGTAGAAGTTTTCTTATTTGGGTGTTACCTGACCATATTAACATGCTATATGTACTTTAAAAGGTTGTGTTTTTGGAACTGCAGCCTCCGAAACGGAAACCCGGTGCACCGGGGAACCGCCGGTGAACTGCAACCTCCGGGGTGGAAACCCCGAGCGGTAGAGTCGCGCGCACACGAACTGCAGTCCCCGGGACAGAACCCCAAGTGGCGGAGTCGTGCAAACTGGGAGCGGCTGGTGGTTTTAGAAGCACAAAGGGCAGAGACGTGCCCCGACTTGGAGGCAGGACTGGGAGTGCTGCGGAGGGGCGCACAACCCAGGATGCTGCAGTTTATAGCAGCACGGACAGAAATGGAGACAGTGTGGCCTGGAGAGCTCACTGAAGAACAGACTGAGGTCTCTCTGCTCTGAGGCAGAGGATTGGAAATGGTCTCTTCTGCTCTGACTCACAGAAGAGACGTGGAAAGCCGCCAGGGAAAGCTGCCAGAGAACAAAAGCCCCCAAAACTGATTCCCACTGAGCCCATCCCCCACCACAGGGGCGCAGGGCAACTCCACCCGAACTGGGCTGCCTGAGTAACAGCGCGGCAGGCCCCTCCCGCAGAAGACAGGCTGGGAGAACAAGAGGCCAGCAACCCTAAGGTCCCAAGAAAACAGGTGCATCTTGCTTGGGTTCTGGTCAATAATTTGGACTCTATACATTCCCTCAAACACCCATCAACAGAATGACTAGGAGGAGGAGCCCCCAAAACAGAAAAGACTCAGAGATTATGATTTATGCTGCAGATTTACAAATGGATGCAGATATAACCAAGATGTTGGAGATGGAATTCAGGCTAGCAATTGTGAAGACAATGGCTAGAATAGAGAAATCAATTAATGGCAACATAGAGTCTCTAAGGGCAGAAATGAAAGGGGAATTGGCAGAACTTAAAAATGCTATCAATGAGATTCAATCCAATCTAGATAATCTAACAGCTAGGGTAACTGAGACAGAAGAGAGAATAAGCGATCTGGAAGACAGTATAATAGATAAAAAGGG